>NC_141539.1:106447500-106747500 GCF_021556685.1 Rattus norvegicus
ACACAGGAAAATAGTGCCTGTGACCAGCCCCTGCACTCACAGCCCAGCTCTGCAGGGCCCAAAAGAGGTTGTTCCTGCCTTGCATACTGAGTGAGGGTGCCTAGAACATGGCGACGCTGGAGGAAGGTATAGGAAGAGGAACGTTCCTCTTTGCAAGGACCCCTCAGCTGCAGAGTAGATGCTAAAAGGTGTCACTCAGAGTGGCCACCGTCAACGCAGTTTGGTAATCAAAGATCTTGTCAGATGACCCATGGAGGGTAGGAGCTCACCCTCTGCCTCCAGGTCTGTGCCAGTTATGGCTTATGAGGCAGTCCATGGTGACTCTCAGCCTGCCTGAGTGTGGCCACCATGGATCAAAGGCTGTCTGGAACGTCTCCTCTGTCTTCCTGTGCTGGCTTTAGAGGGGGATTGGCATCGGGGGACATCTGTGGATTGGGAAGATACTGAGAGCTCTACATGCCTCTATCCACTCACCATATCTCTTGCCCTCAGTGATAGGTGACAATAGCTTTTAGCAGCTCCCTTACCTGTGCCAGGACAATCTGTTACCCATGCAGCAGCCAAAGCTACTCATGTCAGCCAAAGCCCTCCCATGGCCATCTTGCTTTGAGAGAAAGCCAGTTGCTACCAAGTAGTCCCAGCTCCTCATGCCACCTCTCCCTCCATTTTCTTACCTAGAAAGCTCAGAAGCACCAGCCTGGCAGGGTGACTGTGAGTGTTAAATGTATCAACAGAAGCAAGTCAGGATAGGTTGGGGCAGTAAGGGCTCAGTGAATGTAAGTGCTGCCGTCATTGCTATGAGAGTAGCCATGGAGGCCTGTGCAGTCTGGATCCCAGGATAGTAGTCTTGCTTCAGCCTTCTGGTTCCTTTTAGAACCAGCTACATTCTCAACCCAGGACCTTGGTACCTGTGGGCTCTGTGTCTGAGGTACCTGCCCTCTCTTCAAAAATGATCTCCTCTTAGTCTTTGGACATAGGGGCCTCTATGTAGCTCAGGGTGACCTCAGACTTGTAGCCTTTGTATCTCAGCCTCTTGGATGCTGAGGGGTTTTGTTTTGTTTTGTTTTGTTTTTTGTTTTTTGAGATAGGAGTCTCATGGCCGGGCTAGCTTTGAACTCACTACATAGCTGAGGATGGCTGTCTTAGGGTTTTTTCCTGCTGTGAACAGACACCATGACCAAGACAAGTCTTATAAAGGACAACATTTAATTGGGGCTGGCTTACAGGTTCAGAGGTTCAGTCCATTATCATCAAGGAGGGAGCATGGCAGCATCCAGGCAGGCAGGGTGCAGGAGGAGCTGAGAGTTCCACATCTTCATCTGAAGGCTGCTAGTGGAAGACTGCTTGCAGGCAGCTAGGATGAGGCTTGTAAGTCCATGTCCACAGTGACACCTCTACTCCAATTAAGGCCACACTTCCTAATAGTACCACTTACTACACCAAGCATACGAACCATCACGATGACCTTGAACTTGTTTCTACTTCCTGGATATTTGGAGTTATGGGTGTGTGTCACAATACCTACTTTATGTGGTACTACAGATTGCTCTGTGCGCATCTTACCAATAACAACACCCCCAACCCCAGCCCAGGTTCCTCAGTTTATAAAACCACAGTTCCATTAGATCATGATCCTGCCTAGTTATTAGCTCACTGAACCATAAATCCTAAAAATCCAGTGTCTGAATATTAAGGGGTTCACGAGGCACTATTGTGGGGGTGGGGAGGGGCTCTGTTCTGCTTGACTGCCTTCCCTGCTGAGGGTCTTTACCAGACCATCGGACATTCCACCCCACCCTGGGTCTTTGACACACATAGTCTAGGTTATAACTACAGTCTCATTCAGTCCACACGGCCACCCGGTAGTGTTGAGGCCATCGCTTCTGTGCTACAAGCAGAGACTAAGGCTCAGGGAGCTGAGTGTCCTTACCTAAATTCCCTATCCCCAAGTTGGAAAATGGGAGGTCTGAGCTCTTACCTACCCTGTGATGTTCTTTTGGAAGTGTCAGGAGACATCAGCCTTTCCCCAGGGACTGATGTGGCACAGCCCCATCCTTCAGGAACCCAGTGGCCCCCTCTGGATAAAAAAGCACATATTGAGGGCTGGAGAGATGGCTCAGCAGTCAAGAACACTGACTGCTCTACTAGAGGGCCCATGTCTGATTCCCAGCATCCACACAGAAGCTCACAACTCCAGTTCCAGGAGATCTAACATCCTTCTTCTGACCTCTAGTACCTGACATGCATGTTCTGAGAGTATATTAGGGCAAAACACCCAAAACGCATACAATAAAAAAATGTTAAAAAAAAAAAGCACGCATTGTGACAATGGGTATTGAGTGCTAAGTGCAAGAACCCAACAGTGTCTACTAAGGCTGCATGTGTTCTGTTGACATGAGTACAGAAATGAGTTGAAGTCGGGCATGGTGATAAAGCTGTGTAGTCTCGGCTGCTCAGGAAAGTGAGATGAGGAAGACTGTTCAAGTCTATGAGTTCAAGACCAGCCAGAGCAACATAGCAAGACCCCTCCCAACACACACACACACACACACACACACACACACACACACACACACACACACACACACCTCAAAAGAGAGTTGGGGGGAAAAGACAAAACCATGGAACTCATACCAAACTGTAAAGCTGAGCTTCAGGTCCCTCTGGAAAGGGAGCAGATGCTGCAGCCATCCAGGCCATCCCTCCACACTGCCTCAGAGCAGCTTTGTTAGCCGGGAAGATCATGCAGCTGGGGGACCTGCAGAGACCCTGTGAGTTCTTGATGCTACTTATGTTCTTTCAAGCTCCTCGCAAGGGAATGGTTTAATAACAAGCTCTTGGGGTGGTTTTGCAGTATTTGATTTTCATGGTGCAAATGCTCCTGCCATGGCCTGTATCAAGTTGCCTGTGTCATTTCACAGAATGTTAAGCAGGTAAGAAAGACACACCGTTGGCCATTGTGAGTCTGTCCTAGAAGGTTCCAACATGTCGCTGCTTTGAACTTTCCCTTGTATGTTCGTTCGTTCTCTCTCTCTCTCTCTCTCTCTCTCTCTCTCTCTCTCTCTCTCTCTCTCTCACACACACACACACACACACACACACACACACACACACACACACACCCTTAACACCTCGGGATCCCTCCAGCTCCTTTTCAGGTCACATCACAGCAGTGTCCCTTGGAGTACTAGGACTTCGAACCCCAGCAGTTGACAGCAGTCCCATTTGATTACACCGTAACACCCATCTAGAATAATCTGTCGAATTCTCCATCCAAATCTGGAGGAGTTCCCACGTGACAGGAGCTGATAGTTCAGAGGACAAAGGGACCCAAGGAGAAGGACAATAGGTTTCTACTATGCTGAAGAGGGCAGTCTGGGAAGCCAGTCGTGGCCTTCACTGCCTGTACAGGAGACCCCTGTGCAATGGGCAGTCGGAACCCAGATCCCTGTGGGCTCCCAGGTGAGTCCAGGGTCCCCAAGAGTGCTGTTAACTCACACGATCTTTCTGTTTTCTCACACCTTCCCATAGGTTTTTCATCATCAAAGAAAGCTTTCTGCTTTACTACTCTGAGAGTGAGAGGAAGAGTTTTGAAACCAATAAATACTTCAACATCCATCCTAAGGTGAGGATGGGCTTTCCATGCTGAGGCTCACTGGGGACATTTGGGGATGGTATAGAACTCTCTGTTGTCTTGGGTTTTTTTTTTTGTTTGTTTGTTTGTTTTTGTCTGTTGTTGTCCCTCCACACACACTTTCTGAGTCCCAGCTCCTTTTCTTTCTGGAAGTCAGTCCTAGCTTTAATGGCATAATCCTGAGATGTGGTCCAGCTTGAGGCCCGTGGCAAAGCCCTGGGGTTTCTCCAGGAGGTTCCTGGGACTCTTAAGTGGCGTGAGCTGGGTAGGGTGGGAGCTGCCTGCTCTGCTTTGTTCTTCAGGGTGTCATCCCACTGGGTGGCTGCCTGGTGGAGGCCAGAGAAGAGCCCAGCATGCCCTATGCCATGAAGATCTCACACCAGGACTTTCATGTGAGTGGGGACCTCCCATAGCCCGGGGTCCACAGGACATAGCAGCTTCACCTTGGTCCCCTGGGAGCAGTGTCAGGGCCTGTGGAAGAGGGGGTGGGAAGAGAAGAAATTGCCTCTCTCTCTCTCTCTCTCTCTCTCTCTCTCTCTCTCTCTCTCTCTCTCTCTCTCTCTCGGATTCTTCTCACTCTGGCTCCTTTTCCCGGCAGGGGAATGTCCTGTTGGCTGCTGAGTCTGAGTTTGAGCAGACACAATGGCTTGAGATGCTTCAGGAGTCTGGGAAGGTGTAAGTGTCTGCTAGCAGGACATCTCAGGGGCCAGAGGAGTGGGGTGGGCTAGGCTGGCCCTGCCCCTGCCTCTCTGCTGGGTCCTCAGACAGGGCTGTGGGAGCTGCCTAGTGTGTGTGGGAGGAGACAACCCAGGCTATAGAGCATCTGTGAGGGTCTCCTAAGTGTTTTTGGGAAGGTGTCTACAGTTTGGTGACAGACGTGGACACCATTTACTTCCAACTCTTGGGAGGGAGTTGAGCACTGCTCCTCATATTCAGCCCCTCACTACGTCCATCCTTCCCTTCCCAGACCTGTACTGGATCCCAGCAAGGTCCAGAGATGGTGTTTACAAATCACAGTGCAGGTCCCAGAAACCACCTGACCAACATAGCCCCTGCCAGTCAAGCCAGTTCCATACTTCTAACCCAACCAATAACACCAAGTACCCAGCCCTGCACCAGGGGGAGTCATGCATGCAGTGACGTAGAAGGCTCCTAGGGAAACAGTCCCATCCCTCCTCTCTGAGTGCTCTTGGCTGTGTCCTGATGGCCCACTTTGCAACCTCAGCTTCCAGTTACTGTAACTGATCAATGCTGGTGGCGTGCCCAGAGCCCTGGGTGCCAGGCTGAGCTGAGATTCTGTAGAGCGAGGGGCGGGGCTAACACAGAAAACCTACACCCTCCCTCTCCCTGGGCCTTCCTTCTGCTTTAACTGTTTGTATTTTTCCTCATTTCCTCTCTCCCATTTGCTTTCGCTCCCCAGGACCTGGAAAAATGCCCAGCTAGGAGAAGCTATGATCAAAAGCCTAGAGGCACAGGGGCTACAGCTGGCTAAGGAAAAACAGGAATATTTAGGTCGGTGACCGGGATGAATGGGAATCTGAAGCTTCTTGGTGGTGGCACTTGGGGACCTGAGTAACAGCCAGGGAGGGAGGTCTCTCTGTAACTTGGAAGGGAGCTTGGCACCTAGAGAACTTAATGGTATGACAAATGCCCATTTGGCCAGGGAGCTAGAAGCAGGGGACACTAGTGGCCAGAACCTGGGCTTTAGCTGAGTCATCTACCCATTCGTTGTGTGGATGTGTCGGCCACTCAGTCTCTGTAAGCCTCAATTTCCTTCTCCTTAAAAAAGAGACCAAATGACCTCAGGCATTACAGGTGGGGTGGAGATCAGCTTAGAGAAAAATGCCTGGGAGTGTGTCTGTGTCAGGCCTTCAGTTGAAAGATCTAGAAATGGAAAAGGTATTATCTTGCCTGAGCTCCAGGTCCTACCTCTCCTCTCCTCTCCTCACCAGACCCGCTTTGAACCTAGCTACAAGGATCCAGGCCCCGTGCCCTAATGGTCTGCTAAATGCCCTTTAGTTGAGAGAGAAGATGACCAGAATGGGTTGGTCCCCTTCCTGGGAGCCTGCTGAGACTCTGAGACCCTGGATCCTTTCTGCCTGCTCTAGACACCTCTCCCTTGGCAGGAATATGGCCTCCCAGATTAACCAGGCACCAGCTCAGGTAGTAGGAGATTTCAGAGGCTCATGCTGCAAAGACCCATCTGAGGCTCTGTGTGCTAGTCCTCTGTGGATCCATGAAGGCACAAAACAGAGGAGACATCTTGAAAGGCAGTTTGGGCCAGCGAGGCAGCTTCAGTTCAGCAGAGCAGGACCCAACCCCTAGGCTAGGAGTGGCTCTTGCAAGGAGATGGCACAGGTGATCGAGGCCACCTAAGACAGCTGCCCTCACACCTCTGAGAAGGTTTCAGTGTGTGTGTGTGTTTGCTTTGGCAGACAAGCTGATGGAGGAGACAGAAGAGCTGTGCCTTCAGAGGGAGCAGAGAGAGGTAAGCACATGCGTAGCTGTACAGAAAGACTCAGCCCTGCCCCCAGACACAGGGGCATGAGGAGGGGCCCTGGGCATGCAGATACTTGCCCAAGAGACTTCAGAAGGGATGGAGGAGCAATGAGGCCACTGAGGTGACAGTGTCTGCACCTTGATGTAGCATCTTGGTGGGAAGTGTTTTTTTTCTCCTCAGGAAACACATCTTAGAGATGAAGCCTTCTGAACGTCTCATAAGTGGCTTGTTGATCTCCACAGGAGGTTGCAACAGCCTCAGTTATCCCTGGGGGATGGAGGGGTGCATAGGGGGATATGGGGATTTCCAGTCCATAAGGGTGATAGGGTTTGAGGATCTCAGAGATCTAGCCCTTCACTCTTTTGGCATCAACAATACAAGCTCAGCATAGGCTTAAACCAGCCTGAAGAACCAAGGGGACTCTTGTCTCTTGGAATCTGCTTCATTCCCACAACTGAAGGGCAGGGCAGGTTGTAAGCAGAGGGGAGCCTAGAGCAAGACTTGTATTTGACATTAGCCCTTCTAAATGTATGATCCCCTGACAAGTTACTTAACCTCTCTGAATGTCAATATCCTCACCCAAAAAGTGAGGAAAATAATAAGGCCCATCCTTTTAATGATGTTATAGAGATTAAGCAAGACATTACATCGGACACATTTGACACACTGTGTGTACACAATGTGCACAGTGTGTACTTAGTGACTAGCTGTTTCTCTTAGCACTCTGGTCATGTTAGTATTAATTATTGGCCATTCCTGCATGGATGAGGTCTAGCTCTGCAGAGTGGTGCTCTGAGGAGTCTGCAGAGAGGAGACTGATCCAGTCCACGTCCTTTAGATCTGTCACTTTCTCTCAGATGTGTGTTTTCTCTCAGGCCAGCCACAGGGCTGGGGTCATTGACTGTAGCTCCCTGCCCTACTGTAACTCAGTTCAGGAACTTAGTGCCTTCCCAATCACCCCTGATGAGACTCAAAAACACGCCCTGAAGTCAAGAAACACGTGTCTCCTTTGGACCCCAAACACTCCACACCCTGGCACAGCAGCCAGCTTAAGAGATGGTAACCAGGGAAGAAATCAAGACTGAGATGACTTGATTCTTGCAAGTTTATATTATGGCTTAATTTCAAATCACTAGGATAATCTACTTTTGTTTTTCTTTCAAAAATCTCACCTTCTGGGCTAGTTTATTCTTCCAATTAGACAGCAGCAGTATTCAGCCCGTGGATATCAGCTAGCCTGCAGTTCAGGTGTTTACATTACGATTTGTAACAGTAGCAAGATTTCAGTTATGAAGTAGCAACAAAATACTTTTATGTTTGGAATGTGCCATGACACGAGGAACTGTATTAAAGGGTCGCAGCATTAGAAAGGTTGAGAATGATCTAGACTCTTTTCATTGATTACAAAAAAAAAAAAAAAACCCACAAGGTTGAAGATTTTAATTTGGAGATATGGGGTTGAAATTGGGGTTTGTATGTATGGGCATTTTGCCTGCCTGCATATCTGTGTACCACATGTGTGCCCGGCATCCAGGAAAGGCAGATAAGGGAGTAGGACCACTAGGCTGGCCTCATGATAATGCTGTGTGTGCCTCTTCTCCCCCCAGAGTTTGAGCTTTAAAGTCTCCATATTCCTTGAATCCAGATCCCATTAAAATTTTGGCCTTTTCTCCATGGCATCCTGGGCATTCGGTATGTTGTCAGAGACCTTAAAGATGGATGATCTGGGAGGCCCAGCATGGGTTAGAGTGGGAGACACAGCTCCCCGACAGGGAGAGGAGATTTAGCCAACAGAGGTTGAATCTGGGGCAGCAATTGGCCCGAGGAAAATTTAGACACACTATCTAGGTCTTAGCTTGGAAATTAGGGCAGTGGAGACCCAGGGCACACAGGCCTAGCTTAATGCCACCTTCTGAAGTGGGACGCTGACAGCTATAGAGTCCAAATGAGGTGCAAGCCCACCTGTTAATGTGGTAGAGGCTGCTTGGAGCACCAGCAGGAAGAGAACCACGCCAGGTTCGAGCCGCCTGTCAGTGATGTGTTTTGATCAGAAACAGAGCCCAGATCCTGCTCATGGAATGACCATACTGAGTCACTCTGCCCAAGTGGTTTTCTCCCTTAGTTTCCTCACCCATACGGTCGGTGTATTTGTCTCCAATACCTCCCCCCGTCCTGTTCTAGATCAGAGATTGGCAGAGGGGTTTGGGGCCACATAGAAAAAAATACCGTATCCCAGAGACAGAGTGATTCTTATGATGTGTGAGGTTTCTTGGGAACAGCGTCGACCCATAGGGAACCTCAGAATCTTAGGTCCCTGATGGAATCTCAGCTCCAACCCTGACAATGTGGATGTCATTTGATTCCTTCGGACTTCAAATTCCTCATCTCTAATGTCTGATGAAGGTAACAGCTGCTTTGCCTTGTGGGTTACCGAGAAGCTGAATGGGCTAGAATTCAGGGAAACACACATGGTGATGGTGTACATCACCCGCAGCATGTGTTAGAAAGAGCCTGGGACTCTGAGCACATGAATTGAGAATGCAGAGAGAGAGAGTGATTAGAATAGTTTCACTGCCTTAAAAATCCTGTGTTTCGTGTATTCATCTCTCACTGACCAACTAACATAGCAACTACAGCCATCGACTTTTTTTCTTAAATATTTATTTATTTACAATATATGAGTACACTGTGGCTGTCTTCAGACACACCAGAAGAGGGCATCAGATCCCATTACAGATGGTTGTGAGCCACCATGTGGTCGCTGGGATTTGAACTCAGGACCTCTGGAAGAGCAGTCGGTGTTCTTAACTGCTAAGCCATCTCTCCAGCCCCCAACCACCGACCTTTTACCATCTCCAAAATTTTGCATTTTTCAGAATGTCATGGAGTTGAAATCATACCATGTACACTTTTCAGATCAGTGTCGTGCACTCCATAAGGTGCATTTAAACGTCCACTGTGCTGTTGTATAGCTTGAACACTGGCTTATTTTCATAGTTGGATAAATTTATTATCTGGGTATACACCTCAGTTTATCTATTTTCCCACTCAAGAACCTCTGGGTTGTTCTACATTTTAGCAGTTACTGATTAAGTTACCATACATACCCATAGGTAATTGTTTTGGTGTGGATTGACACTGTCAGTTCACCTGAATAAATAACAAGGAATGTTTTTTTCAGACTTAGGTCTCAATATTTAATTTGGGAGAAGTTCTCTTGAAATCACTTCTTTAGAGGTTGAGGATTTAGCTCAGCGGTAGAGCGCTTGCCTAGCGAGCGCAAGGCCCTGGGTTCGGTCCCCAGCTCCGAGAAAAAAAAAAAAAAGAAAAGAAAAGAAATCACTTCTTTAACCCATGTTAGTCAGAAATGTATTTTTTAAATAAGATTTATTTATTTTATACATATACTGTACAATGTAACTGTTTCCAAACACACCAGAAGAGGGCATCAGACCCCATTACAGATGGTTGTGAGCCACCATGTGGTTGCTGGAATTTGAACTCAGGACCTCTGGAAGAGCAGTCAGTGCTGTTAACCTTTGAGCCATCTCTCCAGCCAACTCCCAGGATGACACCTCTGGTCCCTTCTTTCTGTTGCCTCCCCATCCTCTTCATACCCCCACCCAGACATTCAAAGATGCTCAGAGCACATCTTGTCTGAGGTCAAGATGTCTTGCCTTTACCTTTCCTAGAAGGGTTGGCTGTCTTCTCACATACCCATCTCAAGGGATGTACCACCCAAGGCTTGTGTGGGTCAGGAACTTAGGGGTCTTGCTTTACCCTGTCCTACCTCCTTCCTCTTTTTCCCACCCCACTCTCAAGTCCTGTGGCTACCAGGCTTTACCTAACTTGCTGACGCCTCCTACCTGGGGTCCTTAAACTTTTTCTACCCCTCTTTTGTTTCCTCCACACTGCAGCCAACTCCGTGTTTAAAGAGAAATCAGATCATGAGACCTTCCCCACTCGGATCTTTGGCTGTCGCTGTTGTGACGGTGCACAGCTGCAATCCCAGCGTTCAGAAGGCAGAGGCTGAAAGACTGAATTTGAGGCTGGGCTGGGATAGGTGACATAGTCAATGTGAGACTCCAAACAGCCAACCAACTGACCAATGGTCTTTGCTTCTTGTTCAGGAAAATGAAAACCCACAAGATCCTCACCTAAACCAGAGGCCCCACATGGGTATAGCATCTCCTTTGTCAGCCTCTGCTTCTCTGACCCCAGCCTCTTGCCCATCATGGCTGCTCTCATGTCTCGTACAAGCCTGGTTCTTCCAGGCACAGGGGCTTTGTAGGTACTGTTCCTCCCACCTGGAATGTTCTTTCTTCCACTTATTTATTTTTGTTTGCTTGCTGGTTTTCAGTGCTGAGGACTTAACCAGAGGCCTGGTACTTACTAGGCCACCAAACTAAATCTCCAACCCATGCATCTATCTTCCTTTGTGTCTCAGCTCAAGAACCAACTGATGGCCACTCTTCCCACCTCTGTGGAGTTCTCTACTTCCGCCCAGGACAGCTTGACCTGGAACTGGGTCCCTGTCCTGCAGGACACTATCTTGTTCTGTACTGCTCTCTGAGAACCTGATTGTTTTAGTATACTGGATTTCTGCATTTGATGTAAAAGACTGGTCTGGGATTTTTAGTAGCTACCCTAGGCCATAGGCTCCGCAAGAACAGCCTCAGATCCTCCATGCAGAGCCCAGCAGGTGCTTGGAACATACTATGCACTTGGTAAATTGATGTAGCATGAGTGAATAGAACTATAAGAAAGAAAACCCCACCGGGCCATTTCCTGGAATTGCGTTGAGCCTGTAAATAAATGAGTTGCAAAGAATCCTCCCTGTATTAAGTGTTCCCGACCAGGAGCCCCTGTCGCTGTATTCCTTTTATGAGTATAATTAGTTTTATTGAGGACCCGAAATCATGGTCTGTGAAACATGGCAAACAAGATGAGTTTAGCTCAGAGGACAGGAAACTTGGAAAGAGACCTTTTTTTTTTTTCTTAAATATTTGAAAGGAAAAGAAATTAGTGTTGTTTGATGGCCCAAGGAGAAGTTGTATTTGGTGAGGGAAGTTGGCAGGGAGGCAGATTTGGGCTGAAACGGAACTAGTGGGCTCCGTGGGTTGCTTGCTCCTCCAAGAGCACGATGGAGAAGCCTGGAATGACCAGGTGCTGGCTGCTGCCCTGGGCCCTGCTGGTCTTCTACGTGGCTCAGGACTGTTTGTTCCCCCCTTATTTTTTGGCCTGGGGTCCACAGGTCTCAGAGACTTAGACCCTGGAAGAAAGTGTGATAAAGATCAGGAGGGAGGTAGCTGCTGAAGGGACAGATCCCTCAGAGATGGTTGAGGGACTGGGATAGGAGCAGAGACTTGTTGCACGAATGGCGGGGAGCCCTGCTGCTGTTGGGTCCGAGTGAAGGGTTCCACAAAAGTTTCCCATCATTTGCCAATGCTTTTGCATCTGTGGCTTTCAGAGATTGAGAGCCAGAGCTGGTGGCGGGGTGGGTGTGGAGGGGTGGGTGTGGAGGGGTTGGAGTGCTTTTCATAGGTTGTTCAAAGCTGAAACAGATTTTCTGGTTTTCCTACCCTGAGAGTCACTCAAGCTGAGCTTGGCCACCTGCTGGCAGAAAATCATTAGGGGACACACACACACACACACACACACACACACACACGCACACACACCTGTGAAGACTGAACTTCCTTTAGATTTGCTTTGGCCCTGGAGGGCTCTGGTTCATCACACCCAATCTCCTAGCCCCTTTGAAGCAACAGAAAATGCCTCCTTGGGCATAACTAGTCATTGACACAAGAAGAAACATCTTATCACATATATTTGTGACCACGGAGAGGAGAAAAAGGCAAATGGCTGGGCCGTTTTAATTGCCCTGCTATGTTCAAGGTTACTTTCCCTTTTGGGTTTCTGGAGGCCTAGCATCTGCTTGAGTGCTATGGAGGGAAGGCCTGAGTTTCAGACACTGACTGACAATTCGGCAAAAGCTATTCCAGTGTGCGTACTCCAGGGCAACAGAAGTGAGGGGGAGCAGCTGTAAGCTGCAGTGCAGGGAGCCTTCCAAAGGTGAAGCAAGGTTGTGAGGTGGAGTCCTCTGCAGAGTCCTGGGTGATCATGGGACCTGTGAGAGCCATCCTGGGGCTCTGGTGCTTGTGGCCAGTAAGTTCTATGGGTCTCTCAACAGCTCTGTGCTGACAAACTGACAGCAGACAAACACTGCCAGAGGAGAGCCTCTCAGTTTGTTGACTCTGGGGCCAGAGAGGCTGTCAGCACCAGCAACACCGTGCATATTAAAGCAGAGCTTCACGCTTTGCTTTTTCAAGGCCTGAAGTTGTCTTGAATTGTAAAGAGGGGTATGTACAAGAATACAAATTTAATCTTGTTTATATTTCATCTAAGTAAGACACATCAAGTATAAATATAGGGTAGGTCATGGCTTCTGCAGTAACCCAAAGCCCCCACATGCCCATGGCTTTTAACAGCACAAATGTGTTAAAGCTCTGTTTCATGTGTCCTCATTCCTGGAGGCCCAGGCTAAAGGGATCCCTACCTGTGCAAGGGACCAGAGCCCATCACGCATCGTCTTTTCAAAAGATTTGTGCTCGTATTCTATCAGTTTCAGCTCCTCTCATGAGCTCAGCTACCTATAGCCAGTGCACTGTAACCATGTATGTGCCCAGTAGCATCAGAACTCCAGGGGCAGCCCAAGTGGTGAGCACACTTAACAAACAGGCGGGTTGGGCCAGTAAAGACTAGATGAGAAGTAACTTATTTGGGGGTGGGAAACCTAGGAGTAGGAATTGAAACCAGACTCTTCCTCCATAATGTATTCTTCTCTGTATCTCTTCAAAGCCAATGGCAACGTCACTGTCTTAGTTAGGGTTTTACTGCTGAGAACAAACACCATGACCAATGCAAGTCTTATAAAGAACAACGTTTAACTGGGGCTGGCTTACAGGTTCAGAGGTTCAGTCCATCACCAAGGCGAGAACATGGCAGCATCCAGACAGGCATGGTACAGGCAGAACTGAGAGTTCTACATCTTTATCTGAAGGCTGCTAGTGGAAGACTGACTTCCAGGCAGCTAGGACTAGGATGTAAAAGCCCACACCCACAGTGACATACCTACTCCAACAAGACTGCACCTCCAAATAGTGCCACTCCCTCGGCCAAGCATATTCAAACCATGACTCTGTCCATAGGCAGTGGCGCTCCTGGGCAAGGACACCATTATGCTTGAGAACAAAGCCCCCAGGTGACTAGGGAGTCACCGGGAACTGGAAAGTGAAAAGCAGATGCAGAAACAATGTTACCACAACATGAAATATGCAGAAACAAAACAGTTGACATAAAAACACTGAGTCAAACTTCAGGAAGTGGATCCCTCATACCACCAATACTGACTTGGGAAAAATAGGGCCCCGGTCTAGAGGCTCCAACTTGCTGGGGGGAGCACTCAGGCAGCCTGGCTTCCCTGAAGGGACTGGTCTGCCCCTTGGTATCTGTCCTCAGCCACCTGACATTCCTACACCCATAGGGCTGAGGAGAGGGAATCTATAGACCTGACTCACGGGAGCCTTGAGATGAAGAACAGCTTAACTCTGACTCTTGGATTGGGAATAGCTTGTCTTTGACAGTTTACCTAATGCCACTCAGTGTCCTGGAAATATAGACTTTCTGTGTGTGTGTGTGTGTGTGTGTGTGTGTGTGTGTGTGTGTGTGTGTCATGCTAGAGGTACAACCACCTCACCTTGAGGTGTTAGTCCCTAGAGTTGCCCCAAACAGAACAGAATTAGTCATACCTGCCAGAGAACACTTATTGGGATCACGTCTAACCCTGTCCTTCCTCTTGCTAATGGTTTTCATGGGCCAGATTCATCACCTTCTTGGTCGAGTTGACACTGAGAGCCTCCAAGTGGAGCCTAAACGCTCAATCCTCATAAATTTGGCTCTATGCCCCGGACTGAGCCGAATCCCAGATGGTTCCCTGGACTAGTGAAGAGAGCCTGGGGGCTTTGTGCCTGCTGTGACTTTTCCTCTTTTCCCTTCTCTTCAGGAGCTTGAGCGCCTGAACCAGGTGCTGGAGGCTGAGAAGCAGCAGTTTGAGGAGGTGGTGCAAGAGCTGAAAGTGGAGCAGGAGCAGATCAAGAGGTGATGGCCACCCAGGGAGGCCATGGAGGGGATGCCCTGGCCCTGGGAGGTGAACCAGGGGAGGCAGAAGACGCCCTGGCCCTAGGAAGAGTAACGAAGTGGAGAAGATCCGGTCCTGGGAGAGGCAGTGTGGGGGGGTGCCCTGGTTCTGGGAGGGGCAAAAGAGAAATGTCCTGGCCCTGGCCCTGACCCTGGCAGACCAATGTTAAGCCAGACTAGGTTTTTACCAGGAAGCCACTTATGGCCTGGTCTTCCCAATGCTCTGGGCCTTGAGTATACCCAGAATACTGGGCCTGGTCAGGGGGTCATTTCTGTTCATCGCTAATGGTCTTTTGCAACGATGTGAACGAGAGTGCAGACATGGGTAAGAGCAGGCCATTGAACAAGCCCCTCCAACCTTAGTGAAAGCCTAGGTTACTGGCAACAAGCTGGCCTGGCCTAGAACTGCTACCTGCAAAGGTGCCCAACCTTCTCCAGCTCTCCTGGAGTCCTTTCACATTTTAGTTAGTGACACATTGGGATCTTCAGCCTGATGCCTTATGGACAGATCTAGTTGCCCATTCGAAGCATTGATTGGATTATAATCTCATGAAGGTAGGGCATTTCTATAGCCCCAGCCTAGGTGACTCAGGTGTAGTCTATCCAGAATTTGGAAACTATTGCTGAGATTGACAGTGCTTGGTGTCACATCCTCATCATCACACTCACCACCACCACCATCATCTCCACCACCACCATGGTGATGGCCCAGAGAAACTTACTGGTGAAGACCTTCTTACTGGTGTAGGTCTGAAGACCTACAGTTAGATATGTATTGGGGAGGGGGGTGGAATACAGAGACTGTTTTTTCCTAATTTTAAAACTTAGCATAAAATGAGAGAACCTACTTAAAGGAAAAGCCATACATTCATTAGATACTAAATTAGAAGATAAATCCCCTGGCTTCAGGACCTCTGGTTAGTGAATCCACCTCGTTTGGCTGAGGTGTCCTTGCAGCCCTGACCCTGCAGCTGTCTTCAGTACCCAGTATTGCAGAGAAATGGCCATCCAAGAGTCCCACTGAGCCATATCATGTAAGGTAGAAACCTGTCTGGATGCAGAGTTGGGAAGCATGCACATTGCCAATTCAGCTCTCTGTCCCCACAGGGAGCTAGAACTCACGGCAAGATGCCTCAAGGGTGTGGAGCAAGAGAAGAAGGAGCTGAGGCACCTCACAGAATCCTTACAGCACACACTGGAGGTACGGAGGCAAGCTAGCTGGCTGGGCTACGTAATGCTAGATTCTCACGTATTTCTCAGGGAAGGGACCGACAGGTGAATAAGCACGAAAGGACCTTACCTAAAGGTCTTTCTCTGTCTAGCTGGCGCGTGAGACCCACCAGAGCAGGGACTGGTTCTTCCCAGACCCAGAACAAAAATTCTGGCTTGCCCTTGTGATGACCGTGGCCACAGGAAACTGGCTTTCCTTAGTGCCGGTATTTTTATACCAGAGGCAGCATCAATTAGAGTCACCTACCACATCCTTTTGTGGTTCCTAACTCAGCTGCTCCTGAGTGAAATTGAGCATGAAGGGAAATCAACTTCCAGGTCACCGTCATCTGATACAAGAGACTGAGGGGAGGGGAGGGGCAAGCAGCATGTGTCAAGGACAGAGGACAAACTTCTTAGCATAGCATGCAAGCACACACCCCCAGCAGCCCCCCCCCCACTCCCTGCTCCAACCTCTGAGCTCATATCCCCAAGGAAAAGAAGATTTCCGAGCCCCTGCACCTCAGCCCCACGGCTGCTTCTAGGACACATGGCCTTCTGGTCTCCTCTTTTTCTGGAGAACAGTTTGTCTTCAGACTCTCTTTAGTCAAAGCTTCCTTGAGCCCTCTAGGTAGGCATTTGTTCTGTGTCCCCATGCATTTGGCACATCGGTTACAGGATGGATGCTCTGGGCCATATTTTTGAAACTGTGGGCTTCATTTGACCATGTCTTAACTACATCCCAAAGTCCAGCATCTGAAATGAGGGTGGGACCATACATCTCAGCTGAATCCATGAGTTGTCATGAAGGCTGCAAGAGTTTTAGTCTCCCTAATAACTGGAGCCTTGGTTTGTTTCACCGTTCCTGTCATGGGGAGTGGTTACTGTGGATATCTTCAATGGCATAACTTCATCGTAGTGTTATGATGCTGGTTGATAAACATAGAGAATGTACTCGTGGACTGATCGATCCTTTTGGGCATTTTCACATGAGCCCAAGACATTTTCTCTTTGAGGAACAAGGGCCTCAAAAGGTCACTTTGCCCTTAGGCCTTGACACCTGGCTCCGGTAGGTGCCATCATCACTATTGGAAGTCACATTGGGTTCCTCCTTGTCTGTCTGTTTAGATGAAGGAGTAACCTGGCCATGTTCTAAAAAAGGAGGTCTTGGAATGAGATGTCCTTCATGGGGGATTGAAGGAGTAGTTTACTCCCTAAAATTGTAAGAAGACCGGGGCAGCCATGCTGGAGAGCTAACCCCTGCTCCTTCTCACCCTTCCTGTCTTTGTGCCAGGAACTCTCCATAGAGAAGAAGAAAACCCTAGAGATGCTGGAGGAAGATAAGAACCAGCCACAGCCCTTGACCAATCAGAGTGAACAGCCACCAGCCACTGATGGTCTCCATAGCAACCTCAGGCAGATCGAAGAGCGGATGCAGGAGCTTTTGGCAGAGAAGCTTCTGGCTGAGAAGCGGTGAGGCACTGGGTCCTCCGGCATCTCGTCTCGGAAGCTGTGTCTGCCCTCGAGTTAGACAGCTGGGCTCGAGGTCTGGCTGTCATTCACGAGATGGCTCATTTCCTTTCTGCCTATGATCTGGCTTTCCCAAAGCTGACTTGACCAACCATATAGAGTATCATCAAAACAGTGTCCCTGGCCAGCCGGCAGGATCCCTTAGCTTCTACCCACCCAACCCATGAAGAAACAGCCTCACTGAGGTTGGGGCACTTCTCTGAGGTCAGAAAAGTAGCAATCCCCAAACAGCTAAGCCTCGGGCACTCCATACCACCCCTCTCATCCCCCAGCTGACCAGACCCAGAGAGGACTCAGCGTTTCTGTAGGCATGGTTCCAGCAGGCGCCAGCTACCCCCGTGGTAGGTGAGCCTTGGGTAAGCACCTCTCCTGCCTGCAGGATGAAGGAGAATGAGGAACGCTCACGGGCCCTGGAGGAGGAACGGGAGTTCTACTCAAGCCAGTCTCAAGCCCTGCAGAACTCGCTGCAGGAGCTGACCGCAGAGAAGCAGCAGGCTGAGCAGGAACTCAAGGTGTGCCACTTGCCTGGGCCTTGTGCTCTGGACCCTCCCTACTGCTGGGGACTCCTGCCCATCCCTGAACTTCACAGCCACCCCCATCCTCTCTCCCAGTGTCCAGGTGTCCAGGGATGAGTTTATCAAAAGAGTAGTAGTCTGTCACCGATAGGCAAGTGCCTAGCCCAGCCGTCTGGGTCATGGGTAAGACATGGAAAGCAAAATATGGAAACTTCCATCCCAGCCTAATTGAGTTCATAATGATCAGGAAAGGTGTGCTAGCTATTTTCCTCATTACTGTGATAAAGTACCTGTCAAGATCAGCCTAAGGAAGGAAAGTTTGTGGTTTGAGGGGGATATAGTCCACCCTAACAGGGAAACCATGGTGGTGGGAGTATGAGGCAGCTGGTGACATTGTCTGTAGTCAGGAAACAGCAAGAATCCATACCTTCTCTCCTTTCCTGTTTGTTCAGTCTGGGACCTCAACTCATGGGATAGTGCCACCCCCACCCAGGGTACATCCTCTACCCTCAGTTAAACCTTTCTGGAGATGTTCCACAGACACATCCTGAAGTGGGTCTCCTAGGTGATCCTGAATCGGTCCGGTTAGCCATGAATATCGGCCATCACAGAAGGCTTCTGGGGAGGTGGAGACAGCCCCCTGGACTCTTCTTCCCTCTTGACCACCCCTCATGTAGGCTGAAGTGAAAGTACGCATGGACCTTGAGAGACGACTTCGGGAGGCAGAGGCAGCCTTGCGGAGCCTGGAACAAGGCCTCAATTCCAAGGTTCGGAACAAGGAGAAGGAAGAGAGGATGCGGGCTGATGTGAGCCACCTGAAAAGTAAGAGCCTCCCTCCAGGGCTCAGCTGTAGTCCCAGAGCTCAGCTCCCATAAGCCCAGGCCCACCCGAGCCTGGAACGGGCCTAGCACATGTGAGGTAGTCCTTCCGGTTCTTCCTCAGACACCTTCCTGTAGTCCCTTTGGCAATGCCTCTTTGTGGGAGTTGAGCCTGGAGTGAAGATATGGAAGGAAAGCCTGGAGTTTTGTCCTCCTCTTTTAAAAAGTTCAGAGCTCTGTTCCCCGCGGATCTTCCCTGTTGATAGCTACAGGTTGTGGTTTGAGGGAACAAATTATGTTCTATAAAGGATAGATCAACCTATCTCCCACCAGATCAAACCAGAGCTTAGGAGGGGAAGGTCAGACTCAGAGAAAGACACAGTCAACTGCTCCTTCCTGCCACCAGGGTTTTTCGAGGAGTGCATCCGGAATGCAGAGCTGGAGGCCAAGATGCCAGTCATCATGAAGAACTCGGTGTACATCCACAAGGCGGCCACTCGCCGTATCAAGAGCTGCCGTTTCCATCGACGACGGTCTAGCACTTCCTGGAATGACAGTGAGTACCCATAGGCCCCTTGGGGTCAGATGGCACAGGCTGTGGTGACAAGGCAGGAAGAGAGCAGGTTAGAGAACAGGTAGACAAGGCTGGACAGTGTGTCCTTGAACGTGGCTCTCCCAGCCTGGGGCAGGAAGGACCAAGTGAAATGCAGCAGCGCGTAGGGCTGGGATGAGGGAGGGAGGGGGGCTCAGCGTGGGGGAATGCCATTCATGGGGCAATGGGTCCTCGTCTCCACAGTGAAGCCATCCCAGTCCTTCATGACCTCCCAGCTAGAAGCCAACAACATAGAGGAGCTGAAGGAGATGGCCAAGCGGCTAAGCAGAGACCAGCGCTTCCGGGAATCCATCTATCACATCATGGCCACCCAGCCTGGGGCCTCTGCACTTCCCCGGGGAGGAAAGTAATGGGAACGCCTCCCCTACCTCCTGTCTTTCCTTGGTGGGGCAGCAGGGAGGTCTGATTCCCCTTGGTCCTTTCCAGCAGAGCACTACCAGGAGAGGGGCACCCTCATTCTCAAAGGAGGTAATACCTCTCTGCCTCACCCGGAGCCCTGACCTTGGAGGTCAGAAGGGAGCATTGGAAGAGAGCACTGGATTCCCTGGAACTGGAGTCATGGGTGGTTGTGAGCTATAGTGTGGGTGCTGGGAACCAAATCTGGGTCCTCTGAAAGAGCGGCAAGTTCTCTTAACCACTGAGCCATCTCTCCAGGCCTGAGCCCTGACCTTGGGTTTACCCTAGGTAGGGGTATGTCCACACTGGGTGCTACCTGGTTGTCATGATGAGGCCTGGCTCTGTGTGGTATCTGTTGGTCAAGAAGAGAAGTTGTCTATTCCACAAGGACTGAAAAGTTCCTCTGGTACCCACTGTACCCCCTTGGTGACTCTGCCACTCTGACCCTGGTCCCATGACACCCCCTAACTCTCTTCGCTCCTGATCCTCCAATTTGTCCAGACCCTGCACTTATTCCATGTCCTTGAGATGGAAAAGCAGGCCCTGAGACACAAACCCAGGTTCACAGCACCCCACCCCCTCTCTGCCGTATTCCTGGCTGAAAGGCCACCCAGGTCTCCTAGTCACAAATGGGTTTCTCCAGATACAGCTCCAGCAATCTGCTGGAGGGTAGCTGCCTCGGGCTCTTGTGACCCTGCCCCCCGGGAGGTCACAGAGATCTGTCTCTCTCCCAGCTGGCACACCTTGCAGCCTCCTCTTCCTGCAGTGGCCTCACTCAATGAACCAATGCAGCCAGGAACCCACCACATGGGAGCAGGGACCTGTGGGGAGCCGGTAGCCATTGGTGGGTTCAGTGCTGTCAGAGTGACACTGTAACACCAGCCTGCAGGTTTTATGGAAGACCACTACCCTTACGAGGCCAAAGACTGAGGAATGTGTTCCTCATCTGTGAGTCTTTTGGCCCATCCCTCAGAAGCTGCCTGAGTCTATCAGTCTTGTCAAACAATACTTGGGGAGGGGTGGGGACACATACGGTGGTTAAGAGCACTTGTTTCTCTTGGGAGGACCCAGACTTGGTTCCCACATGGTAGCTCACAACCATCTGTGACTTCGTTTGCCAGGAGATCCAACACCCTCTCCTGACCTCCACAGACACCAGGCCCTCCCATGGTGCGTGTACACACATGCAGACAAAACATACACATAAAATAGATCCTTAAAAAACACATTTAAAGGGGGCCGGGTGCTAAGGCAGTGCTGGATCAAAGGCATCCATTTTCTATCAGAAGACTGAAGTGTCCTGAGGGAGGTACAGAAGTCACTCTGGGGAAGAACCCTTGTCAAGGTCTGGGCTGCCCTGTTCTCCATGGTTGCTTCTGGGTGGGGTGTTTCGGAGTCAGTGCATCCGAGTGTAAATATAAAACTTTAAGTGTGTCTAAACCTGCATAAACCCAGAGCTCGTCTTACAAAACATGTATGTGGAATGGACTTTGAAATGAAGACGTAGAAAACCAGATTACCGGTTTTGTTTGTTTTTAAAAAATTAATAATGGCTTGCTCTTGGAGAAAATGTCAAGTGCAATTGGTGTTCCTGGTCAAACTATTAACCAGAAAGAAAAGTACTGCTACACAAGAACTCTGGCAAGTGTGTGTTGTTTAATTCGTTCAGAATTTTAGATGGCCCAAGCTGGGCTCAAACTCAGTGTTTCTGAGGGTGACTTGCCCCACCTCCTGAGGACTGGACTTCAAGCAAACTAGGCCATACCCTACCAACTGAGCCAGTGCATAATCAGTCCAGGAATTTACGAGGCATGGAAACTTGCTTTGTAGACCAGGCTGGCCTTGAACTCAGATCTGCCTGCCTCTGGCTCCCGAGTTCGGGCATTAAAGGCGAGCACCGCCACTGCCTCAGGATAGGTTCCCATGCTTAATACTGTTGTAAGGGCAATCGAGTTGGTTTCAGTTTTGGTTTTTCAAGGTAGGGCTTTTCTATGTAGCCCTGGCTGTCCTGGAACTCAGAGATCTACCTGCTTCTGCCTCCAGGATGCTGGGATTAAATGTAAGTACCACCACTGCCCGGCAGGAATTAAATTTTAACACGAATCTGGGAGGAGACAGACTCAAATCTCAGCAGTTCTTTCTGAGCACAAGCACCAATTCCCCAGTTCATTTTTTCTTCTTCTCACCCTGTATTTTCTATGCTTTCGGCGAGTCTAGGTTACCTCCAACCATATCTAACCCAGCATGTACACACACAAACGTGCACACACGCCAACCAGCATCTCTGTGGGAAAAGATGGAGGAATGGCGTTATTACTGGAAACACTGACATGGCATATAACATTAATATTATATAGCACTTTCTAAAAGTAACTCTTAATCACTGGCCAATTAATTAAGTGTGTTACTTCCTGGCAGTGGTTTCAAAGTAGGCAGTGTAGTATTTCTAGAGATGTGCTGCCCCCTGCAGGCCACCTATGGAAATGTATCATCCTGTCCTGCGTGTTCCAGCTGAAGAACCCACAGCTTACTTGTGACTCGCCGACTTAATAATTAACTGAAAAAAAAAATGTGTTTCCACCCTGAGGTCCTGGATGTCTCCATGTTATAAAACCTTCAGGGTTTTCCTCTGATGAGTATAGACCAAAGGCACAGCCTGAAAGATACAACGTACCCGTTAGCTTCAACAGTCACACCAGGAATGGACGGTCTTGCTAGCTCTGTTTCACAATCAGGAGAGGCAGAAACGAGGAATTACTGTTATTCAGTTAGTTTCTGAGCTGAGGGTGTTGCCATGCAGGCTGCCCTGGTGTTTACTGCTTCCCAGCATCTCCTGAGGCTCCCCATTGCCTACCATGAATGTCCCCATGAGGACACTCATGGAGTGGCTGCTGTCTTTAATGCCTTTCCACAGTTTCAATGACTTTTCTTCTTTCTGTGGCCAATTACCAGATGTGGAACAAGGAACCGCTTGTGTTGGCTTGCCGTTCGAAGGTACAGACCCTTATGGTGGGGAAGCCCTGGCAATGGAAGTTTAAGGCAACTGGTTGTGATGGTGCCACCTCAAATGAGAGTCTCTGTCAAGGTCGATCACAATTGTAGTTCTTCACTTCTCTCCCTGTGTCTATAGTCTGCCCAGACTTTGCTCTAAGTTTATTGAAAAACACAAAAAAGATAGGAAAGGACTAGGAAACTTCTGACATTCTTTCTTTCTCCCTTCCTTCCTTCCTTCCTTCCTTCCTTTCTTTCTTCCTTTTGTTCTTTCCTTCTTTCTCTTGAGACAGGGTTTCTCTGTGTAGGCCTGGCTATACTGGAACTCAGAAATCCCCCCTGTCTCTGCCTCCCAAGTGCTGAGATTAAAGACTCGCACCGCCACTGGGCAGCTTGACTTATATTTTTTTTAAACCAAAGTTTACAAGGGAAGAATTTAGTTTATTGAACCCTACTGACCCAGAATACCATGCAAAATTGCAAACAGATGTCACCAACCTATATCCACATGTTGTTTCCAACATTTATGTGGGACAATTAAATAATTGTTTCTGATGCTGCCGTTTTTTATCTGATGATTTAACTAATCTCTCTCTCTCTCTCTCTCTCTCTCTCTCACACACACACACACACACACACACACACACACACACACACACACACTGTTCTGGGTCAAGGGCATGGAAGGGTCACAAAGGAGAGGGAGGGAATGTGGTCCGAGAGTAAAGTCATGCATTCAGTTTAGCTTATAAAAGTGGGTTACAGGGCAAGTCCAAGGCTTTGTAAGGTGGGCTACATTGGTTTCTTAAAGCAAGATGAACAGGCTTAATACACAGTGGGGAACAGGTTGAGTACATAGCTTTTAGTGATCTCCAGGCATATTATTAACTTGGTTGCAAGGCCAGCAAAAGTTCAGCCTCTGAAGTCAAAAGTGTTTGCAAAAGCTGCTGTCCCACAGCTGTCCCACTGCCTTTGTTAGCAGGGAGCCAGAAATGCTACTGTTAGTGTCGATTGATGTTGGTCATATACAGTAGAGAGAGAGGCTCACCAACATGCTACACCTTAATTTTCCAAAGGACCAGAAGGGTTCAGCCTTCTTGTAAGATTGGCACTCGGCTAGCTCACTCAAACATGATACAAGTTAATTGGGACTGGGAAAAGTTCCAGCTACCAAAGTTATCTTGCCCTTGCTGCCCCTGAGAGCAGACAACCCACACAGATCTCAGTGCCTTTTGACCATGGCTAGCCATAACCAAAAGCAAGAACTCCAGGCTCGCCAGGATTGTCTTAGGACCAAGATTAGTGCAGCTGCAAGTTTTCATGTGGCCCAAGTGCAGATTCTCTAGAGAGACATTTCTTCAAGGTTCAAAAACTCGCAAAACAATTTCTCTTGGGTCTCTACTGATTGACCCAAACACAGCAAAGGATTTGCTGAAACCTTTCACACTTAAAGCCAGACACAAAGGCTTTACTATTCATATCACTGTAGTTCGGCTCTACACATTCAGCTCAGGACTCCAGCCTGTAGAACGGTCCCAATCCACATTCCAGGTGGAGCTTCCAACCTCTGTGAATTAATCTAGATCATCTCGAACAGACACAACCAGAGGTTTGGTTTCATGGGGACTCTAAATCCCAGCAAGTTGACAAGGTTAACCATCAAAGGCATGTTAAAGAAGGCAAGAGATGTTGGAAAGCATAAACGTTCCAGCCTAGGGACCTGTCGCCAATCTCGATCTCTGGAAGGAGGTAATACCATTAATCACTCGCAGCCTGGGCAGCCTGTTTGGAACAGATACATGCCCCCGTCTCAGGAGCAGCCTAAGGTGTCAACTGTGATCTAACCGGACAGCAGCTGGTAAACTACAGGGCAACACAGTCATCCACGGAGCCCTGAGCCCCTGCCAGAGGGAAGCTGCTCAGATCTCCAGCCCTCTGCAGAGTCTCCCCAAAGTCAGAAACCCCACATCTTTGACCCAGGAAAGAGCTAATGGCTTCTTTCACCCCACTTCTTTTTTTTTCTTTTTTTTTCCTTTTTTTCGGAGCTGGGGACCGAACCCAGGGCCTTGCGGTTGTTAGGCAAGCGCTCTACCACTGAGCTAAATCCCCAACCCTTCACCCCACTTCTTGTGAAGGGGGAGAGCAGTAAGACTTTTGAGGAAGAATAAAGTGGTTTGTTCAGCCTGGTACAAAGTGAATGCCTCTCCATCCAGTGGGGTTGAACGAAGGTCCTTCAAAAGTTTAGGGAACATGCCAAGCCCAGGAATTCTGGGCTAGATCATAATAAACCAAACCCCTTGGTGACTGTCTCCCTGTATCCCCACAGTTGGAAATGCAACCTGTCCTGTGTCTGGCTTTGCTTTGGGGGTGATCAGGTGAAGAAGTCAAGGTGACTCAGGGCTTCTCAGAGACAGAAGCTGTATGTACATCTAGGCCTCCAGGGCGCCACCCAGGTGACGAGAGCAAACTACATTTTGGGATTCATGGTCCCAGGATACCTGACACCTGCTAGTCATGCTGTGAACACTCAACCCATGCCTGTTAGCCTGTGCCAGCCATGACTGGTGGGCTTGTGTCTCAAAAGAGACTGAGAAGACCCCAAGAAGACCTTGCCTTTCTCCCCACTCCCGTGGAAAGGTGGCTCTGATAGAGAAGGTCACTGCTGGTCACTCACTGGCCATGTGGCATTGGGGAGCCACTATTTTTTAGTGATTTCTGAATCTATGTTTATATTGCAGGAGAGAAGCCTCTTTACTCTTGTAGGGTCACAGGGATGACTATGGAGTATGGACTTCCATAACCCATGATTTTCCTGCTCTGTAGCCTATAGGAAACTGCCTTTGAGTGCCACTAGAGGTCAGGACAGCCAGGCCTCTCGGAGGATGCTCTGGTCAATTGAACTAAGTGCCACGCTGTCCTCCAAATTATCTGAAAGAGGAAAGTTTGGGCCAGGCATGGTGGTACACACCTTTAGTCTTAGCACTGGGCAGGCTGAGGCAGGTGGATCTCTGTGAGTTTGAGGCCAGCCTGGTTCCAGGACAGCTAGGGCCACACGGTGAAACACTTCAAATTTATTAATTAGTTCATTAACTTTGGCCTTGAGATGAGAACAAGAAAGACAACCAATTCATCATCTCAAGGATAAATAATCAATGGAAGATGCTCCCTGTCGCCTTCACCCCACGTCTGAGGCCACGCCCCCATCTTCACTCAGTCAGCGTTTACTGTGATTCTGTGGTGTGGAGTTGTGCGCCCTCATTGTCTTTCATTGGGCTTTTTATTGTGGTAAAAGAAAAATGCAATCAAAACCTACCACTTTAAATATTAACTTATTTGAACCCCTTTTCTTTCTTCTTTACCTTCTTTTCTTGTCTTTTTGTATTTCAAGACAGAGCTTTTCTATGTAGTCCTGGTTGTCCTTGAACCTACCCTGTAGTAGACCAGGCTGGTCTCAAACTCAGAGATCTGCCTGCCTCTGTCTCCCGGCCACTTGAGCCATTTCTACCTGCGTGGCTTAGTGATGTTAAATATATTCACACTGTTGTGCAATCCATTTCCAAGATGCTTCATTTGGCAAAACTCGGAACCCATTAAGAAATAATTCCCTCCCTCACTCCTTGTGCTGGCAAACACCATTCTACCTTCAGTCTGCCCATGGCAACTTTAGATACAGATAGATCAGGTAAGTGGAACGAGGTAGTATTTGTCTTTTTCTTTACATGTTTGTTTATTGTGTGCTGTATAGCACACATGTGGAGGTCAGAGGTTATCTAGATGGAACCAGTTCTCCACCACGTGGGTTTCTGGGATTAAACACAAATTGCTAATCTGTGTTTGTTCCCACTGGTGAGCTATCTTGGGAGCCCATTTTCATTTGCTTGTCTTGTTAAAGATTTATTTTATTTTGTGTGTATGACTGCTTTGCCTGCAGAAGTGCGGGTAGGGTATGCATAAGCCTGGTGTCTGAAAGGTGCCAGGAGAGGGCACTGGACCGGAGCTCCTGGAACTAGAGTTACAGATGGCTGTGAGCTACCGTGTGGGCATTGGGAACCAAGCCAGAGTCTTTTGCAAGAGCACCCAATGTTCCTAACCATATTTTTCTCCCCACTAGCTTACTTCATTAGCATAACATCCTTGAGGTTCACCACTGTGTCAGGATTTCTTTCATCAAACCATATCCTCTCACTTTTAAAAAATAAAAGTTGGGGCTGGAGAGATGGCTCAGAGGTTAAGAGCACTGTCTGCTCTTCCAGAGGTCCTGAGTTCAATTCCCAGCAACCACATGGTGGCTCACGACCATCTATAATCAGGTCTGGTGCTCTCTTCTGGCCTGCAGGTGCATACATGCAGGCAGAAAACTGTATGGTGTATACATAATAAATAAATAAATGTTAAAAAAATAAAAAATAAATAAAGTTAATTGAAATACTATTCGGGCAAGTTGTTGGCCAATGGAGGGACCCCCAGTTCCTACCCTTCTTTCCTTCACTCTGGCTTCCTGACTCTTGGCTGTCACTTCCTTCTTCTCCCCGGCAGGTGGCAGCATGCTCTGAGCAGGCCTGCGGATTCTGGTGGGAAAGTGAGCTGGGGCTCCCGCAGCAGGGGAGGGCTTTGTGGCTGCACAGTGCTGCGTGATTGGCTTGCATGGATCTGTAGGTCATCCCTTCCTTTAGGATAGAAAACAAAGGCTGTGCTTTGACCACTGTATACCTACTATATTATAAACCAGACTCTCACACTGGTTTGTGGTCTCACAGCATCCCTTTCCTGAATCCATAGTGGCTAAGGAGTTGCCCAAGGGCATATGACTTGGAAATGGAAGTTCGGGTGCTTGAGCCCAAGGTCAGTCTTCTTTATAGCACATCTTGGAAAATATAGCATTTACTGGAACATCATTATGACACGTGTGACTGCAGATGCTCTTTTCAACTCTCCCCCAGTTCTGGTGTAGATTGTAGCTTCCGACCCCTGGAGATGCTTTCTGGAAAAATGTCACCTTCTCAGGAAATGAACAGCAGCCACATTCACTGCCACCCAGGCTCTAACCCAAGGAATTCCATTCACCCTATAGCATTTGTCCTAATTGTGTTGGAAGCGTATGAGGCAAGAGGGCGTAGGGCAGAAGTCTTCCTACAATTTGTTGTGGGCATAGAGTATTAAGACAGTAAGTATTGTGAAATTGTCAGGCATAGGATATAATTGAAGGGGAAATACCCTGCAATTTTCTTCAAACATTTCTTCAAATGATCTTAGAAAGTAATGAGCCCTTCAGCAAAGTGGCCAGGTTCTCCTGGGCCTGCCATCCAGGGTGAAGTCCCAGGATGCCATCTTCCACAAGCATTCGATAATGAATATGTGATTGAAGGCCGGTACAATAAAACCCACTCTTTTCCCTTTCTGTAGCAGAGGGAAATAATTACCACATTTCTCCTTTAAAAATTCCATTGTGGCCTCTGACTTTGCCTAGAGTTTGCTTCGGATGAATGATTATCCATGCAAAGAGGGAACCTTAGGTTTCCATGCTAAAGAGACCTTGTGTAAAACGGCTGCTTTAGAGTATGGCTGTGGGGGCTGAGGATACGGCTCAGCTGGTAGAGGGCTTGCCTAGCACGCCCACAGCCCTGAGTTCAAATCCCCACTGTGATATAAACCAGAAGTGGGTGTCTGTGGCTGCTATCTCACTCAGAAAGTAGAAGCAGGAGGACCAGAGACTCAATCAAGGTCATCCTCAGCTACTGGGCAAACTTGAGGCTGACCTGGAACATGCCTGAGAGCTTGTCTCACAAAACAAGCAGTAACCAAGTAAGTATGGAAGTATGGGTGCAGAAGGAACCCTCAGGGAGGTTCCCATTGTTCTTCTTGTAGATTTGAGTGCTGCAAGTGTGTATTGAAATAATGTGTCAGTGTGACAACTTCAGTTCTGTATTTCAGGAGCTATACCAACAAAACAATGTTGTTCGTATTACTCAGTTAGCATCCTACACAGGTCTATTGCTGCTTGATGACCATTTATAGCCACCTGACAATGGTCATCATCTGTGTGTGTGCGTGTGTGCGTGTGTGTGTGTGTGTGTGTAAATGTCATCTCATGTGAGTGCCTGCAATGTCAGAAGAAGGCATTGGGTCCCTCAGAGTTGGAGTTACAGGCAGCTCTGAGCCACCCGGAGTAGGTGTTGGGAACACGCTCTTCTCCTCTGCAGAAGCAGCAAGTATCCTGAGCCACTGAGCCATCTCTCCAGACCCTCACCACTCTTTTTAAATCAAAATTAAAACCCTTTGGATGAGCCAAGGGTGGTGGCACACACTTGTCATCCCAGCACTGGGAGGTTGAGGTAGGAGGATTGCTGCAAGTTTAAGGCTAGCCTGGGTTACTTAGAGAGTGCTAGTCCAGTCTGAGCTATGCAATAAGACCCTGTCTCAGAAAATAAAAACAAAAATCATGTGAAGAACATTCTTTTGTTGTTTGGTTTTTGTCCCTTTTGTTTGTTTGTTGTTTGGTTTGGTTTTGAATTTGAGAAAGGGTTTTACTGTGTCACCATGGCTGTCCTGGAACTCTCTCCAGGCCCGGCTGGCCTTGTATAGGAGTGGTACTAAAGCAATTTTACAGCCAAGCATTTGGTGCCTACTCATGGGTACCGATCGCCATTCTGCTTCTCTCACAGGAAAAGAGTCTTGGTTGACTTCCAAGCATTCACCCCTAGAGGAAGGTGAACTGATTCCAGCTCAATGACACATCCTAATTGATCCACTGTAATCATGGCAATTATTCTTCTCTGCTGGAGATAGTGCTTCGGGAGGAGGCACATGGCCAAGAGGATACCAAAGACCCAAGTCTGCCAGAGGACTCCTGGGAAAGCAAGTCAAAGGGGAGCTGCAGTCCGTTCCATCCACTGACTCTGCCCTGTATGACTATCATACTTGGGACCATGAAGAAAAGTGACCCGAGGACCATGCCAGTGCATGCAGGATGGCCAAACAGGGGTGGGGCCTTGGTTCCTCCGTAATTGCTGAGTTACTGATGCTGATCCCGTATCTAAGGACTCTGGCCCTAAAATAGTCAAAAAGCATTTTCCAACCACAGATTAAAAACTAGAGACATCTACTCATTCCTTCAATGAATATTCATTGAGGATCAAAAGCATATTTTTGAGAGTTTTTGGCCCATTTCCCCTGCAATTCAATCTCTAAAAATGTACTCTCCCTTGAAACACTCAACATGGGTGCTGGGAACTGAGCTTAGGTCCTCTGGAGCAGCAAATGCCTTAATCTCTGAGTCATCTCTCCAGGCCCTAGAATTGGAGTATAATGAAAAGAGATTTAAGCATTTAACCTTGGGCGTAATACAAAAAGACTCTTAGGGAAAGGATAACTAAGTGTAGGTTTCTCCAGAGAGTCATGGCTGTTTTAATAATTGTCATATGCCAGATGCCTTTAATCCCAGAACTGGGAAGACAGAGGCAGGCACAGATCTGAGTTTGAAGGGAGCCTGGTCTACATAGCAAGTTGCTAGACAGCCAGAATCTACACAGAGAAACATACAAAGAAACAAACAAAAGGAAACAAAGAAACAAAGGAAAGACAGTTCTAAGTGAAGATTTCATGCTATAATTTAATTGCCAGCACTTTGATTTCTAATGATGCATAAATGATGCCATACCTAAGATGCCTGTACAGAGTCCTTTACGCGGCGTCCAGAGGCCCATGCAGCAGTCACTTTTCAATGGCCAACCTTAGGTTTCCGAGGTTACCACTGGGGTCCATGTCTCCAGTTGCTCATAAGGATTTTCCCTGTTCATTATGCCTGAAAGTGGCCCAGAGCACTTCTGTTCTCATTTAATTGGCTGAAGGTTGGCCACATCTCTTTGCAGGGGAGTCTGGGAAATGTAGTCTGTCTGAGGGACACTATGGAAGCAAGGGACAGCTGTGATGCACATGGTAAGCAATTCTGTGGAGTGGAGAAGTCCCACCAGCCCGGAATGTTCCAGAGGAGAGAAGCCCCAACCTGTTTGTTTATCTTGTTGGTCTCTTTGGGGTTGGTGTCCTGAATGAGATGCTCAAGACTCCCAAAACTAGCTCTATGTGGTTAACGGAGCCTATAATGCTTATTCTAAACCAGGAATCTCTACTGGGGACATCTTTAGGTAGAAGAGGGTTTTCAGAAGTGCAGCAGCAGCTCGGTCCTAACCAGCTGACTCCACCCATCCTGCTGGCTCAGAGGGGCTTGTGAGAGACTGCATTGTTTGTTCAGTGCAGTGTTGTTCTAGTCAGCCCGCCCCAGCATGGAGAACAGAGTGGTCCTGCCAATAGTCCACTTAAACAGTCTCTTCTCCCAGTTTCCCCAATACTAGCAGCTCCAAACTATAACAGCACTCCAGCCTACCTGCTCAGCTCAGTTTCTCCTGGCCCAACTGTTCCTAACAATGTCTTCTGCACCAACTGCCTTCTCTTCTCAATCCCCTTTCTTGGCCTCAACTGGCTTTGTAATATATCCCATCCTGTTCCCAGATATCCAAGAGGCAACCAACGCTGATGGTCATAGGGTCAAGCAGTTCTAACACCTAAGGGTTTTTAAAAGTTGATGCTAGTCAACTGAGGATTCTTTGAAGGGCTAGGTGCACAAGATAAATCACACCACCCACTACCCTCCCCAGGGCTGGATCAGCTGTGCCCCATCTTCCCAAGTATTGTCACCAGTCAGTGAATCCTCCCTGAGTGAGTAACAGTGACCTCATCGTCCTTGTTCAGGTTCACCACATTTCATCTATTTTTGTTTCGTTTTGTTTTGTTTTAGACAAGGTCTTACCATATAGCCCTTGCTGGCCTCGGACTCATAGAATTCCAGCTGCCTCTGTCTCCTAAGTACTAGACCCAGAAGCTTGCCTGGCCCATCAGCTACTTGTTTAAAACCATCCTCCTTCTGAGCCTCTTTGTATGTTTGTACATATGTACATGCATACATACATATATGCATGAATACATACACACATGCATGTTGGGTCTGATCCTTTCAGCATTTGGGATAAAATGTAAATCAGAGCTAAGAAACAATGACTCGCCAAGAGCGCTGACTTCTCTGGGAAGGAGGAAGGCTGGCTCGGTGACATCCTCTCCTGGGTGCCAGCTCTGTGTGCATTCTTTGTTGGCAGCAGCCTGTGAGGGCCAGGAGGTGCCTTTTTCCGGGTGTGGCAGCACGATTTGACGTCTCAGCCTCTGGCCAGCTCTCTGGAGAGGTCCCCTCTGTCTCGCTACTGTTCATTAGTGAGTCTATCGTTCCAGACTCCCCTGGCCTGCTGCTGACCTGAAGCCTTCCACCATCTGCTCTTGCTTCCTCATCCAGAGTGGAGACGGTTGGAACCGAGATGCATTCTAACCATGATGGGGCTGTGGAAGGTAAGGCACACAGAAGGGATGCGATTCCCCCAGAGGACCCTGAGGAACAGATGAGAGCTAACTGAGACAAATCCACTTGGGCTTTGATCACAGAGCACAGTGACTCCCGAAGCTGAGGTAGAGCAGACCCCACGTGTTAGCCACAGGAGCTGGGGCTCAGGGTTCAGAAGAAGGGTCTGGCTCTCTTGAAAATGCTGGCTCTGTTGGCCTCTGCATCTTTGTGGGATGACCTTGCTCGTTACCACTGTAGATGTCTGGAGTGAAGGCACAGCCATGAGAAGCCCCAGCACGGCACCCATGGGAGGAAGAAAGCTGCTTTTTTGAGGTATTCAGACCTGGGGTATGAAGTGTCCCTGTTCCTCAGGTCCTGTGCTTACTTTTTTTTTTTTTTTTTTTTTTTTTTGGTTCTTTTTTTTCGGAGCTGGGGACCGAACCCAGGGCCATGCGCTTCCTAGGCAAGCGCTCTACCACTGAGCTAAATCCCCAACCCCGGTCCTGTGCTTACTTACCACTTGATTAAATCACTGTTTCGGGTGGGGAGAATGAGCTGCTATAACTGCTCAGGCAATCCACCAATACTGCTGGGGGTGGGGCATTGCCAGAAAAATATGTGCAAAGGCTAGGTGCAGAAGGTGTGTGCGTGTGTGTGTGTGTGCGTGTGTGTGTGTGTGCGCGCGCGCTTGTGTGTGTGCGTGTGTGTGTGTGTGTGTGTGTGTGTGTGCTGTGGTGTGATCTGCAACCTGCCATGGTTGCATCACAAGCTGAGTAATTTGGAGCAGCAGCAGGACCACAGCTTTTCTGAACTGCAGCTGCTGCTTCCTGAAGGCTGGGCCAGCCACGGTTGTCATGGCAACAGCCTGATGGAGGAAGGTCTCAAGAAAAAGACTGGGGTGAGAGTGTTTTGAAGGATAACTGCCTAAGGACACCCGTCTTTTCTTGCTGAGACAAAGGATGACCCCACTACTTAGGCCATCCTAGCTTGGGAGAAGAGTTGGGAGTGATACAGTGTTGCGTTTGGCTTTCTTTCCCAAGGCTACAGGAGAGCGTTCATGCTCACTCTGCCTGTGCATGAGTCCCAAGGGTTAACGAAGATGTGTTCCACACCCAACTGGTCTCACAGGGTGCCAAGATGAAGAGCACACAGCCACAGGGCGCGTGGGTGTGCCCGGCTTGTGGAACATCTCCCCTATGAGGTTTTCCTGTTCCTACCAGCTCCTCCTTCAGCAGCCGCCCAAGCCATCTTTCTGATGAGTGAACCTCATCACCTTGCTTTCCTGCTGCAATCCCTCAGGACTCCAGATTCCCAGCAGAAGGAAGCTCAGGCAAATGCTGAGCCCAGTCATTTTGGTCACACGATCTCATCTTTTCTGGCCTGCTTGGTTGTCCACCTCTCTCTTTCACCTACATGCCTTGATAGCCTGTGCTCCAGGGACGCTTCTCCTGCTGGGTCTTTACAAGCGCTGACATCTTCCCATCTCCCCTGAAGCAGTGCAGTGTCTTCTCCAGGCACAATGTGTGACCTCTCCAATAGTGGGAGGGACTCGCAGATGGGGAGAATGCTAACCATAGGACTTTGTCCTGAGCCTCCTAAATCAGTTTCCCCTCTGTCTGCAGCCAGGCCCAAGTGTGCACAGCCCTCTCTCTACCCTTGCCAGGCTAGCTAGCTTCCCCTTTAGAGACAAGCTCCTATCAGGAGGGCGAGTTATCTCTTTCATCTAATGAAAGCCCATGATGTACCAAGTATTTAGACATTCAGTGAACCAGCTAAAACTTCTGTCCTAAGTTCTGTCTTAGTTACTTTTTTTATTGCTGTGGTAAGACAGTATGCAGTTTATAAAAGAAGGCAGTTAATGGTTCCAAGGGTTCAAGTTCATGATGTTAAAGCATCAGGAAAAGCTGAGAGCTTGCCTCTGAGCCCACAAGAGGCAAGCAGAGAGAGGAGGCCTGGATGGTGAAATGGTCTTTTGAAACCTTAAAACCCACCCCCAATGACACCTCTTTGAACAAAGACTCATCTCTTAATCCTTCCCAAATAGTTCCACTAGCAGGGACCAATTCAGGTCATTCTCATTGAAACCGCCACAATGGGAGTTATGTTGTAGCCCTGTAACCCCGGTACTTGAGAAGCTGAGACAGGAGGATTTCAAGTTCAATGCCAGCCTGGCTACTTAGTTCTGACTAAACAAAACAAACAAGCCCCAGCAGCAGCAGCAGCAGCAGCAGCAACAACAACAACAACAACAAAATGAAACAAATACAAACCCCTTAGGCTTTCATTGATATCTTCCTGCCGGCAGGGGAAAGGGGAAGGGACAGGAGGAAGGAAAAAGTAATTCCGTAGTATGTCAAAAGACACGGTAGGCTATGGAGAATAGAAAATGTAGATAGAGTAAGGGTGACTAGGACCCCTGAGAAGGGAGGTTGAGCCGTGACAATAGAATGTAGGTGAGCAAGATCAGTTTTGCGTCGTGGCTGCTGTAAAATGTCTGTCTGTCTGTCTGTCTGTCTGTCTGTCTGTCTGAACACTATAAGCTGAGGGCCACACATCTGGAGACTGGAGTTCAAACTACCAGTTCCAGTAAGGCAGGTTTTATTCTCGGACCTTTCCCTCACCTTGTAGGTGGCTGCCACTGGGTGAGAGCGAGAACGTCGGGTTCCCTCTCCTAAAGGATGTGAACCCTAGTGGTCGTGACCTCCTTTCATCTTAGTTATTACCTTGTAGAGCCATGCCCAAACACTTTCACACTGAGGGATTAGGACTCAGCATGAATTGGGCGAACAGGAAACGGACTTGACTCTTTCTTACCTCACGAAGGAGACAAGCTCAATGCTTGTCTCTCGATCCCAGGCAGACAAAGCCTTGGGAACCTTCGAGGGAAAAGCAATCATGGGAATGCTCCAGGAACTGTCTGGAAAGGAACTCGGTCAGTTATGACTTTCTAGGCTTCTTGGCCTGGTGAGTGAGGTAGACTGCTTGGGCGGCCTCTGGAACAACTGTTTATGGGAAAAGGCTTGCTTAAACCTCGTCGACAAATGTGTTGTACCGTCTGGGCTCTCCAGGGGGCGCTAGGCGTGCTTTCCCAGGTAGTCACGCTTGGCTCCCAGTACAGGTAAAGCTGTGATCCCGGGATATCGATAATACCTCAATTTGAGCTACATACCTCATCTTGCTTCATATCACCCTCAGAATCCCAAAGCAGAATTGGGTGAATTTACACTTTAGTCACTGAGTTGCACAGTAATTATTTCACACACGAACGGGCTGTGTGCCGCGAACACTTAAGAGTCTTGTACCGGTGATGCCCAAGGGATTGATTCACCGTAGCACAAGAAAGGACCATTTTGAGGGGTCAGTCCAAAACGCTGACTCATGATGGGAGAAGGAAACATTCTCCTGGGAGGGGACCCACACTACAGAATTCGAAACTTCCTCTAGTGTTTTAATACATTTTGAAATAATTATTACAATTATGATAGTTATTTATATTATCTACTTTTTTTGTCATTCAAACTGCAGGTAGTAAATCTTGGTAGAGCTCTGTGGGCAGGAATTAAGATGAAAAATTTGAGGCCTGGGATGTGGTTTCGGTAAGAGGCTTGTTTGGTACTTTTCCTGGGTTTGAGCTCCAGTAACTGCCCCACCCCCAATGCAAAAGTTGAGAGAGTCTCAGAGACCATTTGCTAGCAAGTTCCATGGTTGATCTTGTGGACTGTGATCACAGTCTGTTCATCCACTAAGAGAATGGTGCTTCAAGGGGCCGAAAGTGGGATTCCTTTCCACAGATCTCCCTGAGGAAGCCAGTGTCTGAGGTATACTAACTTATTGAGTGTTCTCTTGGCAGATGGCTTATGAAGGGCAGGAGATGGTCAGGAAAATGAGTGTGTTTATCCACAAGAGATCCAGTGACCCCCAAGAGAGGAGAGATGACGACCCAAGTTGGAGGCAGCCCCTGCCCTCGTGTCTCAGCACGCTGTGGTCTCATTCCTTTTATAAGGGAATTTTCTAGTCCCTTAAAATCATTCTGAGGTGGATTTAATTCGGGGGTGGGGGTGAGTATTTTGTATGCACAAGAAGAGGGGAAGGGCTTCCAGGGTAAAGACCACACCGTTATTTCTAGACTGGGAGCTGGCAATTGCGGATCTCTGTCTCAGGGTGGACCAGTGTCTTTTGGGGTTCATGGCCCACAAAGTGAAGAACCAGACTGAGTTGCTGCAACCCAACCAAAGTGCAGGGGACAACGTCACCTGATTGGAAGGTGTCCAGATTGACTTGCACACACTATCTACAGTGACCCTACGGTGACTCCACCATCTGCATTGTTCCCTCAGGCAGACCTGGGAGTATTTTGTTCTCAATAGCATTTTAGAAACCTGCAGGTTTGGACCATGTCCCATACAGTAAGTCTCAGGGGTGTGTGTGTGTGTGTGTGTGTGTGTGTGTGTGTGTGTGTGTGATACAACCTCTACAGTGGGGCTCCCTGATGTTGCTGACACCACTTCCCCTGGATGCTCTTTGCTTCCTCACTACCCACCCCCTGAGGAAGCAGGACTATCTTTTATAATTCTTACTTGAAAGGTGAGGTCAGTGCTGGCTAAGAGAACCACTCCATCCTCACCCTGTCCACCTTCGTCTGGAGCAATGTCAAATGAGTTGTCCGTGTGACTGGTGAAGGAGACATGCGCGGAGTCAGTGAGCATCCTTACTCCTGTGAGTCTGGCGCTACCCCTCCCCGTGTGAGCAGGAGACGAGCTTCCCTTAGGATTCACCTTTCCTTATGATGGGAAATGTAAACCGGTTTCAGCAAAGAAAAGTAAGGTGCCTCAGTGAGTCAGTCCCATATATATCAAGGTCCCCTACATAGGGCAGCCTGGTCTACACAGACAAAAACAAAACAGAAACAGACTTCAGCAATAAGTGCTGCCTTTGTCTGCCCTGAGACAGGACAGGCTGGGACAGTTCAGGATCCCTGGTCAGATTCCATACTTACCCCATGGGTAACACACCCATGATCCTACTCCCACAAAAGGCAGAATTGGGGCTGGAACTTCCGACCTAAGTCCTCATACCCCGCCCCCACCTTTACCCTCTTAGAGCCTTGAAACAGTGCTGAACAGAAATGGGAGAACGGCCCTGTGGTCTGTGCTAGCTAAGAGGGTCTCTGCACACAGGCTCTGTGTTCCTCCTTCATTCAGGTCTGCCACTTGGTTATCACTCAGCTGTGGTTGCCTGGGTAACTCAGCCTGTCAGTCAACCAGACCACAGAGCATCCCTCGGTGAGATAAAGAACGTGGGAATGCTTAAAAGCCACAGAAGAGGGTATTTCATTCCCTAGCTTTCCTTCTTGCTCCCACTTGCACCTTCTCTTCCTCCCTGCTTCCTCCATCCATGGTCTCCAATCTGAGCAGACGTCTTGCTGAAGCATGCTCTCTCCTGCTTCTGTTGATTAAGAAGCATCAGAAACAGAATCCTTCCTCCCAATCAGGAGCACTGCTGAATTATTCATGGGCCCAGCCTACTGCAAATTTCAGAGTGATTTTTTTCCCTCAAGGTTGTAGCTGTGAAGGTATAGGCAAAGGAGTAACGGGTACACCTGACTCCCACAGAGGTAAGCCATGCTGATAGCACGGTCCAGAAGCCTTGTCCCCCTGTAGCTTTGGGACAAGGACAGCATTGAAGAAACTGGGCTGATTCACACTGCTTGGCCTTGAGTAGGAACCCTTGATCTCCCCAAACTCTCTAGTCTGTGAATTAGTGGTTTTAACACATGGGCAGACATCTGGGCCTCATTAAACTACCATATCCCTGGGGACCTGTTCTCCCAGTGCCAAACCATTCAGAAGAGCCTTAGGGGACCAGACATCTCCCTGCAGAGGTGGTGGTTGCTAGCAGACAAGGCCATGGGAGGGGGAGAATGTCTGTGAAACAGAATGTCTACGAAAGGGCAGGAGACAGGACAGAGTAGACTTGGGAAGACGAACTAGGCACTAAGTTCTGTGGTGAGTACTTTGATTTGTGGTTGCATTTTCTCTCCTCCTTACTTGTAGCCTAGAGTCGGCCTATCACAAGGTTCTGGCCAACGGGATTTGGGCAGAGGTGGTTATCAACCATCTACAAGAAGAAATGGTTGCCCCTGCATATTCATCCTCTCTCCTAGGAAGAGCAGGTGGTGCTGGTGAGTTGGACGATAACCCTTTGAAGGGAGCTATAAGGGAGTTGAACCTTGGCCAGTCAAGGCTCTTTACCCAGCCTGGAGCACCTATAGACTCAAGTAAGAGGAAGCATGCCTCTTCATCCCAGCCTTCTGATCGTCCCTCAGGCCTTGGTCTATGTGACAATTCTTTGTGTGACCCTCCTTTGACCAAGGCTTCCTGTGAATACTCACCCTGTCTGCCCTCCGTGGAGCGTCCATTAGAGGGTCCTACCAAGATGGCATCACTGGTCTGCAAACCCCACAAGGCTGGGAGCATCGTGAGTCAGGGGCTGCGATCCCACCTGCCCTCGCTTCAAGAACACAGTAGGGACTTAATAGATGCAGGATAAGCCATCAGAAGTGCATACAAGCTGCCTTCATTCTTGCCTGAGGGAACTAGCACTTTTACAAGCCCATACATGCAAACGCTGAAGAACCATCGCCACTCTCCTCTTCCTTTCTCCCTTGGATGACCAGCCAGGAAAGAGCCAGGAAAGGGAGAGCCCCAGGTTAGGATGTGGCTCAGTTGGTAGGGTGCTTGCTTAGCGTGCACAAAGCCCTAAGTTCAGTCCCAGCTCTGCACGAAACAGGCCTGGCTCCACGTGCCTGGATTCCCTGCCCTTGGAATGTAGAAGACGGAAGATCAGAAGTTCAAGATCACCATTTACTGCATAGCAAGTTTGAGGATAGCCTGGGGTACACGAGACCCTGTCTCAAAGTATTATGTCTGTTCACTCTGCCCCAGTGGAAAATCAGGTAGGGGTTTGTGAGCAGCAGGAGCTTGAATTTCCCTCACTAGACTCAAAACCTAGGCAAAAATCAGCCTATTTTGGCAGAAGAGAAGGGGGACTGTGATTGTCAAATTTAACAGAAAGAGGCACGTGCACTCTATAACTTGTTTTCTACTGTACAGAACTGTGGGGTCCATTTCAAATCTGGGATGGGTGCTTCTGGTTGCTGTAGCAGGAGCCAAAGAACCTCCAAGATCCGAGATCTTAGCAACTCCAGGATCTGGTCTCCAGCCAGCCTTTCATTGAAGACACGACCCAAGACATTGGCCTTGGCAGCCGTCGGTAGCTATGGTTTTTATTATAGCTTCCTTGTCTTGGCCAGATCCTTTTTTGGCATCCTCTGCATGACACAAATCTCACTATGGCTGGTAGGGTCAGAAGAGCAGTCTTTCTGAACAATGTCTAGCAGTCTCTGCTGTAGAGATTCAAAGAGCAGCATGGTCCACATTCCTAAACTGACCTCCAATTGCAGCTGTCACCTCACTGCCTAGGAGGGCTAGGAACCAAGGCAACCCTCTGTGATAGCCATTGATCTGATGATGCAGGTTTAACTGACTTACGCATTAGGACCAGAATCCCACACATTTCTCTCTCCTCTCCTCTCCTCCCCTCCTCTCCTCCTCCTCTCTCCTCCCCCTCCCCCATCCCCCTTCCCTGTCTCCCTTCCTCAATCACTCACTCACTCCAGGTTCTGTGTAGCCCTGGCTGTCCTGGAACTTGAAATGTAGACCTGGCTGTTCTTGAACGCACAGAGATCTGCCTGCTTCTGCCTCCTGAGTATTGGAGTTTAAAGTGCACCACCATTGCCTGTCACGTGGCACTCTCTTACAGGCCCCAGACAAACAGAGCCAAGTCCATGGATGAAACCCGTGGGCCAAAATAAATCTCTCCTTATCAATAGATTCCCCTACTCTGGTTCTTTGTTGCAGTGTTGGAAAGCTGGCTAACACACACAATCAAACCATGGCCAAAGGAAAAAGCAGGGGGTGTCCCTCTCATTCATGAGCATTAGCTAGTGTTCATACAAGACCACAGTCCATCATCATCCTCTTTCTAACTGTCCATGCAATTGAGCCCTCTAGGTCATAAACTTGAGTGATTAGACTTTAAAACACTCATTATCTATAATAGATATCCAGAACTATGCGCCAAAGTCATTAAAAATTGGGGGAAACTAATGTAATTTATAGTTATATTATCTTGTCTACAATTTGGGAAGAAAAGTGCTCTCATTCAACTTGTAGAGAGCAATTCATGAGCTCAGTGGGAAATTAATGGGGTGTCTAATGGACTGCATTTACCATGGACAACCATGCCAGCCTCTTTGCACCCATCCCTTTTTTAAACCTAATGCTGAGAGAGATAGCATGATTACCTCATGTGGTGATTTAAATGAAAATGGCCCCCAGAGGCTCATATATGTGAATGCTTAGGCATCAGGGAGAGGCACTACTTGGGAAGGATTAGGGGGTGTGGCCTTGTTAGAGGAAGTGTGTCACTGAGGAGGTAGCTTTTGAGATTTCAGAAGCTCACATCAGACCCAGTCTCTCCCTCCCTTTCTGCCTGTGGATCAAGATGTATCTCTCAGCTCCTGCTCCAGCCTCTGCCTGCCTGCTCCAAGCTCCCAGGCATGATGATGATGATAAACCAATCTTCTGAAACTGTAAGCAAGCACCCAATTAAATGCTTCCTTTTATAAAAGCTGGCAGTGTCATGGTGTCTCTTTGCAGCATTAGAACAGTGACCAAGACACTTCTGTTTCAACAGAACTCAATTTTAGACTTATCTACGTTAAGCCAGATATGGTGTCGTGCTTCCAGGCACAGCTACTCTAGGAGCAAATGCAGGGAGATCACTTGATCCCAGAAGTTCAAAGTCAGTCTGAGCAAGATAGCAAGACTCTCTTTAAAAAATGTAGCACAACAAAACAAAGAAAAAAACAAAACAAGACAAGACAAAACAGAAACAAATCCAACTACGTACTTTAAAAAAATGTATGTGGGTGTTTTCCCTTTGTGTATGGTATATGCATCTTTTGTGTACAGTACTCACAGAGGCCAGAAGAGGGCAGAAGAAATCCTGGAACTGGAGGTATAGATGGCTGGGAGCCCTTGTATAGGTGTTGGAAACCAAACCTGAGTCCTCTGTAAGAACAGTGAGTGCTCCAACCCACTAAGCTCTTTCTCTAGCCCCATAAGCTGTCTAACTTTAAAAATTAGTGACAAGGGGTTGGAGAGATGGCTCAGCAGTTAAGAGCACTTTTTGCACTAGCAGAAGACCCAGGTTCTGTTCCCAGGACCCACGTAGTGCTCATCATCACCCGTAACTCCAGTTCCAGGGGATCTGATGCCCTCTTCTGATCTCTGCAGACGGTAGGCATACACATGGTGCCTGTACAAACACACAAGCAAAGCATGCTTACACATAAAAATAAATAAACAAACAATAAATAAATCTTTTAAATTTTTTTTATTAATGGAGAGCTAAGTGCGGTGGTCCATGCTAATAGTCCTAGGTTGAAGGAGGAGTTTGAGAAAGATTCAGAGTTTGAGGCCAGTATGGACTAAATAGCAAAAACTCTGTCTCAAAAGTAGCTCACACCTTTTATCCCAGGACGTGGGAGGCAGAAGCAGGCAGAGCTCTGTAAGTTCAAGGCCAGCCTGGTCTACAGAGTGAGTTTTAAGACAGCCAAGGATATATAGGGAGAATCTACTTTTTGAAAAAAAAATCATCATGAGATGGCCAAAAACTATTATTCAGCACATACTACACGCCGAGCACTATGCTGTTCTCCCTGTATGATTTTTCCCTCACATAGTTCTCACAGTAATTTGTGTCGTACAGCATTATCGTCCCCATTTTACAGATGAGGAAATTAAGTCCTCATATAATTTTCCTTGAGGTGACCTCAAGGCCAGGGGTATTTGACTTATTCCTCAATTTTAAGCACTGTATCATTTTGTAAGAGAATAGAATGCCACACCAGTGGAAAGAAACGTGAGAAAGACTGTGTCCTACACCCATATTTAATGGTTCCAAAAAAAGCAGTCCCTTATACTGATATATAAGAATGGGTCTTGTGGTGGTTTGAATATACTTGGCCCATAGGGAGTGGTACTGATAGGAGGTGTGACCTTCTTGGAGGATGTGTGTCACTATAGAGGTAGGCTTTGAAACTATACCCAGAGCAGAAGAATCAGTCTGCTCCTGGCTTCCTTTGGATGAAAATGTAGCACTCTCAGCTCCTCCTGCACCATGCCTGCCTGGATGCTGCCATGCTCCTGCCTTGATGATAATGGACTGAACCTCTGAACCTATTGTTCCTTTATAAGAGTTGTGTTGGTAGTGGTGTCCCTTCACAGCAATAAAACCCTAACTAAAGACAGGTCTAGACAGGATTGAGACAAACAGATAAAATATGAAGTATGAACCTTTTCCTTTTGTCTAATGTGTCTGCTTTTACAACTATAAAACCCTAATTGCTCTAAGTATCAAACTTGACACAAACCTATATACATGTGTGTGTGTGTGTGTGTGTGTGTGTGTGTGTGTATTCTATTGATTATCAATTGATGTGGGAGAGCCCAGCCCACTGTGGGTGGTGCCATTCCTGGGCAAGTAGGCCTGGTCTGTACAAGAAAGGTGGCTGGGCAAGCCAGAGGGAGCAAGCCAGTGAGCAGCACTCCTTCAGGGGAGCTGTTTGGGAAGGATGATGAGATGTTAACCTTGCTGAAGGGGTGTGTCACTGGAATGGCTCTAAATTTTTTTAAAAAGATTTATTTATTTTATGTATGAGTAGAGTAGATTCTGACACAGACATTACTGTGGCTAATCTTGGTGGTCACTTTGACCACAGCGGGAATCACCTAAATCCCGAGCAGCTATATACACCTGTTAGGGATTTTCTTCTGATTCGAAAGACCCACCCCAAATCTAGGTCACGCCTTCTGGTAGCAGCCCACTGAAAGGATGTGGAAGAAGAGAGCATTTGCTTTTTGCCTGTTTGTCCTCACTCTCCCTGGAAAGTTCATCCTGGATAACACCTGTCCTTCACTGGTGTTAGAACCTACTTCTTTAGGATTCCAACCCAGACTGAAGGCCTGTGACTCTTTAGGAGTCCTCTGGGCCTCCAGCACCAGATTGGAGCGGCTGAGACATCCAGCCTCAAAGGCTGAACAACTACTGTCTTCTTCAGTCAGGAGACAGCCATTGTTGGACTAGCTGGAGCATAGCATGTAAGTCACGCTAATAAAGTGTGTGTGTGTGTGTGTGTGTGTGTGTGTGTGTGTGTGTTAGGGTTTTTATTGCTATGATTAAACACCATAACCAAGGCAACTCATAGAAGAAATAATTTATTTGAGACATGTAGTTTTGAAGGGTTAGAATCCATGACCATCATGGTAGGGAACATGGCAGTAGGTAGGCATGGTGCTGGGGCATAGCTGAGAGTATACATTACTATCCACAAGCAGGAGAGGGAGTGAGAGCTGGGGGAGGTGGGGGAGGAGGGGGAGAGGAGGGAGAGGAGGAGGGGGAAGGGGAGAGGAGGGAGAGGAGGAGGAGGACAGGAGAGGAGGGAGAAGAGGAGGGGGACAGGAGAGGAGGGAGAGGAGGAGGGGGAGGGGGATAGGGAGACGATAGGCACTGTCATCCCTTTAAGACAGTGCCTCGTGTTGTAGAACCCCAACCATAAAATTATTTTGTTGCTGCCTCATAACTGTAATTTTGCTACTGTTATGAATTATAATGTGAATATCTGATATGTAGGACATCTGACATGCAACCCACAGGTTGAGAATCACTGGTCTATATCTATACATAGATACATGTTTTCCCTGTCAGTTCTGTTCCTTCAGAGGACTCTAATAATAACATGATACCTTCAGACATCAAGTTGAAGCCTAGAGCCCTCAGTGTCCCCTGTACTAACTGAAGCCAAGGCTTGGAAAAGGCTCTTTAACTGTGAGTGAAGATGAGGAGAGGCACAGCGTTAGCAAGGCAGAGAGAGCAGCCAGAAAGGGCAGCTGGCACCCTGTGAGGGCTGCACAGAGATCTGGATCCCTGCCTTTGCTGTGTGGCTTGGGCATGAAAGTCACACTAAAGAGTGATGTTTTGAAACAGAATGGGTCTTTCTTGTGTGTTTACGTCTTCTCCAGCTTACAGACATGCTCCAACCTGATTCCTTTGGTGTTTTAACTTGTTTATAATTTTTCTTGGTGACCCCCTCCAAACCCCCACCTCCCGGAACTTTAGCGACTAGTGGTCTTCAAGATACTTCTCTATAGATGCTGTGCATTGAACGGTAATCTCTGCTGTGCTGACATCCAGTCCTGAGGATTCATGTTGTTATTAAATAGTGGGAGGAGGAAGAGGAGGGACTCTGGCCACTGTGAGATCAGCTGCAGCTGGGTGTGCAGAGTATGGGGGGGCAACATCTGAGACAGACCATCTGGACAGCACTTTAGAATTATAAAAAATTTATCCAGGGCTGTGGGTAGGGTTTACATAATGCAAGGCCCTAGTTTAATCCCCAGAAACACACACACACACACACACACACACACACACACACACACACACACACACACACTAACACACATTATCATACATACATACTCAGACATACATACTCACACACTCACATACACACACATACATGCATACCCTCAAGCACACACACACATGCATGCACGCACTCATGCATTCACACATGCATCTATAATCTCAAGGAACTGACAGCCTATTTAGAAACCTCTCCTTGCTGCTCTCTCATAATTTATTTCCTTCCTTCCTTCCTTCCTTCCTTCCTTCCTTCCCCTTCTCCCTCTTCCTCCCCCTCCTCCTCCTCCTCCTCATCTTCTTCCTCCTCCTCCTCCTCTTCCTCCTCCTCCTCCTCCTCCTCCTCCTCCTCCTCCTCCTCCTCCTCCTCCTCCTCCTCCTCCTCCTCCTCCTCCTCCTCCTTCTTCTTCTTCTTCTTCTTCTTCTTCTTCTTCTTCTTCTTCTTCTTCTTCTTCTTCTTCTTCTTCTTCGTTTTATGAGACAGGGTTCCTCTGTGTAGTCATGGCTGTCCTAGAACTCTCTCTGCAGACCTTGCTGGCCTTAAAATCTCAGAGATCCATCTGCTTCTACCCCCAAGTGCTAGCACAAAGGCATACTCCTCCTACTCCTCTTCTTCAGATTTCTTTTGTTTTGTGTATTTTTTGTGAGTGCCTGCGAGTATATATATGCATGCTTCATGCATGCCTGATGCCCAGAGAAACAAGAGGAGGGTATTGGATCTCCAGGAACTGGAGTTACAGGTAGTTGTGAGCTGATGTGGGTGCTATGAACTGAATGAATCCCTGTCTTCTAGAAGAGTATCGAGCACTCTTAATCACCGATCCATCTCTCCAGCCCATTTCTGCTTTCAACTGCACAATAGCTTTCTAAAGGAAAGTGTCCCCATTGCCTTCCCACTTCTGGTTTATCTTATTGGACGTCCTCACACTGGTTTTCCTTGCTCTGCTCAATCTCCACTTCACTGTGTTATCTTCAGGCTGACTTGCTGTCAATGCAGAACTTCAGCATTTCCTAGGCCTCTGCACAGTGTCTGTCCCAGGGCCTCTCTTGGCTAGCTCACACTGAGTTGTCATGGAGAAGGTTTAGAAACATGGAAGGCATATTTCTGCCACCTGGAAACAAAGTGGGTTTGTAGAAAAACCACCATGGAGGGAGAGAAAGAGCTTGTGGAGAGCAGAGCGGGTGCCAAGGAAGCTGGCTATGTGCAGAGATGTGAGCCTGCATTGCTATATGCTATTTGACATTCTGGGCAGACACTCTCCTGCTAATCACTTCGGTTCCTGCAGAATTCCTGGGAGCTTGTGTCAGACAGAAGGGCACAGACTGAATAAAAGGTTTGCAGATTCTAGGGAAATGGGTTTCTGTGCAACCTAATCGGGGGGATCAGGCCAACTGTACTCTAGACACACCAACAAAAATCTGTTCTACATGCAAGCAGAATCCTTCACCTATTCCATGAGGCTGTCTGTGCCAGGTTCTCACGGGACCTTGGTGTTCCGGGGTATGACACCCCATGTACTACTCAACACCAAGTAACTGCAGGGATAGCCCATTGAAGCACCTGATGACCCCCTGCCTGTTGCTTTGTAGGCCAGGAACAGCTGAACCTCATTTCTGGGGATGCTTGACACCTTTAGTATATCAAGATTAGATAATAACATTGAATAAAATTAGCAGTAGATTTTCTCTTGCTCCATGAGTGCAATCTATTTCCTTCTATGTCATTCTAAATCCTGGTACTAAGCACATAGGCCAAGCTGGTGTACACACTGGAGATCATGACTCCAGAGTTGCAGAGTCGACCACTTTTACCTGGAGAATGTTTCTGCTACTTGGGCTAATCATGAGATCCATTCCAATGGCCAAATAGAGAAGAGACATCTCCAAAGATTCCAAAGACGTCTTAACAGGCTTGAGTATAAGCACAAGAGATTATACTGTCTTATTACTCATTCGTGTGTGTGTGTTTGCGCACGTGCAAGTACACTTCTGAGTGTGCATGTAGAAATCAGATAACCTCAGGTGTCATTTCTTGGGAGCTATTTTGTCTTTTTTTTTTTTTTTTTAAATAGGATCTCTCATTAGCTTGGTGCTTGACATTTGGCAAGGCTGACTAGCCAGCATGCATCAGGGGACTTCCTGTGAACATTCCCCAGTGCTGGAATTGCAGGTACACACCACCATGCCTGGCTTGCCCACAAAGACTCCGGGGCATTGAGTTCAGGTCTTCATGCTTGCACATTAAACCATTTACATTGAGCTATGTCTCTCCGCCTCCACCCGCCCTCTTTTTTTTTTTTTTTTGAGGCAGGATCTTGCTATGTAAGCCAGGATGCCCTGGAATAACTTATGTACTAGCACAAAAAGTTTCTCTCTCTCTCTCTCTTTCTCTCTCTCTCTCTCTCTCTCTCTCTCTCTCTCTCTCTCTCTCTCTCTCTCTAATTTCTGGGTGTTTTACCAGCACGCATGTGTACCACCTGCATGTAGTGCCTTCAGAGACCAAAAGAGAGCACCAGGACGCTTGTGACTGGGTTACAGAGGATTAGGAGCCGCCCTATGGGTGCCGAGGATGGAGCCCGGGTCCTCTGGAAGAGCAGCCAGTGCTTTTAACCTCTAGGCCACTACTCCAGCCCCTGTTTCTTTTTTGCCTTCCTTCCTTCCTTTTTTCTCTGTAACCTCTCTTTGACTTGTTTTAATAACCTTTCATATCTAGCCCTTATCTTGCCAGAGAGGTTTTGTTCACTTCCTCCTTTTCCTCCCTTTACCTGTGGCAACAGAGCCTGACCTCGAATCCCAGGGCTGTGGGTACACTCACATTAAGGAGTTGAAAACTGCTTCATTCCCCCATCCCTTTCTGTTGTGAATCTTAGCAAGCAGCAGGAAGGGCTTCTCTGGCAATTGCCACATGCGATTCGAGTGATGTGCAGGCCCCCACTTCAGGAAGGAAGCAGGCTTTTCCACCTAGACCCCCAGCTTCACATAATAGTGGAAACGGGTGCTTACCTGTGTCTGAAGGAGTAGCTGATTATGGCTGGCGATACTGATGGTACCCAGAAAATATGTAAAATGGAACAGTGGCGCCTCAAAATATTGAGACCAAAGAGGAGGGGTTTTTTTTATTCTAGTACTCTAGCCACTTTACAAAATAATTTAATTGATTTGTTTTATCAGTAGGACAAAGTCTTCCAGAAAACCTAGAGATACTTGGAATCTGAGTTCTGGATCCTTGCAGCCAGCCCATACATCACAATGCATGGAGTGTCTGGAGTGGGAATTCCCCACACAGGCACACCTGGCTGCGGAGAGCTTTGCTCCTAGCATTCTAATGGATAGATGAATGGATAGACGGTGCCAGCTTCCCTGAGAACTTGAATCGAGAAGCCCAGAAAATGGAAGCCAAGCTCTGGAGGACACAATTCGACAGCCAACGAAGAGTTACAAAGGAACGCTGAGGTAGAGGGATGGTTTAAATGTAAAATGTCTCTCATGTGCTGAAGATTGGGTCCCAGTTAGTGGGGCTAGTGCAGCTGAATGTAGAAACGTTGAGGCGGTGCACAGCGTGAGGAAGTGGCTGGGCTATAGGGGCCTTGGCTTTGAAGGTTGTCCCTGTCCCTGATCCCTGTTTGGCTTTCTGCTTCCTGTCCACCATGAGGTGAACAGCTGTATCCACACGCTCCCATAGCCATAATATTTTGACCCAGCACAGCCCCAGAATCCATAGAGTAAGGACAATAGACAGAAACCTATGAAACTGCACTGACATGAATCTTTTCTCATGGTCTGTCACAGAGACACAAAAATAGCCAATACTAGGAGGTAGGGAGAATGTACCAGTGGGAGCTCACCACAGAGGCAAGTGGAACACTATCTGGACTTGTCTTCTGCAACAAGGATAGTTCAACTTGAATATGTAACATGAAACACCTGGGGGTCTTGCAAAAACAAAACAAAACAAAACAAAACAAAACAAAACAAAACAAAACAAAAACCTGCCAGACTCTGATGCAGTCTGGGATGGAGCCCAGGTTATTTATGTCTAAACAACTCCCAAGTGATATCATGCCGTGGTCTGTGGATACCTTCGAGTAGAAGATGCTGGAGCAGTGCTCCCCAGGAGTAGTGCTCCCCAGTAACAGTGGCTTTCAACTTTCCTAACATGGTGACCCTTTAGTACAGTTCCTCATGTTGTGGTGACCCCCAACCATAAAATTATTCCATTGTTACTTCATAACTGTAATTTTTCTACCATTATAAATTGTAATGTAAATATCTGTGTCTTCCAATGGTCTTAGGTGACCCCTGTGGCATTCAGATCCCCAAAGGGGTCAAGATCTCCAGGTTGACCACCACTGCAGTAGAACTTTCTGTGAAGTTCTAGATTTGTGCCATCCAAAATCACGGCCTCTCCGGCATGTGGCTGCTGACCACTTGGCATGTGTGGAGCTGAATTTTCAGTTTTATTTAAAGGTAGTTAGCTTAAATTTAAACAGACTCATGCCCTCATGGTCACTCATTTGGGAAGGATAGTTCTACAGTGGTTTCAAGCTTGAGTATATGTCAGAATCATCCAGAGATAGCTGAAACCCAGACTGACGGTCCTACTCCTCAGGGATCACACTTTGGGTAACTCTGCTATAGAAGGGGCACCATCCCAGATGTGGTAAGGTTTAGATCAGTTAACTGGCCCCTTGTCTCTTGGCAGAGAGTTTCATTCCATCTCATTGTCAACAGAACTCAGAATCTTCTAGGTTTGCTGATGAGCTACAAAGAGTTGTAATCAGGACACCCTAAAGAAGTCTTATTTACATTTATAATATGCCATTCCCATAGATTACAGGAAGCAACAAAACACACTGGGTAAATATGTGTATTATCGAGCCATGCTCACTGCACAGCGTTTGCTGGGTGACTTTGGAAAAACTACTTAGTGGCTCAATTCTATCGCCTTATAGAATGAGACTAATAGTGCTTGTCTCGCCGTGAGAATTAAGTGCTTTCAAATGTGACCCGTGGAGGCAGAAAGGTGGTTTTGTGGTTAAGAGCACTGGCTGCTCTTCCAGAGAACGCAGGTTTGGTTCCCGGCACCCATATGGCAGCTCACAACCATCTGCAACTCCAGTCTGGCCTCTTGGGGCAGGGCACCAGGCACACACATGGACAGCAGACACATATGCGTGCGAACAAAATGTTCAAACCTATAAAATTAAAAGGATAATGATAAAAAAGTGTAAATGTCCCCCTGCACAGTGTAAGGGCTTCGAATGCATGAGCTGTTACCGTCCTTGTAATCCCACCCCATACTTAGCAAATCTCCCTCTTCTGCTATGCATTCTGTTCATCCTGTGAGTACTTTTCAAACAGGCAGCTATTCCTGGGAGGAACATTCTGCCTACACTCATATTTTGCTGAGGGCCCAGGAAACCTCTAAGATTCTAAGAGGGATCTTAGGATATCCAAGGACAGATGGAAAGTGACAAAGGGGCAACACGCCCAGCAGCTTGCTACATTCTTCATCTTCATGTCCAATGCACAGTCAGGGCCAGCCCAAGCCAGCCCATCTATCTGCCTAGCATCTCTGTGGATCAATGCACATCCATAAAGTACAAATTTCAAATTTACTGTCCATATCAACTTTACTGCCTAACAAAACACACACACACACACACACACACACACACACACACACACACACACACCAAAACAAACAAACAAACGAAAACCAACCTCAGAAAACAAGAAACAAAAACAAAATCCCATACCCCCTCCTACCCTCAGCCAACCTGAGACTAACACCCAGCCCCAGGGGAATCATTATTGCCCTTCCTTTGAGATATTTGGGGTCTTGTCATAGTGGTTGACACAGACAACTCCAGAAGAGATACCATCCAAATCTGGTAACCCCCCTCAACCCTGTACCTGGTTTAAACTCAACCACTCTAATTCCTTCCTTTACTGCCCCCTAAGACCAGCCAAAACCGTCTACTAATTGAGTGCTGTTTTCCAGAGCTTTTAAAGCAAGAGCCATTTTAACAACTTCCGACCAAGTGGGATCTATGCCTCCATTTATTTAACACATAACAAAGGGGCAGGTGGGGGAGAGCTGGGTTAGTCTGAAGGAACCAAGACACTTGCTCCTTTGGCAAATCCCTTGCTCTGAAAGTGTAGTAATCGTGTGAAGTGGATTTTCGCAGCTCTGTGAACACCATTCATTCTGTTACTCTCAGATGTTCTCAAATGTCAAAGTAGTACACCTAAATTCCATCTCCTACTCAATCTGCCACATAAGTGAAGGAACACATGGGAAAGGTGGGACTTGGTGCAACCTGGAAAGTCTTAGTCATCCAGGAAGCTCAGTAGAGGACCCGGAAATGCAGATACCACTTAATAGACAAGAGTCTGAAGCAGTCTTCAGACGGAATCCTTCAGTCCACTAGAAGAAGGTGGAGGCAACAGCCCTCCAGCAAAGACTATTTCCCTGAGAAATAACTTACTGCTCGCTGGGAATGTGAGTCATCTTTCTGACAGTCCTGTGAATTGTGAAAGAGTCAGAGACAAAACACACACACACACACACACACACACACACACACACACACACACACACACACACACTGGGCTGTGCCAGTGGAGAGGAAGAAAGACACAAGCCACTCAAAGTGACAGGTGATTGAAAAGTCACATGGGACTGATATTCCTGCTGATGAGGGCTGTGAGTGTGCGTGATGAATGGGAAGGGCTCTGTCACCTCGAGGGCCATGCCTGCACACGATGAGTTGGGGAACAGTAACTGCAAATGATTGTTTTGTCAGCGATCTTCAGAAGAAAATGTCCCCATGCCCTAACATCCTAATGCTTCTAGCCTGTACCAGACCTGACTTATTAGAAGCCAAGCAGCATCAGGGGTGGTTATACAGGACTGGGGGCAAACTGGTGGGGGGGGGCAGGAGCATAAAGCAGGAGGATGTGGGGGTAAAGAGAATGCCGGAGAGCTCTGTGTTTTGAGTCAATGAGGTGTCTTTGGTAGAGACACCCATAACCAGGCTGGGACCAGTTGTAATATTTAGGTGCTACTCCAGACATGAAAAGTCAGGCACCACATAGAACACCTAACCCATTCTAGAACTAGAGATGTCTTCTGCTGGTCCCTAAGAGCCTTCTTTCCAAGCTGTGTCAAGTGATGCAAAGTATTACTGGGCAATGGTGATGCATGCCTGTAATCCTGGGTCTTGGGTGCTTGGTCAGGAAGATGGCAAGATGAGGACTAGCCTGGGCTACACAGAGACTCTAAGAAACAAAACCACATTTACCAACAGCTGTTTTTTTATGGTCTTGCCAAGCTTCTCTAAGGCATAAAGATAGAGCTGTAGTTACACAGTGGGAAAAGGCAAGTCTACCTAGCAACCTGTGGGCAACGTGAGGTTTTGTTTGTTTGTTTGAGACAGGGTTTCTCTGTGTAAGAGCCCTGGCTGTCCTGGAACTCCCTCTGTAGATCAGGCTGGCCTTGAACCCATAGAGATCCACTTTCTTCTGCCTCCTGATTGCTGGGATTAAAGGCATGTACCACCATGCTCAGCTGCCTAGATGCTCTTAGTCAGGTTTCTAGGAGTGGGATATTTTTAACTTTCTCATCAATTTAGACTTAACCAGAAATCTCTTTGGAGGGACTTTTACACTGGAAATATTTCTGAAATGTTAACTGTCTTAGCAAGAACAGCTGAGTGATGGGGCAGACACCCCATTTGGTGAACTGGGACTCTGCATGACCCGAGGCTTGGCCTTCTGGATCCACGATGATTATTTATGCCGCCTCTCTAGAATGACCTATAACACCCTGGAAGGCGGTATCTCAGTCTCTCTCTCCCCCATGCCTCATCATTTTAAGTATATGGCATTATAAATTTGACCCTATTAATCAAGCCTTTCGTGAAGGAAAAGTACAACAATGACTACATGATGGTTGACTGGCAGATGGCTTGTCTTTAGGAGACTAAAGAGGCCGGAGGTTAGTGCTTTTCGGGACAATTAGGGCTCACTGAGAATGTATATGTCTAGGTGGGAAGGTAGGCAAGCCCAGTGGGGGAAGCAAACACTTCTTTGTGGTACTTTAGCACAGATCACAATTAACCTGAGATTCAATTTCACCAGCATCCTGAGTAGTATTTGGGGTCAGGAGTGCTGATGTACTCCTTTAATTCCAGCACTTAGGAGATAGAGACAGACAGGCGGATCCCAGAGTCTGAGGCCAGTCTGGTCTACAGTTTGAGTTCCGGGACAGCCAGGGCTACACAGAGAGACTCTTCCTCGAAAAACAAACAAACTAGCAGAATAGTATTTGTCTCGCAGTATTGCTTAATGAGGATTTGTTGACTGAATGGAGGCCTGCATAAACATTCTATACAGATTTTCTCTGTTCACCATTCATTTCTCAGTCACTCATCCATCGTGCTCCCAGCTTCCTCTCCATCCAATAGTTATGTATTTATCTAGGTGAGATTCTATACCATGGGCTACAGGGGATTTGATGGTAAATAGAATGTTGCCCCTCTACAGAGTTGCATCTGTAGCTACAGACTGTGTAATAGTGGGAGACTGTAAAAGAACTACATAATATCCACATTCCCATTGTTATACCTTGGATACTGTTGCCCTTCACACAGCTCATGTGCTGGGGTCTTGGCTGCCATGGTGATAGTATTGAGGTGGTGGGACCTTTAAGAGGTGGGGCCAAATGAAAAGTAATTACATTATAGATGTAATGCTGAATGGGTTCCATCTTGTGGGAGTAGCTGAGTTCCTTTAAGAGGGAGTTGACATACAAGTGCCTCTGGCTTCTCCTGTCTCTTGCTTCCTGTCTCATGTGTAAAACCTTCCCCGGGTGCCTCTGAAATATGATGTCCCCCCTCAAGTCCTCATCAGAAGGTAAGCAGATGCTGGCAACATTGTTCTTACACCTCCAGAACTGTCAGCAACAAATCTCTTTTATTTTTTAACTTAGCCTTGGGTATTATGTTAGAGCAACATAAAATAGACCAAGACATTCCTCTATCTTCATTACCCTGCAGACCTTTTGCCTTTGGCAAATCCTTGTTACTGTTCCACTGAAACCCAGCCTGTGTGCTTCCAAAAGGAAATTTCCATTTTCCGATCCAGATGGGTGTAGACTCTTGTCCCTGCCACAGCAGAACGTTGGGCTAGCTTCACCAATAATTTCTTCTGGAATGGTTTTGGCTTGTTTTCTTGGTATTCAACTGAATTAAAGCTTTTCTAACCCTTCCCATTCCCTCTCATATTACTTCACTCTCTCTTTCTTGGAGTAGCAAATGTTCCAAGAGTAAATGTGAGGCAGAGGCCACTTCAGTGTTGGAATCTCCTAGATCGCAAGAAATTTCAGCATGTTCAATTATAGACACTTGTTAGAATGTTGTTTGGAGACAATTCTCCATCTATCATCTCTGCTCTGCCCCGATGTCCTCTCACTGCACATCAGAATAAAGTAAAACTTCTCTTCTGTGGAAATTTAAATTAGGGGCCCAAAAGAGACTTTGGACATTCATTATCTTTAGAGAGAAACACTAACATTTCTTTAAAATACACAGGTGGTTCTCCTTCCATTTTTTGTTTGTCTGTTTTGTTTTGACAGGGTCTTGTTATCTGGCCCAGGCTGACTCAATAAAATTATCCATCTACTTCAGCATCCTCAGGGTTAGGACTATAGATGTGAACCACCATGTCCAACTTTAGTAGAGTATCCTAGTAGATGGTCTGGAACTTGAAGGGACCCTTTCTTACTGTTACTATGTCTGAATTCTGATTCTGATTTAATTATACTTGGCCATATGGACTTTTGGGTAAAAATCTAAACTGTATCTTTCCATAGTGGTTCTCTCAGTGTCTAATTTGGTAACATTCAGGCCTGGGCCCTTACATCACATGTGACTCTGGATCTGAATGAGCTTCTCAAGACTGTTCCTTCTGCACTAAATCATGATGGTGCATTACACTGTATAGTAGGACACAGGAGTCATGTAATCCTGTGTGTAGCAACTGTACCTGCAGTTCCAGAGTGACAGAAACAAGAAATGTCACCGTCAGTCTCAGTTTGCACACACCAGAGCTTAGAATGATGATCTCAGTGCTACACCTGTGGGAACTAAAGAAAGGTGATCAACCTAAAATCACCCCGTGCAACCTGGGGAAGAGAGCCAGTGAGATTGCCATGTGAGATCGCCCGCGTGCTTTCCAGTGCTTGGTTCAGAATGCCAGATTGCCTCCTCAAGCAAATGTTCATACTCTGAAGTAAGGACTTTGAAGGGTGGAGCTCTCCATGAAGGTTTCAGAAGCAACCCAGGAACCACAAGATCAAAGGACTGTAATCACATTAACTTTTTAGTTAAATGCTCCTGTCTCAGACACAACACCGTTCGTTATTACAGCTCACTAAAGAGGAAATTTAAGGGAGAATCCACCCACTCAAGACACAAGCCTTGGTGCATAGCTCCTTTCCTGGTCCCACATTATCTCATATGTGACATCTAAACACAGTTTTCTTCTACACAAGACTCCTCTTAGTGTGGGGTAGGGTCGATGAGAGGGGTGTGGGCAATAGCTAGTCATTTTAGGGATGATTCCGCCAGCAGAATATACACAAAAACACACCTAACGCAGTACGTCTCTACCCTGATTCCTTTCTTTTTGGTAAGTTTTTTACTCCTGACCTTGATGTAATGTAGACATAGCTGATAGGTGGATGTAAGTGGGGAAAGGCGCATTATATGGCATATTAAAATTGCTGATAACTGAACCTTCAACCAGGGAGTGGCTTGGTACTGCAAGTACCCCTCCCCACCTCACACACACCTTGGATGCTACTCGGCCATCTGTCTTCGATCCGCTGCCCTAATGCCAGCAGTCCATATTACCAGAAACAAACTAGGCTAACAGCAGTCCTCCTGCCTCCCAACTCCAGGTCAAGAAAGGCACAAAGGAGACCAACAAATAACACTGAAGTGATACTTTGGATCCAGGAGACCTTGAGGTACCAGAAGAGTTCTGATGGCCCCATCTAACAGATGGGAAAGGTGAGGCACCAAGAGAGTGATTAAATACTTCAGGTACAAGTGAGAGGGTACCAGGAATTTAAAGAGGGAAGGCTCTCCCCTACCAGGGAAGAGTTGATACCCTACCAACAATAGCACAGCTCGACACAGAGGCAATTCTAGCCCTTCAGCCACCACAGGCAAGAGGCCAAGGATCCTACATTGTCCCCGGAGCACTGAACTAAGTCACAGAGGGAATCCTACACACTCCAGGGCTCACCCTCCAGACTGTATTCAAGGCTGGAGCGTTAGGCAAGATTGGCCTGGGCAGGCACTGAAGATAGCTCTGCTTCGTAAGGCAATGGCTTCTGTCTGCAGGAGCTGGCCCCACACAGGGAAGTGGGCATCAGACACTGCCTCCACTGAAATACATCACCATCCATGGAAGCCTCATGGGGTAGAACACTGCTGCCTAAGGAAACCATCACCCCCTGGGAGGTGGGGGATGGAGGGCTTCCATTAAAGCTAAACAGCCTCGCCGATCCAACCCATTCCCTACACCACTTGGGAGAAAAAAGTGATTATTATCTGTAGATGATTGTCTAACTAGAAAGCCTAGGGACTCAACTGAAAATGTTATGGGAACAGGATAATTTGTTCACGTGTCCAAGTCACAGTTCAGCAATAGCTTTTGTAGTCGTTTGTGCATGAACTAACATCTTGGAAGACCTGTGCTTTCTTGGGAAACTTAAGTTCTGTGCAACTTGTATTTTCAAAGATAGAGGTGAGTCTGGGAGATAGCCCCTCGGCTGCTGCAACTTAAATCGTCTTGGACGCAGCTGTTAGAAAGATGCCCAAGGCAGCTGTGACAGAGAGGCCCACATTGGCCTCTGTGCTCTCTCCTACAGGGACCCTTCCCCTCCCCAGCTACTTTCTATTCCAACCCAAAGACACAAGTGAATGTGGGTAGATTGTGCCATGTCATTTCCAAACGAAGTTAGGTCTATAAAACAATGGCGGCAGATGGAAAAAATACCATGTCTGGCTTCTCAGCGCCTCATGGTTCGTTAGTCTGGAGAGTTCATGGTGTGGCACCAGGATTGGAGAAGCCTGGAGTTTGGTCAAAGTGACTAAGGGAGGCCACTCCTGGCTACACAGAGCAGCATGGCCTGCACAGGGTGGCTGTCATTTGCGGTCCAGGCTGGCATGTAGCTGGGCCTCTCGCACCATGCGGTCAAAAGAGCGCGTGTTGGTCTCTTCCCGCACCTTTTCCCGCACATGGAAGGAGGCCCGGGCTGTGGAGCGAGCGCTCTCCAGCGCACTTCGCCGTTCTCGAGAGAGCTGCTCGCTGCGCTCCAGCTTGCGCCCAATGGCCTGCAGCAACTCCCGACGGCGGCAGTCTTCGTCTCTCTCCACCTTCTCCTTGTTGGCACGCTGGGCCCTCTCCTTCTCCAGGCGAGTCTGAATCACGCGCCGGGCCTTCTGCTGCACCGCCTCTTCGGCCACTTGCGCAGCGTGCTGCAGCCGTCGCTCTCCCGCCCGTGCCAGCGCCTCCAAGTGCGCCTGATGCTCCCGCTCTTTGCGCTCGGCCGCTTCCTTCGCCCGCCGACCCTGGAGCTCCTCTCTCCGCGCGCGCTCCCGCAGCTCCCTGGCGCGCTGCTCCTGCAGTTGCTCATAGTTCTCTTGCGCGCGGCCCAAGCTGGCCTCCAGGGAGCTCCGCAGGCCCTCCCGTTCCTCCTGCTGCTGCCGGACTCGGCCTCGAAGCAGCGCCTCGTGGCGCGCCCGCTCGGCCCGGCTCAGCTCCCGCTTCTCGCGCTGCAGCTGGCCCTCTTGCTTCTGTCTGGCGCGCGCCGCTCGCTGGGCGCGCTCCCTGCGGACCAGCTCGGCGCGCTCCCGCCCCTCTTGCAGGCCCTCCTCCCTCTGCTTTAGGTTCTGCTCCTGCTGCAGCTTACGCAGCCGGTCGTCACGCGCGGCGCGTTCAACCCGCTCCCGCCGCAGCAGACCCTGGCGCTCCGCCAGCTCCCGCCGCCGTTCCTCGCTGCGCTCGCACTGCTGCTGCCGCCTCCGCGCGGCCTCGCGCTCCTCCCGACCCCGGCGGCCGCGCCGCTCCTCTACCTGAGCCGCCCAAGCCCGGCGGCCCTGCTCCAGCGCGCGCTGCTTCTCGCGCTCCTCGCGCTCCCGCCGCTGCTCGGCGCGCACGCGCTGTTGCTCCCACTGGCCGTGGGCAGCAGCGCGCTGCTCCAGCAACAGGCGCTCTTCCTGGTGCCGGGCCAGCATGAGGGCGGCGATCTTACGGTCGCGCTCGGGTACCCCGCGCAGGCCTCGTTCAGCGCGCACTTGGCGAACGATGCGCTCCACATGCTGAGCGGTCTGCGGCGAGTGGCTCAGGTCTCCGAGGCTGAAGCTGCGGGCCGTGAGTGGAACCAGAGCAAGGGCCGAAGGGCGGCCTAGTGGGTTAGGTGCAGAGGACGCCGAGCCCGCGGGGCAGCTGTTCCTGGCTGAAGCTCGAGGTGGCCAGCGAAGCTCCCGAAGGCTCTCCCCGCTGTAGGACGACGACGAGGCGCCGGACTCGGAGCTCAGGGCACCGTCCCGCCGGCGGGAGAGCGAGTCCAGCGAGTGGCTCTTCCTACCTGTCCGAGAACCCGCGGGCGGAGGCTGGCTCCTGGCAGGGGGACTGGGAGAAGTCCTGCGAGCAACTCGCGAGGCGGGCGAGGCCGGGAGGCTGCTGCTGCTACTGCAGCTGCTGCTGCTGCCCGCGCTCAGCGCCGAGGCCGAGGCGGAGGCCGGGGCTGCCGCTGGACCCTTCGGCGTGAACAGGCGCCGCTTCTCCTCGCGCATGATGCGCTCGCGCTCAGCGCGGCACTGCTGCAGCTTGGCCAGGCGCTCCGCCTCGTAGGCCTCGTACAGGCCGGTGGCCACGCGCATGGAGCGGCCTGGGGCCTCACGCACCAGGTCGGCCAGGGCCCGAGGCAGCAGCTCCACGGGCTTGACGGCACAGCGGGCGCAGGCCTCCAGCGAGCGGGGGCTGGTCAGGACGTAGCGGCTGCCCTCTGCCTCCGGGCAGGCGAAGTTGAAGAGATCGAGGTGCAACAGTGGAGACTGCTCTCGACGCCCACCTTCTGCCCCGCAGGGGACCTCGACTTTGCGAGGCGCCGCCGCGGAGGCCGAGGCCGAGGAGGCAGCAGGCTGCTGGGCTCCCTGGGCATCGGGGGGCACCGACGCTGTGGCCTCATCCCCTTCTGAGCCACCGGGCTCCGCTCCCTCTTTCTCCTCTTCTGGTACCGGGTCCACCATAGCTGAGCCTCGTCCTTTGTTGGAGTCCCTGAGATGAAAGGGGGATGGGGAGACATAGAGGATCTGTGAGCTGTTTCTCCCTGCTCAGCCATATTTACCCCTGCCAACTTAATCCGATTTCGGATTAGGCTCAGGGGCCTGATGGAACGTAAATCCTAAAACTGATGCCCCGAAAACTCAGGCTGGGCAGTTGGGGTGGGGGGATGCTGGGCCTCAGACACCAGCCTCAGTCTCCCTCAGTCCTAGAATGCAGGGCCTTTCGGAGACTACATTGGCGTGAGCCCCGCTAGATGCATCCTCTTCCTGCAAAGATTGAGGCGCAAGGCTGCAGCCAGCGAGGGAGGCGCTGGAGGATTCCCGGGAGGATTAGCTATTTGTTTGTAGCTTAGTCGGGCTGCTGGGATGTAGCTTTGCAGGAACACAAAAGGGGAAAAAGCCTCTGCATGCCAAAGTGCATTGCTGCGAGGGCCCCAGTTGCCTAGGAAGAAGTTTATGGTTGATTTCTCTCTGTCAAAAGGCCCCGGGGCGCAGGGCCCCCGGGAGATGGAAGGGCTGACGAGAGTGTCCAAAGGCTCCTGTGAACGTAGTGATGGATTCTTTCTCCAGCCTCTCCAGCGGGGCTTGCTGGGAGCTCTGCCTGTCTCTTCCTCCAGCCCCCACCCAGTGTTTGCCCAGGATGCACAAGGCACCTGAATCCTCCCAGATGCATCCATCCGATCTCCAAGGCTGGATGTGCAGTTAAAGGTACCATCAACCCCAGCATGGTGGACTCAGACACCAGTCCCTGATGCCCACCAGTTCCCGCAGCGCGTCTCAGGGGAGTGGGCTCTTAGAGGGCCGTAAACCCTGCCGCTCCATACTGGAAGCTGCCAGGTCCCCGAGCGGCTTCACTTACCCCAGGTCCGGGCTCCGGCCCCCACGCCGAGGGCTTTTGTTCACCACTCGCCGCTGTCCCCGGCGCCTCTTCAGTCACTGCGCCGGCGGGGTCGGGTTACTGCGGGCTGCAGCAGCCAGCGTCTCTCCATGGGAGACTACGAACAGGGTGCACACATCCCAGACGCTACCTACCCGGGGGAGGGGGAGTGCGACAGAGTCTCCCTAAAATAACGTGGCTCTGCTCCCTTGCTCACACTGATTCTTAAAAAAGGAAGCTGGGTTCTTCCCTCGCCTCTGCATCCATCCCCACCTCTACCGCCAAGGTACCGCAGGTCTCTCGCTGCTCCTGGCGCCTCCTGGTGGCCACTTCAGCGTATTCATTTGTTTGCTTAGAGGACGACAAAGCAATTAAAAATACAGTAGCGACACACATACATGCATACATATGCAATACACCTCTGTAGAGATGTGGACATAGCAATTATCACCAGAAACCTAGACTTTGGGTACCATAGGCGGGTACAGTGAAGGAATCACTCAGTATATTTCTCAAAGGGATCTTAAGCAGACCAACAAGTCAGCAAGTAATTGGGTAGAAATAGGGCACCTGGGCCAAAGAGTGATTTTATTATTTAAGGAAAGCTAAGATGAGAGAACGAATGAGAACAAAGTATGATGACAAAGCATGATGAAGATGCTTGTTAAATGAAGTCCTTGTTTGCTAAGATAAATAAATAAAACACGACAACAAAAACACACGTGGGTTTGAGGCTGCAGAACACAGGTGACCAGTGGATGCTACTTCTGAGTTGCATAATGAAAATACTACTACTACTACTACTACTAATAATAATAATAATAATAATAATAATAATAATAATAATAATATAATGAAACTGATCGGTGCCATATCATAAGTGCTGTTCAATGACACCTTATTCATCCCACCTCTTCCACTGGGAGTGGTAGTGGCCAAAGACATTGCAGATTAGAGTCCTCCAGGGAATGGGGAGATATAACATTAGAGAGTGGGGTGAACTATGATGCTGAAGGATCTGAAGGGCTGGTGGGCAGTGACATGACACACACCTTTCATCCTAGCACTCGGGAGGCAGAGGCGGGTGGATCTCTGTGAATTCCAGTCCAGCGTGGTCTACAGAGTTCCAGGACAGCCAGGGCTACCCAGAGAAACCAAACAAGCAAAATCCCCAAAACAAGAAAAAGTTAACGGGGAGGGGAAAGAAGTTTTTGTTTTCTTTTTGAAAGTGAAAGTTTTGAACAAGGAAACACCACAGACAGACTTTTTAGGAATGTAGTTCTAGCAACAACAGGGCAAGGCGTGAGAGACTATGGAAGGGGGCACTGCAGTCACCAACCAGGGAGTGTCGGGAGCAGAAAGGGGAGCAGTGCTGGGAAAAGAAGAGCATGGGTTTTGTAAATAAGGTGGAAGGAACAGCACTCAAAGCTTGGCTCTGGCTTGTCAAGGATCAAAGATAGCTGCCCGGAACAGTGTGCCCGTGCGTGTGTGTCACACAAAGAGTGGATCTAGAAGGGAAGATTAGCTGGTATGGAATGCCAGTTTTGGGCAATTACCCCTCTCCAGCAGTAGAGCAGGACCGTTCAGCAGGTGGCTGGTTATGTCGTATTAGAGGTCTGGACTGGATCTAGATTGAGGATGTCACCATCTATGTAAGGTCCCTGTGATGGCTAGTTTTCTGTCAACCTGACACAAGCTAGAGTCATTTAAGAAAAGGTAACCTCAACCGAGAAAATGCAGCCCCAGTCTGTTCTGTGGGCAAGACTGTGTTGTATTTTCTTAATTATCGATTGATGAGGGAGTGCCTGCCCACTGTGGTTGGTGTCCCCACTGGTCAGGTGATTCTGAGGTGTATAAGACAGCAGGCTGAGTAAGCCTTTGGGAGCAAGCCAGTAAGCAGCAGCTGCTGCCCATGGCCTCTGCATCTTCTTGCCTTGAGTTCCTGTCCTGATTTCCTTCAGTGATAAAACTGTGATGTAGAACTGTAAACAGAAATAAACCCTTTCCACCCCAAATTGCTTTTGGTCATGGTATTCCGTCACAGCGATAGAAACCCCAACTAGGGCAGTTCTTTAAATGAATATGTGTGAGATCACACAGAGAAGAAAGATGGGTTGACAGCAGCATGTCACTGATAGCATTTCAAAGGAAAAGCAGACATAAGGAACGGAAGGAGAGAGTGTTATAAGAGGGAGCACTGAGAAGAGTGTGCATCAGCTATTAAAGGCTCCAGACGTCCAAGACGGTTTCTTCTGGAATCAAATATCCAAAGAGACGCACAGTTATCGGCCTGGGTGACACTGCCAAAGCCCCAGCATGTTGTAGTGGGAACAGATGTCAAGCTGCAGTGTTGGTCGAGGAGGTGGGAGGTATCGATGTGACCCTTTGGTGATGATGTTAGGAACTGTAAGGTTTGAACTTTAACTGGCTCACAAGCTAGCAAGTTAACCCCCGTGGTGCAGAGATGCTGAGAGAGGACCTGATACTCCTGGACCAGAAACAAAGGACTTTGTTACTCGTACAGAAAGAACATGGGGTTCACTTTCAGTCACGTAGATAGCACACATAAGTTGGGCTTATGTTACAGGCGAGGCACTCTAACCTTTTAAAGGGGGCTTTGATGCTTAATTTGCATCCCTCTAGGTATGTCTCTAAGGTCATTTCTAGGTTTAACTGGGAAGGGAAGACCCAGTTTGAATATGGGTGCATCATCCCATGGTCTGGGGTCCTGGACTGAATGAAAGAAGGCAGTGAGAGGCAGGGGTGTGTCTCCCTTGTTAAAATACTTACCTGGCATGTACAGTGGCTTGATTTCCATCACCATATAAAGCCCTGCATGGTAGTGCACACCTGTAACCCCAGCACTCAAGAGGTGGAGGCAAAAAGATCAGAACATTCAAGATTGTCCTTAGCTACATAGTGACTTGGAGGCAAGCCAGTGCTGAATTACAATGACCCTGTTGTCTCAAAAAGAAACAGGAAAAGGGATTATGGGCTAAGCACCAACACCTTTGCCTTTTTGTTCTCCGCTTCCTTACTATGCACACAATGTGACCTGCCACCATGTCTTCATCATGGTGAACCACACCCCTTTTAAGTCAGGAACTCAAAATTAGATATTTCTCCTTAAGTTCTTGTATCAGATATTTGGCCGTAGCAATTTGAAGAGATACTAGCAGGGGAGCCAAGAGCAGCCATGGTCTTGTGTCCTAAGGGAGGCATTGTTTGCTATCCAGACTGCCAAAGTCCTCCCTCTGACCTGGAGGAGCCACTGTCTATTGTTCAAGGATGTTTGCTCAACAAACATCCGTGCAATAAAGGCCACAAAGGGCTTTACAGGAGAAGAGCAGGTGGTCACACAGCTGGTAAGAGGTAGGGCTGGGATTTGGACCAGGATCTGTCTGATCCTCAATGCCATGAGTTGTACTTCCTCCCACTTTAAACTCCATATCTGGAGAGACAGATTCATGGAGTGGTGGGTGGAATGGGCAAATCAACGTATTCATACCCGGGTTCTCCTCTTTACAGAGAATCCCCTCATGTTATCTCGCAGAACTAGAAAGACAATATGCAAAGTATAAAAGCAAACATTTTCAGTGAGCAGTGGTGAATGTGATTTATTTTGATAAACTATTTAGATATGGTCAAACCAATAGGAAGACTGCACACGTGCGCGCGCGCACACACACACACACACACACACACACACACACACACACACACACACCAAATCAGCCTTAAATTTACTGAGAATTACCCTAGAACTCCCGATCCTCCTGACTCTGTCTTCCAAGTGCTGGGATAAGACAGAGGTAAAGGGCTGATGTCTATCACAAGGAGATTCTGCATCTCCCAAAGATCGGGTGGTTACACCCCATTTCATTGTGACACAGGGTACAGAAAGCAACACCCACCTGTCCACAGTAGAAAAGCTGTATTATTTCAGGCAGTTTAAAAAATCCTTTTGATTTAAGTTATGCGTGTGAATAGATGGTGTGTGTGTGTGTGTGTGTGTGTGTGTGTACCTACAGAGATCAGAAGAGGGCATTAGACCCCCTTGAAACTGGAGTTACAGACAGTGAGGATGCGTCCCACCCGGCACCCCCCGACATGGGTGGGGAGTTCTCTGGAAAAGTAGCAAGGGCTCCTGAACCCCAAGCCATCTCTCTAGGTCTCTGACAAGCTTTTTTTTTTTAACCTCTCTGGGTTTTATCTTCTGAAATACAGATTTATTTTGCCATACGTCAGTCCTTAAAGATAATTTATTGGCTTCTTAAGTCTTTCAGTGCAGTAGCTCATTAATTTAGGCTACAGCAAAACACAAAACTAACAAAACCCGCCATGCAGTGTGCACGTTATTTATCTTTATTTAAATTTCTTTTGCTGCCAGGCGTGTTCGAGATCCCAGAATTCAGGAGGTCGAGGCAAGAGGCTTAAGGATCTAAGGCTGTAAGATCCTATCTTAGAAGCAACCACCCAAACCCCTAGATTCTTCTTGTTGGGCCTCCCTCTTCTGCCTGGCTGTTTACCCTACTTGTTCCCCCCTTGAAATCCACCCCACCTTGGTGGGAAAAGGTATTTGTTTTGTTGTATTTTCCTCCACTCAGCCCATCCCCATCAGGAACTGGCTGATCCCATGCCAACTCCCGTTTTTTTGTAAATCAGGTTTCACTGGGGCACAGCCACACTCATTGGCTTGCATATTGTCTGCACCGCTTTTGTGCAGCAGTGGCCAACCTCAATAGTTTGGACAGAGACTACATGACTCAAAGCCTTAACTGCTTGTTATCAGGCCCCTGTTCCCAACAGGTTCTAATGGCTGATAACAGCTTGTGTGGACTGACCTCTCCAAGTCCACCTTACAGCGCCTGCCTTGGCAAAACAGACTAAGTACTTCCCACTAGACAATGAGCCTATGAGCCTAATGGGGGGAGGGGAGGGCGGCAAAGGGCCCTCTCCTGACTCTTCCCGGATGGATGCTGGCCCCTTTCCTATTCTTGCTACTTGGTTTGTGATACAGAAGCCTGGGGACTTCCTGTGGCACTGCCCTTCAGCTGAACCCCCAGAACAGTCCTTTAGTGATGCCTGGGTTTAAGGACCACCTTCCTTTGCCCTCCTTAGGCAGACACTGCCTGCCCTAGGCCCTAGGCCTTGTGCCTTGTTCTGGTGTCCCGACTCCTCCTCTCTGACTTCATTCACCTGCACTTATGAAGAAGGTTTCCTCCTTGTTCAACAACTGTGGAACAACTTGAATCAGGCTGTCTCAAAGATTGCAACCTCACCTTCTCCAAGAAGGCCTGAACCTTGATCTTGGGGCAGGATCTCCCCTCCAGTGTCCTTCTCTGAACACTGGAGGCTGAGGAAGATTTTAGACCTCTATATATCTGCATGCCCATTCGTTCTCTTTTCTTAGCTTAATGGCTCTTTAAATTAAGCTTCCCCTGCTTAAATTACTGTGGCTTTCTGTCTCCCAAGTGGATCTAGACAAACATAATTAAAGTATCACCATTCCTAATTCTTTGAGATTAAAACATTAAGAAGTTTCAGATGTAAACCAGCAGGTAAAGGAAATATTTGACAAAAGAACATGTCTTATTTTATACACCAGTAAGTAACGTGCTAATCAAAATAGCACCAGTTTCTATTCTTCTGTTCTATTTGCCTGGTATGGTTCAAACAGCAGCAAACAGCAAGAAACCCCGCCTCGAGCAATATGAAGGGTAAAGGTCATCAACACCCGAGGTTGTCTTCTGAATTCCACACGTGTGCCATGGCATGTATGCTCTTGTACCTACATACATGTACACACATATCAAACAGACCACATGCAGTTTAAAATGCCTACATTATGGAGCTGTCAGCAAGGAGACCTAGAGGGAACATTGCTAATCAACACAGAAGTTAGGAAGAGGAAACCTCACCGGTAGAAAAAGAGTCACTCAAAAGCCAGCACCATCCCAGCGTGCTATGCCAATGGCAAGGACTTCCAAGCTGCCCTGTAATGTAGACAGGGCCTCCTCTGTTTTGCGTCAAGACTGTTTAGTAATGTACCCTTTCTGTTCTATGTATCATCGAGAAGAAATGGAGTCTGAGTAGTGCTACTCTGCCCGTTATGTGCGTCGCACAACTGGCTGCATCAAACTATTGCCATTGTAACCCACACACAGACTCTTGGAAAGCTCTGACTCCAGTCACACAGGAAGGCATAGGGTCTAGGGATTTAATAAATATGAATGGTACAGCTCCGCTGAGCATTGGTAAAGTAGAAAGAATGACTCGTGGCTACCTTCAGCCACTCAGATTTGAGTGTCTTCTGGGTGCCAACTACTGGGACAGCAATGGCAGAACCCGTGGAGACTGCAGTGGGAGAATGTACTATAAGTCAACCACACGGCAGGGAGGGCATCTAATGAGGTAAGCACTGGGCAGGCCTGAACTGAGGCTGTGACAGTGAGGACAGAGAGGAACATCTAAAGTGTATGTGAGAGGTTGGAAATGCAGCTCAATGATGGAGCACTTGCCTACTGTGTATGAGGTCCTGGGTCCAGTCTTCACTAACGAAAAAAGCATACATGAGAGAGCACACAGTTGGTGAGTGAGTCTGGGGCGTGGTTAAAACTCCCTAGGTTCGGGGTTGGGGATTTAGCTCAGTGGTAGAGCGCTTGCCTAGGAAGCGCAAGGCCCTGGGTTCGGTCCCCAGCTCCGAAAAAAAGAACCAAAAAAAAAAAAAAAAAAAAAAAAAAAACTCCCTAGGTAGCAGAGACTGAGTTGGGGATAAGGGGAGGGGAGGTAGGTCCATTTACTCGGCCTGGGAATGGAGGATGAGAGGCAAGGTGGCTGAGATCCACCTTCAGTGTGTTGGGCGGCCATATCCTTCAGGTTGCTTAAAGATAAGGGTGTGTGCTTCAGAGTCTGTAACCAAGTTCAAATCCCAGTTTGCCTGTGTCTCGACTCTGTGACCTCAAGGAAATTACTTAGCCCCTCTGAATAGCCATTTGATCACCACAGAATGGCTGTAATAGGGGAACCTGTCTCTTTATTTTGTCAATAAACTTTGTTTACCCTTTAATAGTTTTGTTTTGTTATTTATATGGATGTTTCACCTGAGGGTGTGTCTGTGCACCACTTGCATGCATGCTGCTTGGGAGGGCAGAAGACGGTGTCTGGGATTGGAGTTATACACAATTGAGAGGTGCTATGTTGATGCTGGGTATTGAAGCCCTGGTCCTCTGGGAGAGCAGCCACTGAGCCATCTCCCCAGCACTCGATTGCACATCTTTTAAAAAGGGGGAGAAGGCTATAATGCATCTCACATGGTTGTTACTGAGAATTAAATGAGATGAAATATGTTCTGGACACAACACAAAATACCATCTATCTGGCAAAATAATGAAAGGCGAATGTTACTGTTAACTAAGTTTGAACTAAATGGTGAGCAACTTTCCAAACTTTCTTTTGGTAAGTTTTCTTTGTACTTATAAACCATGTCTCTAACTGGACTCTCAGTTCCTCTGCTCTGTTTGGAAACGTTGCTTTTTTTTTTTTTTTTTCCAGTTGCTGTTGGGAGTAAGAGGATTTCTCTAGACAGAGTGGAATGGGTTAACTGGACCCAGTACTAATCCGAGACTGGGACCTCAATGTGCACTCTGCACTCTTACCTCCAGGTGGCGCCAGTCGTCTGCTCATCAGCGCATAGTGAAGCTGTGGATCCTCCAAAAGGACATTCCAGGCCTGACCAGATCCTTCAACCCAGGAGTGAGGGCCTTCTTCAAAGGTCAGTTTCATAAGGGGGCTCGATGACAATACCAGTTCCTTCCAATCGTGGAATTGACTGTACTCACAACTCACCTCAGATATTATCCCAGTGAGGTAGTCATTGACTAGGTATTCCGTTTGGGCTGGGCACTTCTGCACAATGCAGAATGTTTGGGAGAGCCACAATATATAAAATTTAACGTCCTGTCCTTTCCTTTCCTTTCTTTCCTTTCCTTTCCATCCCTCCCCTCCCCTCCCCTCCCCTCCCCTCCCCTCCCCTCCCCTCCCCTCTCTTCTCCTCTCCTCTCTTCTTCTTTCTCCTTCCTTCCTTCCTTTCTTTCTCTCTTTCTTTCTTTCTTCCTTCCTTTCTTTCTTTCTTTCTCTTTTTTTGAGACAGAGTCTTACTGCATAACCCAAGTTGGACTGCAACTTTCTATGTAACCCCAGCTGGCCTGAACTCATAATCCTCCAGCTGCTGTCACCCAAATTACTGAGCTTACAGGCTTAATATTTTATTAGAGAAAAATCCAAGCAAGCAAGCGTGTGCGTGTGCGTGTGCGTGTGCGTGTGCGTGTGCACACGCACACAAATGAACGAGTCTACCTACACTTCCACAATGTTAGTTTAGCTGTAGTTATTTTTCTTATCAAATTCAAGAACTGGGAAATGACCTTTGAGAAGGGAGGCCCTGTGTTTTATGTCCTTTTGTTCCCAGGTCTTATGTTTGACATATTCAGTAAAGGTTTGTAAAACAAATATTTGCTAATAACTTGGTCCCATTTCTTTGCCTCCCTCCTTCTCTCAGAAAGGTGAGCAGAGAAGCGGCCATTGATTCTCCCATCAGCACTGGGGACTGGGGAGAGGTTGTCAAGACACCCTCCTCCACCAAAGCTGAGGAGTTAGACACAGCATGGCTTTAGGACCACATATACGGCTGTGTGTGTGTGTGTGCGTGCGTGCGTGCGTGTGTGCGTGTGCGTGCATGTGTGTGTGTTGTATTGTACTATATTTGTTATGTTGTGTGTGTTGTGTTTGTTCTATTGTGTAGTGTATGTTACATGTGCATTGTGTGTGTTATACATGTATAATGTGTTTTGTGTGTTGTATGTGTGTGATGTGTGTATGTGTGCTGAGAGTCTTGTCATGTAGCCCAGTAAGGCCTGGAACTTATGATTCTTCTGCCTTAAATCTCCAGGGAATGAGATTATTGGTACATCCAGCTTACCTTTCCTCTTTTCTTATCCTCCCTTCTTTCCTTCCTTCCTTCTTCTGTCTCACGAACGCGGCAAGATAGTTAATTTCTTGCATTGTCTTAAAAGCAGGAGTTATGTCTGTTTTGTAGAGTGGCTGTGACAAGCGATTTAAATGGACAGTCTCTTGGTATGTAGTAGGTATGCAGCAAGAGCTGACTTCCATCACATAGGTTTTATTTGTTTTAGGAGGGAAATTATTTCATCTTTGAAGGGAAAAATGTGTTTAAGTGCCTGTGTACAGGCCTAGGGCCAGTACTGGAACTTGGTGACAGACAGACAGAGCTGGTAGTGATTTGTGGCTGGGGGTGACGAGAGAGGCAGGTACACATTATAACAGACATTATTACAAACTGCAGTTTTTGTAAATGTGGACTATGAGAGGGAAGGACAGGAGGACCCAGCCTGTGTGGGCACTGGAAGCTTTATGAATCTGAGAGAGCTAGGGAATTAGTTAGTAAGTGTGGAAGAGGAGAACACTTCTGTTTGGTCAGTGTCTTAGTACTGTGAAGAGGCATCGCAACCAGGGCAACTCTTACAAAGGAAAGGGTTTGATAGGGCAGGCTGACAGTTTCAGAATTTCAGTCCATTACCATCGTGGCAGACAGCATGGCAGGTGCAGTCAGGCATGGTGCTGGGGAAGGAACTGAGGGTTCAACACCTGGATCCACAGACTTGGAATGGGCTTTTGGAAACCTTGAAGCCTACCCACGAGACACACTTCTTCTAACAAGACCACACCAGTTGTAGAAAGTGTTTAACCCTAGCCCTAGGTTTCTACCCCCACCTTAGCTATTTAAGTTCCCAGATGAAAGACACACACACAACCTTTATATTTACAATGAGTCTTTTTTAAAAAAGACTATTTTATTTGAGTACACTGTGGCTCTCTTCAGACTCACCAGAAGTGGGCATCAGATCCAATTACAGGTAGTTGTGAGCCACCATTTGGTTGCTGGGAATTGAACTCAGGGCCTTTGGAAGAGCAGTCAGTGCTCTTAACCACTGAGCCATCTCTCCAGCCCTACAATAAGTTTTAAACAACTCAAGAGCTGGGCAGATACTACTCTATGTTCCTATCCATAACCCCAAGTTATTACTTACTATGTTTCATCTGGGCTGCTCTTAACTCTACTTGGGCCCTCCTCGGGGCCATGTTCTGTTGACTCCTCACCCATGGTGGTGTCTTCTCCCTCCTGCTGCACTAGTCTTCTCCTTGTGGTTCCTCTGACCCACAGCCCTCAGAACCATGTCCAGCTATTGGCTGTTGGCATCTTTATTTACCAATCACAAATAACTTGGGGGCAGACTCACTGGAGTCTTACACGCAGAATCTCTTGTCTCTGGGGCAACCAGTCTTGGGGGCCCAATATTAGCATTAAAATACAAGTAGCATTAGGCCAACCCACTATATACACCTACTCCAACAAGGCTGCACCTTCTAATCCTTTCTAATAGTGCCACTCCCTGATAGCCAAGTATTCAAATTTATGGTTTCTGGGGTGGGATAGGGGGCATTCTCATTCAAACCACCACACCTAGCATCTTTCCGTTTCCTATTTCCCATCAATTTGTGGGGAGCTAGTGCTTGTGCCAAAAGCAGCCATGAAGTTCTACCCAAGCCTCACTTCCTCCCAAATCTTCTAGCCCATGCCCTCTGGTCAGCTTTTCAAATGGATGCAGGCAAGAGTCTCCTTAAAGATGACATCAGAGAAATGTGTCCACTTCAGGTGTACTTGCTATTTAGAGATGTGTACAGACAAATTGTCTCCAAAGAACAGAGTGAGAACACCAAGAATCTCAGACACTTTTTGGGCAGTGTTTTGTGTTGCCCAGGTTTCCTTAAACTTGTAATCTTTCAGGCTCTGCCCCCTAATGCATGTGTCTTAGTTAGGGTCTTACTGCTGTGAAGAGACACCATGACCAAGGCAACTCTTTTTTTTTTTTTTTTTTTTTGGTTCTTTTTTTCGGAGCTAGGGACCGAACCCAGGGTCTTGTGCTTCCTAGGCAAGCGCTCTACCACTGAGCTAAATCCCCAACCCCCCAAGGCAACTCTTTTAAGGACAACATTTAACTGCGGGCAGGCTTACAGGTTCAGAGGTTCAGTCCATTATTATTGTGGCAGGGAGCATGGCAGCATCCAGACAGGTATGGTGCAGGAGGAGCTGAGAGTTCTACACCTTGTTCCAAAGGCAAACAGGAGAAAACTTCCTCCCAGGCAGCAAGGATGAGGGCCTTAAAGCCCATGCTCACAGTGATACACCTGATCCAACAAAGTCACACCTACTACAAGGCCATACCTCCTAATGGTGCTGTGACCTCCTATGTGGAGGTCAGAGGACAACTTGTAATAATCAGCTCCCGTCTTCTGCCATGTGGGTTTGGGGATTTGAACTCTGGTCACCAGTCCTGGTGGTCAGTATCTTTACCCGCCTCGCTGGCCCTTGAGTTACTCTTGTGGTTATGTTTCGATGCTTAGGATTAAACCAGAGTCTCGCATATACTCTGCAAGTGTTCTACCACAGAGCCACAGTCCCAGCTAAACCGCTCGGTTTTAGAGTATCCATGCCACAGCCTGTCACAAAAGCCTTGTGCTCATAGGTATATTATAGAGTCATAACTGTAGGATAACCCACAAAGTAACCCAGGCAGAAATCCTGTCTTTGTCAATCTGATCCCCAAATGTTTAAATGTGCCATACACTAGATGGAAAGATAAATTCCAAGACACTCCCTAATTCCTAAAGGCATCGAGTACATTCCAGAGACACCCTCGAGAACTCCAAATTCCGAAGTATATTGCTTGGAACTGATGGGGAATTCTGCCCGAGGGTCAGTATCAAAGTTGAGTGTGAGATGTGTAAATCATACCTGTTGGCTCCTTGGGCTGCACGGAGCCGTCAGGTGCAGGGTTGAAAGGCTGGATCCAGAGCGTGTACATGCAGGCCTTCCTTTTAACTGTGTCTCTTTCTTCATTTCTTATCCCTCCCCAGTGCCACAGAGATCAAAGCTGCTCGGTAGACCGTGCAAGCCACTGCCGGTTAAGCCATTGTGGTCCTTTGCTATTGGGGCTTGGAAGAATGCCCAGGCTGGGGAGTTTGGAAGGGGAGCTTTTAAATGCTAGATTAAGCGGCTGGAGCAGATGCTGCTGGGTGGGCGGCCAGCATGGACTGTGGGCCTTGAATGGCTCCAGAGACCCCTGAACAAAGACTCAAAGAACACTATGCAGAAATAGAGAGGAAAGGTCAGATGTCAGGGCTTCCAGGGAAGCCCGGGCAGCTCCCAGAGGGATGGGAACCCCAGGGAGTTCTTTTAAAGTGTACAGAAAGAGTACAAAACAAATGGCCATATGAATAGAATTAGTAGGTCACTGCATACGTAATCACAGGAAACAGCAGTTCCTAAGGACAGACTTTTGGTGATCTACGGGCTTTCTGTCCTTGTCAGGATGCATAGCTGTCTCCCTGGATCTGCACAGGGAATACCTGTGACAATCTGGAAACCCACCCTGACTGGTTCTCACCATCTCCCTGCTCCACATTCTTTATGCCTCCCTTCCAGGCTCTTGCATTGATTTCTCTCACAAAATCCCTGTCATTACTGGGAATGGCTAGTACCTGGGTGTGCATCCTGCATAGTAGTAGATTACACCACCTTGAAATTCTCAACATTTTCCTCTTTTGGAGACATGGTCTTACTACATAGCCCAGGCTGGCCTCCAGCTTCCCTTTCTCCCATCTCTGTCTTCTGAGTGTTGGAATTACAATCTGCTATGCATGATTCAAGTATTTATCATTTTAAAGATGTGTGTGTGTGTGTGTGTGTGTGTGTGTCTGTGTGTGTGTGTGTGTGTGTGTGGTGACCCTTGGAGGCCAGAAAAAAAAAAAATTGGGTCTCCTAGAACCAGAGTTCTAGGTGTTTATGAGCTGCCTATGTGGATGCCAAGAACCGGTTTCAGGTTCTTTAGAAAAGCAGCAAGTGCTCTTAAACCTCCTTTGTTCAGCCAGAAATGACCACTTTTATTTACCTATTTTAAGATAGGGTCTCACTTTGTGTAGCCCTGGCTGGCCCGAAACTCACTACATAGAGACCAGGCTGGCCTTGAAGTCACAGATATCTGCCTGCCTCTCCCTCTAGAGTTCTGGGAATCAAGGCACGTGCCACCACACCCAACGTGCTTCAACCCTTGACAATTATTATCTTTGAACTTGTGGTTGGTCTGAGAAACCCAGTAAGTCCTGGCAGCGTGAATGTGAGCAGAGCTAAGACATCTGGTGACTACACAGGCAAGGCAGAGACTCAGCCTGCTGGTCCTTATAGGCACTTCTATGTTTGAGACAGTTTTTGCTTGTTTGCTTGAAACAAAGTCTCACTGTATCCTTGGCTGTCCTGGAACTCACTGTACTAGGCAGAATGGTCTTGAGTTTGCAGCAATCCTCTTTGCCTTGGTTCCTCAGTGCTAGGGTGATAGGTATGTGCCACCATGCCCTCTATGTCCAAGACGGTCTTTAGAACTACTGGCCCTAGATTGATGTTGTGTTGGGACAACAGCAGCCACCACAGGAGAGAGAAGAAGCTACCCAAGAGGAAGGTGCTGGGATCCCCAGTGGGAAGTCTGCTTCTCTGTCCCTGGCTGTATAAATAATATATCAGCTTCAAGGACAGGAGAAATTAAATGTAAATGTCATTGCACTCAAAGGATGGAATTTCATGGAAGCTCTCATTAAACCAGTTATTAACAAGACAATTTTGAAATTAATTTTTCTTGTAATTGAAGCCACGGTGAGAATGCATAAATGATACTTTAAATTATACATCAAAGCCGAAGCTACTTTTAGTTTCTTGTGTGACTTTTACAGGCTACGGAAACTGTGAGAAGAAACTTTCAAATGTCATTGCGTAAGTCTGCATCTATGGCTGAATTTAGCCAGCGCAGTGATCTGGACGTGCAGTGCAGAACTATACTATTTCATAAGGAGTAAATACTTTCTTTTAAAAGAATTGTTGGGGTTGGGGATTTAGCTCAGTGGTAGAGCGCTTGCCTACCAAGTGCAAGGCCCTTTTCCTCAGCTCCGAAAAAAAAAGCACTGTTTATTTATTTTATATATGTGAGTACACTGCCACTATCTTCAGACACAACAGAAGAGGGCATCGGGTCCCATTGCAGATGGCTGTGAGCCACCATGTGTTGCTGGGAATTGAACTCAGGACCTCTGGAAGAGCAGCCAGCCAGTGCTCTTAACCGCTGAGCCATCTCTCCAGCCCCAGAATCTGCATTTTAACATGATTCCTGGATGATCTGTGTGTACACCAAAGCTTGAGAAGCAAGTGAGGGTATGTCAATCTCTAGACAACGTGGGGCTCTCTTTTCAGTTCGTTAAGTGACGCTGGGGAGGCCATCCCCACAGGGGATGTTGCTTCTCACATTACTGCATCAGAATACCTGGCAAAAGCAACTGGTGGCAAGAAAGATTTGATCTGGCTCACGGTTGGAGGGTACAGTCCGTCATGACAGGGGCGTTCTGAAGGTGTGAGGCAGCTAGTGACATCACATCTGCAGTCAGGAATGCTCAGCGCTCTTTCTCTGTAACATTTAGTACAAGACCCCAGCCAACAGACAGTGCCTCCGAAATTTAGGGTGGATTTGCCCACCTCGATTAACCAAACCTAGAAACTCCCTCACAGACATGCCCAAGTCTCTTCCCGGCGATTCTAGAGCCTGGCAAACTGACAGCCACTATTAACCATCAGACCCTAAGGACCATACTGCACTATGCCACGTCCCTTGTTTCTTGCTCATCTCCTAAGGTCCTCCCAGGCAGGGGGGTAGGCAAGCCCAGATGCAAGGACACCGTGAGCCATGTCCCATAAACTCTCGGTCCTGCTATTTGGATTTTAAATGCGCTTTGCTGTCAAGCAAGCGTGCAGAGAAGCAGAGAGGGCTAGAGCCATCGCAAACTTCCAGGCCCTGTCCTGTGTCATAGTTGCTTGGTGGCAGGCTGCCCATGTTGCAGCAGGGTGGCGGTGAGGGATTAGATCCTGGGCATGCGCCTGGCTTCATAGCACGGGTCTCTGAACACGTGGTCCACTTTATCTGCCTCCTATGTAGCACTGAAGGCTCACTTATCAGCTCTGTCCAGAAGCTTTTGGTTTTCCTCAAGGTCCCATAGCTGTCATCAGATAGTGTGTGACATTGGCTCCAAGCTTCAGGGTCCAGATGAAAGTCAGATAGGGGTTGCGACAAGGAAAGGCTCCTGACCATAGAATTCAAACTCCCCACCCCACCCCACCCCCATTTTTTTAACGGGAGGTAGAAAAACCAGATTCTAAAAATGTGAAACCTGGGGCTGGAGAGATGGCTCGGCAGTTAAACGTACTGACTGCTCTTCCAGAGGTCCTGAGTTCAACTCCCAGCAACCACAGCCATGGTGGCTCACAGCCATCTGTAATGGGAACTGATGCCCTCTTGGGCTGTGTCTGAAGACAGCTACAGTGTACTCATTAAAATAATAAATACATAAATCTTAAAAAATGGGAAACCTTTCGATTTTCTCCTGCTGCAACTAAGTAAGAGTCTAAACAAAACAGCAAACCACAAAGCATATCCAACCCTTCTGTGGGAAGTTGGGGCCTGAGTCACAATCCTAGGCTGGGCTGCACTGGCACCTGTTGTTTAGCCGTCTGACTCAGTGCCTGGAGCACTAGACCTAGTACCAGCACTCCCCAGCATTCTTAGGAACGAATGCCTGCACGGTGCTGCTCCTTGCTGTTCTAGCCACCTGATATATTTAAAGCCTGACCACAGTAGGTTGTTTGACACGGAGGGGGACTGTTTCAGGCTGTTGATGATGAGGATATGTTTGATGTTTAGCAGGTGGGGGGGTCCAGGGCAAGACAAATAATACCAAGTACTTATATTTTGCTTACTGTGTGCCAGCCAGACTCTGCTTTTAGCTTTAATAAAATGAATCAATTTAATCTCCACACAGTCATGCCCAGTATGTTCTGCCACCAGTTCCATTTCACAGATGAGATAGCCTGGGTCAGTCTGCAGTAGACAGGCTATCTCTGCACTGTACAGGGACAGCCTGTGTTGCATAGATCCCTGCAGGTATGCCCCTCATTTCGTTCTCATTTTAGTTTATTGAGACAGGGTATTGGGTTTTGTTTTGTTTTGTTTTTTTGGTTCTTTTTTTCGGAGCTGGGGACCAAACCCAGGGCCTTGCGCTCCTAGGCAAGCGCTCTACCACTGAGCTAAATCCCCAACCCCTGGGTTTTGATTTTTTAATATATATATATATATATATATATATATATATATATATATTAGCTGTCTTCAGACACACCAGAAGAAGGCATCAGATCTCATTACAGATGGTTGGGACCCACCCTGCGGTTGCTGGGAATTGACCTCAGGACCTCTGGAAGAGTAGTCAGTGCCCTTAACCACTGAGCCATCTCTCCAGCCCCGGTATTGACAGGGTATTGTCAAAGTAACTTTTATTCTCCTCTTGCAATTGTTGTCTCAGAGGGAATAAACCTCTATCTGCTAACCTAGATCTAGTCCTAGAACTTTCTAGGCTCTGAGCAGTCTGGGCCTAGAATGTTTTTAGCCTGTGAGATTTGCTGCTGGATAGGTTCACCCTGTCGTATCTTTTCTGAACTCTGGCTGGCTGATTCAACTCAGCTGTTCTGACTCAAACTCCTCCCCAAGCTGACTGATTCAGTTTGGCTTCTCTGTCCCCCTGCCTCTCCTGAATTGCTCTGCTTGGCTCCATACTAACTTTGGCAATCTGTTCTAATCTTCTGACTCCTTCTCCTTCTCTGACTCATTCTGTCTTCCCCTCTGTCTAGCTCGTTCTCTCTTCAATCTGTTTTTGTAAAACTCTCCTGGTAAAACTGCCTCCTCTTTCCTCCCTCTGTGCTGCTCTCCCTTAAGTAGCTTCCTTCTCCCGTCTCTTCTCTGAGAGTTGGGCATATCCTATTCTGTCAGATCTTTCTCTGATTCATCACTTTGTCTGCTCTTCAATTAGGCATCACTTTCAAACAGGAGTGTGTCCTTCTACAAACTAACTTTACCTTCATTGTTTGGATTGAAGGTGCGTACTAAGGGCTGAGCCACACCACTGCTAGAAAGGTTTTTCCCCCCAGTAAATAACACAATCTCAGGGTTCACAGTGTGATCAAATATCCTGCAACAGGGCATCGTTATGTAGCCCATGTTGACTCATTTCATAGTCCTCCTGCCTCTACCCAAATGCTGGAATTATAGATATGCAGCCAGCCTTTTCATGTGATAAGCAAAAAAAAAAAAAATCCGTTATGATTAGAAATATAGCCATCTTGTATCAAACAACAAAATCACAAAGTTTTCACTTGTAGATCTTAATGGACTGTGTTTTTAGTTTTACAACCGGGGCATACTTCATTCCATAGAATGGAGTAACTGCTTGTGGGGTCCAGCAGAACAAGTCGGTTTTAGGGATAGGAACCATCTAAAGAAAGCAGGAACAACAAAAAGCAGACCCACTATTTTAAAATCCTTCTATGTCAGAGACAGGTAGATGGAGAAGTTAAAAACATAAAAACTGTGTAACACTGGGTTCGTTGAGGATCCCTGTTGCTATGTGCACAGACTAAGGCAGAGAGAACATTGTTATCACACTGACTGAAACTGGCCTGTTTGCAAAATTTGGCTAACCCTTTAATCTTGGTTTCTTGGAATGTTAAACAAATAGTTTAGTCTTGGACTAATGACTTGAGACTTTGGCCCGAGTGGCTCCATTTTGATTTTTTTTTTTTTTTTACCAGTGAAGACTCTTGGTCCAAACAATGACCTAATGCCATTTTGTTTCACACATGTGAAATGCCCAAAGAGCAGGCTGCATTTTTCAGCACTGTACTAAAGAGCTCACCATTTCAAAAGTCAAGGAAGCCAGGGGCCACAATGCCCAAAGCATGTATGTCACATAACCACATAGTCACATTGCATCAGAGATTGCTGATAATTCAATCAGCTTTTCAAAAGGTTCATGGCCTTTGATTCTCGGTGCAAAAAAAACCCCAACAAAACAACAAAACAAAACAAATGCAAAAAGGCTGGGGTGGCAGCCCAACATATAATGCCAACATTTGGGAAGCTGAGGAAAGAGGACCACAAGTTCTAAGCCAGCCTGAGCTACATGGTGAGATCATGCATCAATATTTTCCTCATCCTGGTTGTCCGATCTAATCAAAACATCCTCTAAAGGGAACCACCATACTGACTTCTAACACTAGAAATGAATTTTGCCTGTCTCTACACTTGGTATAAATAGCATTTAGTCACAATGATTCCAGAACAGCAAAAAACAGAGCAAAAACCCTAGCCTAAATCAAAGAGATTTTTTTTTAAGATTTATTTATTTCATGTATGTGAGTACACTGTCACTGTCTTCAGACACACCAGAAGAGGGCATCAGACCTCACTTCAGATGGTTGTGAGCCACCATGTGGTTGCTGGGATTTGAACTCAGGACCTCAGGAAGAGCAGTCAGTGCTCTTAACCGCTGAGCCATCTCTCCAGCCCATCAAAGAGATTTTTATGGCAGAAATAAACTGTCATAAAGACTCATGCTGGGAATGGAATCTGTCAGAAGAATTTTTCAGGAATCTGACAATATTTTGTAGACACTAGATTAGCTGGTTTGCCTCTTGACCTGAACATTCCAAAGCACTTAACCACCCTAGCTCCCAACAATGAAGTTACCTCAGTTCTCCTTATCATCCTGGAAGAATGCTTTTTATGTTGTGCAAACTTCAGCCCTGCTCCTCCTACCTGGAACCTCACGTGGCTTCTGAACTGAAGCCACGTTACAGATCTGCAAATCTACTCTGCACCCATAGAAAAATGTCCTTCCTTTTATTTTAGTCTCGTCCATGATTTTTTGATTTACAAGAACCACAGTGCATTCCTTTTCACGTCTGGCTCCTTTCAGTTTTGATTCTAGTTATGAGATTCATTCATAACTTGTTTGTTTCTGTCCACTGGACATGCTACATAGTCCATTGGTTCACTCCACCATTGGTGGACGTTAGGATGTCCTTTTTCAGTTTTGTTTTGTTTTCTATTATGAACAATGTTGCTATAATCACCCTTGAACATGTCTCTTAGAGAATGCGTGCTTGCATTTCTTTGTTTCTTGCAACGATGTGCTGTAGGCAGATTCTGTTACAGTCTTCATCCCATGGTACTCAGGGCATCATTAGATTCTTGCTACCCTAAGAGGTAGCTTCTGAAGTAATACTTGAGGGCTTCCTTCTGGTTTGAAGAAGTACTTGTGTTCATGGTCTGTTTGTCTGTGCCATAAGAATCGTTCCTGCTGGGGTTGGGGATTTGGCTCAGTGGCAGAGCACTTGCCTAGGAAGCGCAAGGCCCTGGGTTCGGTCCCCAGCTCCGAAAAAAAAGAACCAAAAAAAAAAAAAAAGAATCGTTCCTGCTGTCCTGTTCTCGAGTCTATAGGTGTGCTCTATTAAAGGAGAGGGCTTGAGAATTTTATCAGAAGCTGGAATGCTGTGGCCAGTATTTTCATTACCACTAGAGGTCACCTGCTTCCTCTCAGACCTCATCTTCCATGGTAATTCAGAAACTAACTTTACTGGGAGAAAGAGATAGAGGTCAATTGACCCTACATCAAACATTCCAGTTATATGTAAGGTGTCAAGGGAGGGTCTAGCTGATGACTCCTTGGGTAATCCACCTGTTCCCACCTCATTCACTCTATTGGCTTTGCTGGTAAGTTTGGCTAATCCTGGGCCACTTGTGCCGAGTCCACTTCCTCTGATATTCATCCCTGGTCATGCACATCTGTGGATACAAGTATTGGAAACTGTTGACTATCTTTTCTCCTTGGGTGTATATATTTGATAGTTCAGATAGAAATGTTTCACAATGCATGCCGAGGTGGGAGCTGAATTATGGGTTCTGCCAGTTTCTCCTGTAAATACTCCCACTGTAATTTGAAGCCGTCAGTGTGATGCTGATGCATATGGGCTTGGTAAGGGATGCCATAATAGTACTGTATCAGTATTCCCAATATACAGATAGAACAGACGTAGATAATCTTGAAAGCAGAGAGGAAAAGTACAGTGTAACTAAGAAGTGATATTTTGAGTATCATATCAACATCACCCTTTAATTAAATTTTATGTTAATTTTGTTTAACAAAAAACTTGAAATTGGAAAATTGATTTTTTTAAATATATATATATATATTTTTTTTTGCTTTTGGGGATTGAACATAGGACACTGCACATGTGATCCCTCTGCATGGCAGCTGTCAGGGCCTCACAACTCTGACAATCAGAAGGAGGAGACTACTCCATTCCTCCATCCACTGGCACCTCAGAACCTGCTGAACCAATCCTACAGCCCTCTCTTCTTTCCATTAAGTCACAGGAAACCTGGAGGAGGAAGAGTTACCCAGGACAGTTGTGTCATAAGACTGAGAGCAGTGTGGGCGAAGTCTGTGGGTTGGTTGAGCACCATCAGCTGCCCCCGTCCCCTCCTCCTCCCAGGCTGGCTATCTCCCAGAGTCCCTGCTCAACTCTTGGGCAGGGCAGCCTGGTTGGCCAGCCCCGGTGTGCCTGTGACAGGAACTGGCATTTTTCTCCCACTGGGTAACCACCTGGCCACCTGGAGACACAGCAGATGGCTTCTCATATTTGAGTCCTTGTCTCCCTTTCCCACCTGGCTCTCTCTTTTCTCTCTTACATGGTCTTATCGTGCAGCCCAGGCTGGTGGATGCTTTCTATCTTGGCTTTCTCTTGTGTGAAAAATGGCTTCAGTGCTTTCTTTTATCCAGAATACCGGATCTGTGTTGGAAATAAAAAATGTGCTTAAGAGTTTTAGTACCTCAGAAAATTAGGGGTTGGTGTGGTTCACACCAACTGGCCAGGCAGACTCTAGTGCACGCTTTCTTTCTTTTTAAAATTTTAATGTGATTGATTGATTGATTAAGACAGAGTTTCTCTTTGTGACCCCCATTTGTCCTGGAACTTCCTATGTAGACCAGATTGGCTTCAAACTAAAAAAGATCCACCTGCCTCTTCCTCTTAGGTGCCGGGATTAAAGGTGTGGGCCACAATGCCCAGTCAGTGCATATTTTCTAAGGCTAGGGGCAGGTTTGCAATGCACATGGCATTGCTCTAGGGGTGGTGATTTGAACTGAGAACTCTGCAAAGCCCTATCTGACTAGTTGTCTACAGGGATCTGATACTGTGTCCGGCTCTTACAGGGTCCCACCCTGCTGCAGCAGTACCAGCTCACATACCCAGAGCTTCCTCCTTTGGATGGGACCTGCCCCTCAGTTCAGGCTGGTGGAGCCCCACAGCCCACCCACAATGCACTTCTGCTTTCTTTAGGAACTTGGCTTCAAGTAGGTTTCTTTTCTTGGAAGGTTACCCTAGGAACTTTGAATTGAAACATGAAACTGGACCTAAGGCCTGTGTGAATGAAATGAGCCAATTACCTGCCCCTCTCCTTAGCTTCCTTGGTCATGACTCCTCATTTTATGGGAATGCTGTGTGGACAATGAGCTGCTGTGTAAAGAAGCCCTTTGAGAGAGTCGAACAGATACACAAGGACCATATTTTGCTAGGGGAAGTAGAGGCTGCGTTCTTTCTTTCTTTCTCTCTTTCCTTCTCTCTTTCCTTCTTTCTTTCTTTCTTTCTTTCTTTCTTTCTTTCTTTCTTTCCTTCTTTCCTTCTTTCCTTCTTTCCTTCTTTCTTTCTTTGAAAAAGAAGGACCTTTGGAACAGAGAAACAAGAACAAATTCTGGTTTTGCAACATACCTGCTTTGTGGTTTTTGATAGGTTGAAACCTCTCTGTGAGCCTTCCTGGTAAAATGATGTTGATGATGTTCGACTTAGAAGATTGTGTTACCTGAATTAGAAGTTACAGGGAAACTTCCTACCAAGTAAGTCCCTGGCACATAGTAGGTGTCCTAAAAATAGTGGCTATCATCATTACAGCTGTTATATGTCATAACCATAGCAACAATGATGCCACACACTTATTCTGAGCCCCACTCCCCCCTCTCCCAAAGTGCTTAGTTTCGTTCACTGTGCCTGCCTGCAAGGTGTTCAGGCCTACACACTCCAGGCTGGATTCTTGGGAAAGAAAAGAACACTCTGCCTCTGGGCTCTTTCCTGAGGCACTAAACAAAGTATCAGCTTTGCCCAAGACTGTTCTGACTATAGTACTGGGAGTGCCAGACCAGGAATCCCCTGAGTCACTGACAAAAAGCAATGGTTGGCTTTTCCACTTCTCTCTGGGGATAGCACAACCTCTCTGGCATAGATAATAGGTTGCCTAGATAGTGGGGGATTTCGATTTGCTTTGGAGGCCACAAATGTAGCTCAGGGTAGTCAACCTTAGCATGCCCACGAGCCCTGGCTTCCATCCTTACCAAAGTATCTTCTGGGGGGGTCCAGAAAAATGCTCTGAAATTGACTGTGGTAATGGTTATACAGTAAGGTAAGTCTATTTTAAGAAGATCTCATTGTAGATGTTAGATGGACTTTTAAGTGAATTGCTGATGAGCTGTATAACAAAATAAAGCTGCTGCATTAAAATATACTTTAGGAATTTTAAAGTGTATATACCACCACACACAGGTGAAAGCCAGAGAAAAGTTTGAGGAAGTCAGTTTTCTTCTTCCTCCATATGTGTCCAGAAGAACAAACTCAGGTCATCAGGCTTGGTGGCCAGCACCTTTCCTGGATGATCTGTAAAACTGGCAGGATAAGGTAGCTTCTCAGTCCTCTCTCTCAGGAGGTAGTTGTGAAGATTTTCAGTTCAAGGCTAGCCTGAACTACATAGACTCTGCTTCAAACAAAAACCAAAAACAATGCCAGGAGACCAAGGATACCAAGGTCAGTGGTGAAATGCTTGCCAGCATGCATAAGGACCTGGGTTTGGAGTCAGGCAGTAATGGAGTAGAACTCTGGGGTAGGGGTGAGGATGGACAGAGGTAGGCAGATGTGTGTGTGTTCAAGGTCAGCCTGGTCTACAGAGTGAGTTCAAGGACAGTCAGGGCTATACAGAGAAACCTTGTCTCAGGGGGAGAAAAAACAAAAAGCCCAAAAAGCCTAGATTTGATTTCCTAACACCATAAAAAAAAACAAAAAAAGGCCTTTTCCTTAAACCAATGTTCCCCTTATGCATTTAAGACTCTTATAAATCCAAATTATTCTTAATTATTCTTTTGCAATTATATATACATATATGTGTGTATATATAGATATAGATATAGATATAGATATAGATATAGATATAGATATAGATATAGATATAGATATATAGATATATAGATATAGATATAGATAGTACTTTGATCACATTTCCCAGCCCCATATTCTCTCATCCCCAGCCACCAAACCCTTTCTTCTTATCAGCAAGTCTTTCTCCTACTTTCATGACTTTTTTGGTGTGAGGGTCCTATTTCATTTAACCAGGATTGCTTGCATGAGCATGGGTTAGGGCACAGATCATTCTTTTTTTTTTTAAGATTTATTTATTTATTATATACAAGTACACTGTAGCTGTCTTCAGACACACCAGAAGAGGGCATCAGATCACATTACAGATGGTTGTGAGCCACCATGTGGTTGCTGGGAATTGAACTCAGGACCTCTGGGAGAGCAGTCAGTGCTCTCAACCACTGAGCCATCTCTCCAGCCCGGCACAGATCATTCTTAACGTCCATCTTGGGGTACCTCATCATCTACAAAAACCCAAAAGCAAACCAAACCACAACAAACACTTACTCTAAACCAGGGAGTGCCATCCTCATTTGGCAGGAGAGCGAGCAAGGCAGGATATGAGAACTTTGTCCCACATCTATAGGGAGTACTGGAAGTACTATAGGAGAAGTAGGAAGGAGGGAAGAAGTTGGCGAGCCAGTACTGGCCAGAGAGAAGAGGCCTAGACCCGTTCCCTTCCTGGCACTATGAAAGCAAAGGGAAATAAGTGTGGACGTGAAGGTAATGCAGAGCGCCCCAGAGGGACAGGAAAAGCACAGCCAAATGAGGAAGGGACATTCCAGGTAGGGGAGCAGATGGTGAGGTCTCAGAGGTGGGACAGGTGGTAGCTTGTTAGAGATGTGCCAGCAGGGTGGGGAGGCTTAGGTGACAGTCGTTCAGAGGGGTGATGTGATTGGATGTCTGCCAGACTGCGGAGAGCCCTGGATGCAATCTGTGCTGGAGGACTTTGTTCTCGGTTGGTGAACTCTGGTAGGTAGAGAGTGAGTAATGATACCGTTTCACAGTGTGAAGGGTGGCACGTGTCCCGTGAACTTCCCTGTTAGTGGCCAAACTGCCACACATGGCCAGAGACTCACCTGTCCCCTCGGCAGACATAACCTGTCTGCATCCCCACTTTTGCTTCTTTCTTTTTCCCATGCATCCTCCTGTTTGGCACTGCCCAGGCTCTTCTTTCCTCTTTCCTCTTGTCTTGTCTCTCGGGTCTTCCTGCTAGGATCACAAGTTTTAGTAAGCTTTTTTTTTTTTTTTTTTTTTTTTGAGACAGGATCTTGCTTTGTCGCTGAGACTAGCCTTGTATTTGGAATCCTCCTGCCTCAGCCTCTTTCCCTGGTGCTGGAGTTACAGGCCGTCCAGATCCTGCCAGGCTGATGTTTTCCAACCCCAATGGTCTGTCTGGGCAGGTGTAGCTCCCTCAGACTGGGTAAGTGGGCAGGATGCCAGGTGTCTGTTTTTCCCAGAGGACCAAAGGGAAAAAGGTAAGAAATGTATCAGGGGTTTCTCCTAGGCCCAAGGGGGAGAGCTTTCTTTTTCTTTTTTTTTTTTTTTTGGTTCTTTTTTTTTGGAGCTGGGGACCGAACCCAGGGCCTTGCGCTTCCTAGGCAAGCGCCCTACCACTGAGCTAAATCCCCAACCCCGGGTGAGAGCTTTCAAGAGTGGTCCTCTACCTGTGAGTTGGGACCGTGGAAGGGGCTGAACATGACCCTTTTCACAGGGGGCTCCTAAGTCCATCAGATAATATAGATCTTTACATTATGATTCATAATAGTGCCAAAATTACAGTCATGAAGTAGCAACAAAAAATGGTTTTATGGTTGGGAGTCTCCTCTCCACAACACAAGGAACTGTATGAAGGGGATCACAGCGTTAAGGTTGAGACCCACTGCTCTAGAGGATGGCTGTGTTGTTGTGGAGGTAAATCAGAGCACCTTTATGGGATGCTTTCTAGGTGAAAGGCCCTGAGGTGTAACTTTGTTCAAAGTTCATCTGGCAAAAGAAGAAGAAACAAAACAAAACAAATCCCAGCCCCCACCTCCATCCCAGTAGATCTTAGGTAGGGCACTTGCCTAGAAAAAAAGAAAAGGAGCTAACAGGCCTGCTTAACTTATGAACCATTGATTTTCAAGAAGGAGTGCTTCCATATTTATTGAGCACCTCTGAGGCAGGCCAAGTACAAAGATCTAGGCACAAAGAGTCTTACTTTTCACTCTCATGTGGCCACCCCTCTGTAGTGAGAGGTCACTGTTAAATAGATGCAGCTGGGCAGTGCTCACTTTGCTCACCCTGGGGTGCTCATCTTAATGTATTTAAAAGCCACTTAAGGAGACCCAGAAGCAGAGCAAAGCTAGGAGCCCTCCCTGGAATGTCTGTTTCCTCAATTTGAGATCTGCCAGGTGCTTTGGACAGCGCAGACATAGCATTCAGGGACATCCATTAAAAAGGTTCCCGAAGCCCACCCCAGCTTTATAGATTCAAAATGGCCGGATCTACATTTCCACACCCACCTAAGCCCCGTCGGGGCACTTTTGAGGTAGCTAAGTTTACACACCTTAACCTAGAGTACTGGGGAGATAATAACCTGCTTCAGAGATAGGTCAAGTAAACGATTCAAGACCTAAATGGGCAACGTGTGTGGAAGAGGCTCTCAAATAGCAAATGACAGTAATTAAAACATCCAAACAATAACAGTAAAAGAACCGGAGGCTAACTAGAGTCAGTATTAAGCCAGAGCAGTACCAGCCACTGTCTCTTTAAGGTTCTCCCAGCAACCCCCCCCAGGGGCGTGCCAGACAAGGTCAGAGGCGCGTGCGCGTGACTCCTCGGGGCGGTCCCAGCGGCGCGACGCCTGCGCTTGTTGCGTGCGTGCCTGGCCCCGCCCAGGCCTCGTCCCAGCCCTTCCCCCTCCGCGGGGCCTCCCCCGCCCGCGCTGTACAGCTGGGCCAGTGACGCTGGCGCAGCCACCGCCGCGTTCCATCCTCTGGAGTCGGTCACAGCTCGCGTCCTCCTCCTCCCTCAGCGCCCGGCAGCGTGAGACAGACCAGGGCACGCGAGGCGTCGCGGGGACCCGACAAGGAGTGCAGGCGGGCGCGCGCAGCGGCGGAGCGAGTTTGGCGGCGCGGGAGCTGCTAGCGCTCCCTTCCCGGAGGTCTCGGCGCCGCTCCCGGGTGAGTTGTCACCGCCGCCCGGGCCGGAGGGCCGGCTTTGTGTCAGCAGCGCGCGGGGCCGGTTTTCAGGGCACGGGCGGGCACGCACTTCGTCAGGGACGCGGGCCTCTGCGCGCCCGCCGGCTCCCGCTCCGGCCGGTGTCAGCGCTGCTAGCCGCGTTGGGCCGCTCCGAAGGCGGCGTGGCTGTACCGGTGCTGGTGCCGGAGACCGGAGGATCAGATCGGGCTTGGCTGAGCGCGCTTGCAAGGCGGAGGCCCTTTCGCCCAGCGAAGCGGCGGTTCCGCACAGCGGGACAGGCTTGGCTGAGGTGGGTTTCCTGAGGAAATCTTGCAGCCGCTCGCCTGTGCGCGTGAGCGTTCTGGAGCCCCAGCGCTTGGTCGCCTCTTCAGTCGCAAAAACTTTTCTTATTATGTGGACCGAAACTCGCCGAAGCCATTTCCTGTTTTGGTTTGTTTTTAGTGCAACTACATATATAGGCTTTCTTGTGAGACTGATGAACTTTCTTTCTTGTGAGACTGATGATCCCTCACGGGACAGCCAGCGGGTGGAAAAACTTACCTGTAACGGAATTGAGAGGGCAGCAAGGCCCAGGATCCTAAAGAAGCATCAAGTTCATTGGGAATTTAATGTTCGTTCAGCAGAGGCCTAATGTTGTTGCCGCACACTTCTATGGTGACAAGGCAGTATGCTGCCCTTTGTTGCTCTTGCTGATTGGGGTTTGAAGTGCTCTGTACAGAGAGGTGCGGAGGCATCCTTTTCGGTTGAGCCGTGGGTGTTTTCTCCCTTGTAGATCTGCAGTGTCTTGCCACTTTTCACAGTGATCAATTCGGCTTTTGGTGTTAGAATCCCTTTTGGTGTTAAAAAAAAAATCTCACACACACACACACACACACACACTTTTTTTGTGCTCTGGGAATTCGACACCCAGGCTGTCACCATCTAGTGCAGACTAGTAGAGACATGCCCTTGGCACTGACTTCTTAGTTTTCTGAGCTTTGCATTTTTCATTTCATTCAAGTACATAGGAGAACTGTCTTGAGTTGGAGGTTGATTCCTGTACTTCAGTAAAGGAATAATTTCATAGAGCAGCCATACTGTGAAAAACTTTTTTTTTTTTTTGGTTCTTTTTTCCGGAGCTGGGGACCGAACCCAGGGCCTTGCGCTTCCTAGGTAAGCGCTCTACCACTGAGCTAAATCCCCAGCCCCGAAAAACTTCTTGAGGGTTTATTGTGTACCAAGCTAAATTTATTTAGCGTGTGTGAATTCGAGTGTGTGAGCTTGTACACACACACACACACACACACACACACACACCCCATGATGCTGGTGAGGAGGTCAAAGAACAAATTGCAGGAGCCAGTATTCTACCTCCCAGCGATTGAACTCTGGTACTCAGGTCTGGTGATGAGTGCTTCTACACACACTATCTCACTGGCCCAAGTTTCACTTTTGATCTCATTTAATAATATTTGAGGAAGGTGGATATTATCCTTATTTTTCCAGTTGAGGCAGAAGCTATGCAAGTTAAAATAATGTAAGACCACAAACGTAAGTTCTGGAGTGAAGGAGATCCTTCTCAGAGCACTGAGAGGCTGTTTCTTTAACTATAAGCACCCCTAACTCTAGTCATGGTAGGTTACACAATACAACTTGTTCACCTCTTTTTTTTTTTTTTTTTTTAATTTCATGTCATACACAGTATTTGATAGTTGTTGCCTGGTTTTATAGATACTGGGATGATTAAAACTGAAACCAGACAGATCTTCATGGTGCTCAACTTCTAAGTTAGTTTACTTTGGTTTATGGTAATTTTCATTACCGTTTGCTGCTTAAGCAACTTGTACCTATTAAGTTAAAAGAAAGAACTGAGGGGTTGGGGATTTAGCTCAGCGGTAGAGCGCTTGCCTAGGAAGCACAAGGCCCTGGGTTCGGTCCCCAGCTCAGAAAAAAAAAAAAAAAAGAAAGAAAGAACAGTTACCCGTTTGAGATGGGATTCCTGTCTCCAGAGGGACTCTGGATATTGTAGTAGGAATGATAGACGAAAAAAGGTCCTCACCTACTGCTATAGAAAGGGCTCAGGGAATGTGGTCCTGAGAGCAAAGCCACCAGATGTCAGTTTGACTTGCTGCAGCTTCTCCAGAGCCAGCATGCAGGCTCACTGAAGAGAAAGCCAGGTAAAAAGGTGCTGCAGCCTGGCTGGGGGCAATACCTCAGCACTCTGTGGTTTCCTGGCTGGTCTCCATGGTATGGTGATTGAACTGGAGCTCTTATGTAATGATGCATCTTCTGACAGGGGATTTCCTCTGCTGTTTCTGGGGCCTCAGTTCCTGCTTCGCTGCTTCCTCCACACACATATGAACATGTGCCCTCCAAAGGTACTAATTCATTTGGCTTCTAAAAGTAAGACTTTTTACAAGTTTATTATCGCTAGAAAGCATTATTTTGCACACATTATGTTTGTCCATTTCTCACATTAAAACTTGCTTTTGGTTGTGCATGTCTGTAATCAGCATTGGGTGGGAGGGGGAGCTGAGGTAGGAGGGTCACGAGTCCTAGCTAGCCTGGATACACACACAGTAAAACCCTGTGTCAAAAATCAGATGATTAAAAAAAAAAGACACCCTTGACCACCAAAACATCCTTAACTCTCATTCCATACTTTTCCTTATGCTTTTTCTGCATTTTTAGCTCTCTTGACAACTGCTCACTACTGGTATCCTCTGTAGGCTTAGAGAAATAATAAAGTATCTTAAAAATTCAGAAAGGGAGCTGTAGAGATGGTTTAGTGATTAAGTGCGTGCTGCTCTTGCCGAGGACTGGAATTTGATTTTTGTTGCCCAGCCAGCTCACAGCCACTCATAACTTCACAGTTTTAGGGTGCTTGATGTCCTTTTCTTGGCTGAATGCATACAGACGCTTACGCATAATTAATAAAATCTTAAAAGTTTTGTTGAGACTGGACATGGTGGTGAATGCCTTCAGCTCCAGCGCTGGGAGGCAGAGGCAGAGTTTGAGGCCAGTTGGATCTACATAGTGAGTTCTAGGACAGCCAGAACCAAAAAAGTGTCACCTTGTCTAAAAACAAAGAGAAAAGTTAAAAATTCAGTCAGGAACATGATTTTCCTTCTTTCAGTACCAAACAGGTGATTTGGGAGAATTAAGTAGAACCGCTTGCTGGTTATGAAGGAAAGCCAGAGAGCACATTGGGTGCTTGTGTTTTCCCTCGCTTTACTCTTTACCAGGTGACAGTTCATGAGAGCAAGTGGCAGGTCCTTGGTTACCTGCCTGCCACACGTAAAACATTTTACTGAGCTCTTGGATTGGCATGTGGTCTAGTGGAACTGATGAACAAACTTCATTTCTCTTCCTCTGTGTGTCTTGAACTTGTGAGATTCCTGCTGAGAACATTCTGTCAAGTAATAGGAGAATGGAGGAAAAGAGCAGATGAAGAAATAACATAGTTTTTGGCACCCCCCACACACACACTTTAAAAGCAAGAATTGCTGTGTTGATTTGAATGTGAAGATTGACATTTGGGTTAAGGGCAAACATTGAAACAAAATATGTTGACAAGAAATTCTTTTGGTTTCTTTGAAGAGTGTATCTATGCCAGATCACTCTCTGTCTTGGTCCATTTTCTGTTATTGTAACAAAGAACCCAAGATGTGGTAATTCATTAAGAAGAGAAGGTCATTTGGCTCACAGTTCTGGAAACCAGGAAGTTGAAGGGCTTGACACAGGTGTCTTGCATCATAACAGGGCACAGGGTATCTATCACATGGTAAAAACTTGGCAACTTGAGTCTCTTCCTGTCAAGTCAGCATGGAAGCCCCACCCTCAAGGCCATCTAATCCTAGTTACCTGCTAATGTATCCATCCACCTTCTAGTCCTACCTCCAAGTAGAATTAATACATGAATTTGAGGATTTTCTAATACTTGGACTTAAGACATGTTCAAACCATGTAGTGGAGAGGCGGATCTTGTTTTTTTGTCTTTTTTTTTTCTGAGCTGAGGACCGAACCCAGGGCCTTGGGCTTGCTAGGCAAGTGTTCTAAGGCCACTGAGCTAAATCCCCAACCCCAGGAAGGAGGATCAAGGTTAACTTGTGGGCTTAGTGAGACCTTGTTTCCAAAACCAAAAAGCTAATCAAAGCCAGAACATTACATATGTAATAACAATGAGTCTTCTTCTAATTGAGTGGTTTTTAGAAAATTCATGTTCATAGGTGTATGACCACATTGTAGGATGCTTAAAAAGTTAAAGCAGTGAGAAATACTGTGGTGTATGTGGGAGGCTGTTAGCTTGCTGATGGGAAGGAAGAATTCAGCTTAGGATGGGTGCTTGAGGCTTTGTGAAGAGTATTTGAAGCTGTTGGGTCTTGACACCAGGAAGCAGTCAGGCAAACCTTGAGGTGACAGACCTTGGGTATGAAAATCTATTTTCTATATCATGGCTAAGATTCAAGTAAGTAGAAATTGTTTCTCTGGTTGATGTATGTTCATGAGGATTACCCTGTAAGAATCTTTTCTGTGAGAAAGGAGAGGTCTGGCAGGCTCCTGTCACCTTCTATCCTCGTGTCAGTGCTTGCCTGCCCCCGTTCAATCTTGGGGGTGGGATCTGGGAGCCAGCAAAGTTCCTTCCTTTGTTCTTTTATCTTCTGGTTCTCCGCTGGGTATAAAGGTCTCTAGAACCTGGTAGATCTGGAAGTGGTGTTGAGCTGGGCAGCTGTTACTCCCAAAAGGCTAACTGCTACTCCCAAGGTTGAGGGACAGTTGAATCTGTGAAGGTACTAGGTTTAAGAGTAGCAGGGAGCACAGCAGTTGTAGTGAGAACTGAGTGGGGTTTCAGACTCTCGTGTTATCTATGATGTATCTCCCTCCTGGAAATATCTGAGAGCTGCATGCCAAGAATTCATGGAGTACTCCCGAAACAGGGTATTAGTAAATCATTCTCAAGCAGAAGCAGACGTTCTTGCCTGGTAATGTGGCCAGTGTTGAGAATGCTCTAAAATTACCTGGTAGCTGTGTGTCCTGATATACCCCCTCCAGAGTAAGCAGTTGGTACAAGTGTTTTGTTTTTATTTTTATTTTTTGTGACTTAGGAAATTAGCTTGGGATTCTTCATGACAGCAGCAGATTCAGTGCTTGTGCAGACTGACAGGTCTTTATTTCTTGAATCTTTTATGTTGAAAAGAAAATAATTCAGGATTCTTTTTTCCTCTAGTTGGGGATTTGGAGCAAAACCTCAAGAGAAGAGATTTGAATAGGGACTCTTCTAAACTCCCTTTTCTTACCAACTTTTCTTCAGGAGGAACATGTATCTAATCTGCCTAAATTCAAATTGCCACCAGTATTGACATGCCTATGCACTACAGAAGTTAAAATCAGAGTGGAATTACCTTTATGTAGACTCTTTGCTGAAGTTCTCTTTGGGTGAACTAGGTTTTGGCTTTTGATTAGTCTGTGAATGAAAGTGGCTTCTGGGTATTACGCTAGTTCAATTCTTCTCCTTTGGGTTGCTCTCAGTAGATCTCTGGGAACTAAGTGGATGGAATTCGGAAAAGGGAACCAAGAGGCTGAGTTGCTTATTTTCGTCTTAAATTGTGATTGTCTCTGCAGACTGAGGGAAGATTGAGGGGGATTTTTTTCCTTTAATTGACATTAAAGTGGAAAAAGATTATAGACAAGTTATAGAATATACAGATCAAAATAAAATAATCATTGTGTAATCTAACATGTCTTTTCTGTATATTCTGTTTCTTTCATCTTTTCTGGTAGACCCTAAACATCGAGTTTTGAATTTTGTTTTTTTCTCAGCATTGTTCCATAACCATTTTCCCATGACTCATCCTTAATAGTTCAAATGGCTTCATATGGTAATATATATATATATAATATATATCGATCATTTCTAAGTTTACTCAAGGAGATTTTTTTGGCATTCAGCATTTTACTTTGTCATGTGCCTTTTTAAAGAAGTAGTCTTGTTGGCTTATAACTTACATATCATAAAAATTTACCCATGTAGCTTCTTTTACCTAGCATGCTTTTTGCGGTTTGTGTTATAGCATGTATCTGTACTTTATTTGTTCATCACTGAATAGTATTTCTTTGTATAGATGTACCATTTTTAAATTTTTCTTATTTTTTGAGACAAGGTCCCACTATGTAGCTCCGGCTGTCCTGGAAATCAATTTATAAACCAGGCTGGCCTTGAATTCACAGAGTTCTATTTGCTTCTGCTTCCTGAGTGCTGCCACCATACCCAGTCTATGCCATTGTCTTTATGCATTAATTGATGGACATTTGCATAAACAATGCAGCTGTTTTTAGTGTATTTGTGGGGTTGTATAAGATCTAATTTTAGGCTACTTTCATCTGTTTTCTCTGTACGTTTACCTACTTGGACATTTCATGCTATTGTAATTGTGATATGGATAGGTAGTCTTTAATAACTGGCTTCTTTTACTTCCGTTTTTTTTCTTTTTAATGTGTGTGGCTGTTTTGCCTGTGTACCATATTCATGCAGTACCCTCAGAGGCCAGAAGATGGTGTTAGATCTCCCGAGGCTGGAGTTACAATCAGTTGTGGGCCACCTTGTGGGTGACAGAATAGAACCTGAGTCCTCTGGAAGAACAAACGATGTTCTTAGCTGCTGACCCATCTCTCCAGCCCCACTTCCTGTTGTTAAGATTTATTGGTGCTGCACCGTTTGTCTGTGCTTCAGTCCCAGTTTATGGCCAACCACACCTTATCGGCTGATGGACATTTGCATTGCTTCCACTTTGGGTTTTGAATAATGTTGCCAAGAACATTGTTTTCTTTTCTTTTTTCCTTTTTAAATACAGTCGAGTATTCTAGGCTGGCTTTGAGGTCCTCCTGCTTCAGCCTCCCAAGTCCTGAGATTATAGGCATGTGATACCACAGTTAGCTAAAAACATTCTTGGGTAAGTTTTTGTGTGGACATGTATTTTTCTTTCTTGAGGCTTTTCATCATTAGATGTGATCTGTGGTTCTCAGAAGCCTTTGCTTTCCTTGTAACAGTTGTCCTGAAGTTCTGTGTACCTGCTGGGGAGTCAAACCTCAAGGTAGGGAAGATGACAAGCATCTGTGAGGGAACATGCAGGTCTGAGGAACTGTGCTCTTTAGAGCAGCTCTCACAGTCCTCATACAGGTGGACTTTGGCTACAGCTGAGTTAGAAAAAGAAAAAAGATCATCAGGCCAGACACCAGAAGGAGCAGATGGTGCTGCCGAGAGTGTCATTTCCTCTGTGGGATTTAATTCTGAGCATTTACATCACACTAGCCATCTTACTGGAATAATGGAATGGCTTCTCTCTCCTTTTACCCTTGTCCTAATTGGAACTAGACTTTATGATCAACAGCAGGTTTTGCTGTTTCTTGTTTCTAGATCATTACTAAAAGCTTTTGAAACTGCACACTTACAAATCATATTGTTGTTTTATCTGAATGTCAAGACAGTTTCTTTCTAGAGAAATAGAGGGTAGGGCACATGCCCTCCAAGACAGACAAAAATGGGGTACCTTAGTTAGCCTTCTCTGGGTTCCTATATCTAGAACCAAGCCAAAGATGAGTCCTTCTGGAAAGCTTTTCAGATGTATGTATATAAATATTTATGAATGCAGCTATAATTTACCTGGTAGAGTTCATTGTCTAAAATGTTGCTATTTGAAGTAGGCCCTATTGTTTATACAAGTTCTATTCCCAAGTTCTAGAGTTTCAAGAGGCCCAGCAAGGAGTCAAATTATTTTTAATTGTATTTATTTATTTTGAGGCAAAGTCTAGCTCTCTGGAACTCACTATGTAAATTAGGCTGACCTAGAATTCTCAGAGATTCACTTGTCTTTTTTTTTTTAAGATTTATTTATTTATTTTATGTATATGAATGCTCTGTTTTCATGCACATCAGCAGTGGGAATCAGAATTTGTTATAGATGGTTGTGAGCCACCATGTGGTTGCTGGGACTTTGGGACTTGAGATCAGGACTTCTGGAAGAGCAGCCAAAGCACTTAATCCACTGAGCCATCTCTCCCTTCTGTTTGCTTTGTTGTTGTTTTTCCAAACTGGATTTCTCTATGTAACAGCTCTGGCTTTGTAGACCAGGTTGGCCCTGAACTCACAGAAATGCCCCTGCCTGTGCCTCCCAAGTGCTGGGATAAAAGATATTAGTGCACCACCATGCCTAGTTCCTACCTGCACTGTTGGGATTAAAGGGATGTGCTACCACACTGGCATACAATTTCTGTCTGTAGATAGGTTTCTTGATTCCATGTGGTTCTTGTGCAGCAAACAAGTATATGAAGAGAAACTGTAGTTTCATTAAACTTGGAAGACCTGGACTTTGAATTCTGAGATCTTCTTTACCTCTTATAGAAAAGAAAAATGAGAACTGGAGGCTTAAGGATCAATAGAGAAGCCAAGTTCCTGCCCCAGTTAGATCACCTTGTCACTTTGTTCTTGTCCTCTGGGCCTATGTTTAGAAAGTATGTTGGGGGGGCTGGAGAGATGGCTCAGTGGTTAAGAGCAGTGACTGCTTTTCCAGAGGTCCTGAGTTCAATTCCCAGTAACCCCATGGTGGCTCACAACCATCTGTAATGGGATCTGATGCTTTCTTCTGGTGTGTCTGAAGACAGTGATAGTGTACTTATATATAATAAATAAATCTTTAAAAAAAATGCTTTCTTAAAAGAAAAGAAAGGAAGTATGTTGGGGCCTCAACCAAGTTTGTGATTCATATTACTTTGTTTTGTCCTGAATAAACTCATGTTCTTTTATGGTGTGTTGTTGTTTTTGAGACAGGATATGCTTGTGGTACTGGGATAAAACCCAGGGCTTCACGAATGCTCACATTCTATCATCTGAGCTACCCTAGCATCTGCAGTAGTGGTTTTGAGTTTTAATTGTGAACAACAAAGGGGAATGTGTCTTTACAATGTTTGAAGGAATACTTTAAAAAAGAGACTAATTTTATTTGTTTGAAGAATACTTCAAAAAAGACAGTTTTTATTTATTTATGCATGCACATGTGAATTCGTGTGCCCACATGTTTGTGCTTACTTGAGTGCAGGCACCCATAGAGGCCAGAAAAGGATGTTGAACCTCTGACCCTGGAATACAGGCGCTTGTGAGCCATCCAGTGTGGTTGCTGAAGATCATTCTCTGGTCCTCTGCAAGAGCAGTACACACTCTTAACTCCTGAGCCATCTCTCCAGCCCTAGGGAATACTTTTCTTAAAATGGGTACAGTTGCATGACAGCTAGGCTTCTTAACTTTTTTTTTCCCCTGTGCTGTGCTTTTGTGTGTGTGTGTGTGTGTGTGTGTGTGTGTGTGTGTGTGTGTGAGAGAGAGAGAGAGAGAGAGAGAGAGAGAGAGAGAGAGAGAGAGAGAGAGAGAGAGATTCAGAAATGCCACTTGACTCCAGGCCACTGGATTGTGTTCTCTGTTGTTTTTATTTTCCTTAGGTCCTCCAGGTGAGACAGTGGCAGGTGCTGTTAGCATCCTAGATGTGGTAAAATTACGTGAAGATTGGGAGTCAGCAGTCATCTGGATGAATCCTACACCCTCATCTCTTTATTTATTACCTATTCTGCCTCCCCACCCTAAACTCTTCCTCCTGACAACTGCTTCATAACTGTGGGTTTACTATATGTGCAGTCAGTCATCCACTTAAAGGCAACGTGAGCACAGGTCTGAAACCGTAAGTCTCTAGTCAGCTAGGAAAAGCTCTATGTTTTCATTTTCCCTATCCCTGAAAGCTAGTGAACAATGTTTTGTATTTGGTGGGTGTTGTTGTTTTGTTTGGTGTTTTGATGGCATTTTTAGACCATTAGTGAATGGTATGCTGACTGGTTATTTCTCATCCTCCTGCAGGTAGGCCATCTGCTGTAGGAAGGCCATCTTCTTCCCTGTTTATTCCAATGGGGATTTTGCTTGTTACACAGCAGGATAGCAAGAAAAACAGGCTCTGGGTTTCATAAGAATTTGTTGACTCATCTTTTTCCTGTTTACGTGTATCCTCAGGTTACAATAACTTATGAGCTGATCATCAGTTTAGGTTTTGGACTGGTAAGAGGCAGGTAGTTACTGCAGAAACCAAGAAGTAAATCTGGATATTTACTTGGCATGTAGTGAATACATGGCTGGGTGCCTTATATACATTTTGTTTATTTGTTTGTTTTGAGACAGGGTCTCACATGTAGCTACTCTAGCCCTGACTGACCTGGAATTCACTATGAAGACCAGGCTGGCCTTAAACTCAAAGAGACCTGCCTGCCTCAGCTTCCAAAGTGCTGGGGTTAAAGGTGTGCTTCATTATGCCTGGCTTGTTTCTGTTTTCTTTCTTTTTTGTTTTTGTTTTGTTCTGTTTTATTTTATTTTGAGACAGGGTCTCTGTGTAACCTTGCCTGTCCTGGAACTCGTTCAATAGACCAGTGCTGGGATTGAAGGCAAATGCCATCATTGCCCACTGCCTGGCTTTGATTGTTTTGTTATTGTTTTATTTCTATTTTTGTTTTTGGGACAGAGTGGATCTATGTAGTCTTGGAGCTTGATCTGTAGATCAGGCTGGTCTCAAACTCACAGAGAGCCTGTTGCCCCCCCCCCGCGCCCCCCTCCCCCAACTAAAGGCACATGCCACCATGCCCAGCCAATATATATAGTGCTAAGAAAACAAAATGATCACAATACTTGCCTGCATGTATCAGTATAGGAGAATACCTAGGAGTTAACTTGAAGGACTCTGTTGTATATGGTTGACACAAAGCCTTAATGCTCTGGCTTTGTCAATGGGTTCTGTATATTGGGCTTACATCATGCTTGGTTTATATGGTACGGGGAATTGAACCCAGGGCTTTGTGCACGCTTTGTGTGTCCTCTACCAAATAAACTATGTTCCAAGCCTTACACTGTCTTTATTTTCTGTTGAGAGAGAAACAGCCAGAATTTGGGAGAAAGGGATAGATAGAAGCGGTGTGTACTCCACAGGCACTTCTCCCCCTCAGTATGCCAAGTCTTCATTTTTTACTATTTATTTGATTTCAGAGACAGGGTCTCACTATATAGTTCATTCAGCAAGGGCAGTCAAAACAAACTTTAGGGGGCTGGAGAGATGTCTTATCAGTTAAGAGCACACTGTCTGCTATTCCAGAGTACCTGAGTTAAATTCACAGAACCTACATGGTGGCTCACAGCCATCTGTAACTCCAGTCCCAAGGACCTAAAACCCTCTTCTAACCTCTGTGGGCACCAGGCACATACATAGTGCACAGACATACATGCAAGCAAAACACCTATACACATAAAAGTAATAAAATATTTTTTAAAAAGACTACAGGATTCTTTAAGTGTTATGGTTGAAAACAAAATAGGTATGTCTGCTAATTTTAGGTCCGAGTTTTGTTTCTGCAGGCCTGTTGGGTTTTGTAGAAGCCTTTATAGATATCAATCTTGCCCTAAAACTAGTTTATATATTTGTTTTTGCAGCTTGAAGGAATGAATATATATATATATATATATATATACATATATATATATATATTTTCCAGCACTGAATATGAATTCAGTTGTAGATAGGGAACTAATACAGGGTGACTTGTTTCTTTAGAAATGAAATTATTCTTTAGAAATGGATAATTTGTTGGTGCTTCTCATTGTCCTGTGGATGCTTGTCTAAAGGCATGTTTGCTTTTAGGAATATAGGTAGAGAGTGGTAGCGTGAGCAGATGTCAGAGCCATTGGTAGCAGCTTTAAGGAAGATAGAGATAGGGTGGTGCTAAGGTGACAAGGTAAGGAATTCTTTGAGTAATGTGTCTAAACTCATGTGTTAATTATACAAGAATTTATTGAGTGCCCTCTCCCAGACTCTTTGCAGCACAGTTTAATACTTAACAATGCATTATTTGAATTATTCTCTGGTGTTCTAGTTAGTCTTACACATTTCAAACCCCTTTAAATTTCCCTTCTTTACAATATGGGCTAGACATCTATATTAACAAATATTGCAGCAAAACCTGCAAAAATGCTGCATTTTACAGGTTCTCACATAAAACATTTTATTTAAAATATATTTGCCCTTCATAATCTTAGGTTTTTTTCATCTGTTGGTTTAGCTAACCTTACACTGACAATTTGGAAGGAGAAAACTGTATCCGTATTGGCCAACATGTAGACTTTTTTCTTGTTACTCTATAAACAATACAGCCTGACTATTATTTGCACAGCATTAGGTCTTATAAGTAATCTAGAGATGATTTAATGTATATGATTTAAGGTATTTATAAGTAACTACTGTGCTGTTTTTAAATAAGTTACTTAAATATCCTCAGATTTTGATATTCAAGGGTGTCTTGGAACCAATAATTTTTGTGACTACCAAGGAACAGCTGTACTTAAATTTTAGTTCTGGTATACAAATGGGAAAAGCAAAACATTTGCAATTAGTTGAAAATTTTTAAAAATAGTTTATATTATGTGTATGAGTATTTTGCCTACATGTATGTATGGGTCACCTATATGTGTTGGACCCTGAGAGATACGAAGAGGGCATTGGATTCCCCTGGATCTGGAGGGAAGTTAAAGATGGTTATAAGCTGCCAGGTAGTTCCTGGGACTTGAACCTAGGTCCTCTGTAAGAGTAGCAAGTGCTCATGACCCTTGCCCATCTCTCTCCCTTCCCTAAAGGCATTCAGCAGCTCCTGTACTTATATAATTGGGATGCTGATTCAGCCTTAACTCCAGCATTGGTAGCTCTTGCTGGGAAATGGAACCTTCCAGGGATTTTAGATCCATAACACACACTGCTGAGTAACAGCAGTGTAATAGCAGCAGCTCCTTTGCTGCTCAGCACAGAAGTCCCAGACTCAGTATTTATGTTTTTGTATACTGATGGGACTGGGGAGGTGACCCAGCATGTTGGGGAGCTCAAACCTGCTTGTAATTCCAGCTCTCGGGTGATCTAGCACTGGTACTCAGACATGTGCATACCTGTGTTCCCACCTCCAATACACACAACACACAGATACACACTAAAAATGATGAAAATAAATTTGAAAAATGTGAATGTGTCTATAATTTGAAAAGGCAGCCATAATATCCTTTGGAAGAATGTTTCCATATAATACAAAAGTTTTTTTGTTTTTGTTTTTGTTTTTTTTTGTTTTGTTTTTTGGAGGAGGAAAGTCCCCAGAGACAGAAATACTATCTCAAAATCTATGTGGTTGACCTGTCAGAGAGGAGTGAAACAAAGCAGAGAGTCTGAGCTCATTAGGTTCCAGACACTGCCTTGAGGATTTTGAGTGGCTCGGCAAGCTCACCCCAAGTTAGGTATGTTGGCATCTTGGTCCTGACTGTCCCTTTGCAGTCATCTGATTGACTCCTCAGCCTGGTGGAAGCTTCAGGGCTTTTGAAGACACTTTCTTCCTTTTGACGTTACCAGGAGGAAACCGGCATGGCCTCTGATGCCAAAGTATTGTCCTTTATGGTTTCCAGAAACTGGAGATGAGACCGGGCTGTAGGGACATCATAGAAGGTCTTGCTGGAGCTGTGGCAGCCTAGAATAGAAAGAATACGAGTGCCAGCGTTCTTGCACTAGAAATGGACTTGGGCAGCCTGCCTGCCTTTTCCATTTAGTTGGGAAAGTGGAGAAGTAAAACTGGCCGTAGGCCAGGTGCATTTTCCCTATTCCTCTATCCTTTGAGAAGGACAGTTATCTTTAGAAGAGAGTACTTAGGAGGCAGCAGAGAAGGTAGTGGCCTTAGAGCAACCTTGCTTCTCTTTCAGCTCTTCTGCTTCCCAGCTGTACGACCTGGAACAAATTGAACTTTGATTTTTCAGGGTTTTTAACATTTGTTTAGATGAGGTCACACTTATTATAGGCATCCATCCCTATGTCCAGCTGATCCTTCAGTTGTGTAGTTGATTTGTGAAATGGAACTGATGTTAATGTGATCTCTTGAAAGGTACCTTATTAACATATTAATGATTACCTGGGGATAGAACTCTAGATCATAAAGAGACAGTAATTTCATCTTCCTTTTCTCTTTTTTTTCTTTTTGAGACAAGTCTCTCTGTGTTTAACTCTGACACTCCTAGAATTTGCTGTGTAGAAGAGGCTTGCCTCAAACTCACAGAGCTTGCCTTCACCTCCAGAGGGATGGAATTAAAAGCGTGCACCACCATTCTTGACTAAACTATAATTTCTTTTTGGTTCTTTTTTTTTTTTTTTTTTTTTTTTTCGGAGCTGGGGACCGAACCCAGGGCCTTGCGCTTCCTAGGCAAGCGCTCTACCACTGAGCTAAATCCCCAACCCCTAAACTATAATTTCTTAAACTACTTTTCTGTGTTACTTGAATTATACACTAGTGGTATGTATAATTTGAATAACTTATTAAAACTACATTTAATAAGATTGGTATGAGAATCAAATGGACATATTTAAAGTGGAAGGGCACAGTTCTGATAACTAAAAGCTATTCAAATAGCAGTTTGGGAAAGATGTAATACAAGGAGCAGACCCATGCTTTCTCAGAGTTTTCTGAGGGCATGGCTGTGAGTAAGTCTCTTTCTAAGCCTCAGCTTCTTCAACTGAAAGTGGGAGTTAATATTTGCATGTACCTACCGTAGGCTGTGGGTTTTGAGGATCATATGAAGTAAGAAATGTACAGTGCTAGACTGGCATCCAGCACATGGGAAGTGTTCAGCTAATAATGTTGGTGCTGCCAGCTCTCATTCTTGTGCCTATGGGTTATAAAGCGAGGTGAGAATTACACTAGTTACTGAAGGTGAGACACAGAATGAATAGGTGACTTTGCCTCCCTTCTTTACATTCTCCCTCTCCCCCTCCTCGTCATCCTTGTCCTCCTCCTCCTCCTCTTCTTTTCTTTGACCTCCCTCATCCCCCCCCCCCATTTCTTTTCTTTTCTTTTATGCTAGGACCTTGTTATGTAGCCACCTAGCATCATACCCAGAGGGCTTGGGTTACAGCGGAAATAGCCCTGATACCTCTGATGTCTGGAAACACCTGCTCTATCAGTGTATCAGGTCTTGGAGGTGTCTGCTCATGGCCAGGACTGTGGACAGTGTCATAGTAGAGCACCATTGGTCTGTCCTGAGAGGTTAACAAGACTCAAGCTTGGCCAAGTTTGAATCCTATTTTTTCCCCACTTTCTGTGGCAGATGGACCACATCCTGAATTATAGAGGGTGGGGCTTGTTTCCCTGTCCCCCTTTCCACATCTACTTTGCTACATGGCAGGCTCTCTATTATTGTCCTTGTTTGTACTTCAAGTTTCTGACCTATCAAGTTCAGAACATTCCAGTCTATCCTTCTCTGAAGTTTTTTTTTTTAAAGATTTATTTATTTTATGTATACAAATACAGCATGTAGCTGTCCTCAGACACACCAGAAAAGGGAGTCAGATCCTATTACAGATGGTTGTGGGCCACCATGTGGGTGCTGGGAATTGAACTCAGGTCCTCTGGAAGAGCAGTCAATGCTCTTAACCACTGAGCCATCTCTCCAGCCCCTAAAACTTTTTTTTTTAATGAACCAGATGGTTTTTCTAACAAAAATGACTGATGTTCTTGCCATCAGGATAAAATTAATCTGTAAATGTGGGATTGTGGGACTCTCCTGCTCTTGGAGCTCTGGTCACATGTAACATCTGTTCTTACCATATAGAGACTTAATGACTCTTCATTTCTATCCCTCTGATTACTCTCTTTTCCCAAGTAGGTCATTTGTAGGAGACAGGCGCAAAGTGACCAGGAGGTTGCTGTTAGGACTACAGAGATAACATTACAGAGTGAAGTCTCTCTTCTAGTGTGACTTTTGGATTTTCAAAGCTATGGCACCTTGAGTGATTCTATCTAAGTAGTAGAGTCAAGGAAGAAGGAAAATCCTCTGGGGAGTAGGACAGGATGTACTGTGTGGCACTGTGCTGGGTATTTTACCTGGCAAGCTTGTTTCACTTTATAGATCAGGACAGAAGGCTCAGCAGTATGGAATACTGTAATTTACTGTGCTGGAGCTAGAACCAGAGTTGCAGTGATTTCAGAGCTGGTGTTTCTTTTATGGTAGACAGAGTCTGTGGGATAGGAATATTGAAGCATTGAATGGGCTGGAGAGGGTGACAGAACAATTACCTGGAAGAAAAAGAGGGTAACACCAAGTAAGGGTGTTTGAGAGCGGATTGTTTAGATGAAGTAAATGGGAAGGAAAGAACAACAAAAACAGGCTAACGTAGAAGAAGAGAAGGGGTATATTTCTTGGGGTGAATGTGTACTGCTGGAGGACAGATCTTTTCTGAGGGGTGCTCCCTGGGGTTTGCTTGAGGCATAGAAGACCTGATAGGGAAGGTGCGGTTGAGCCCCTACAGGAAGCCTTTTGGTTCCTGGTATTTATAGATTGGCCTAAGCCCTGTAAAAGGCAATTCCCATTTCAATTAGCAAGGCAGCTTTATATGCATCTGAAACATGTATGGATCCCCATTTGGCCTGGTGGGAGGGCCTGTACAATGTCCCATTACATTAGCCTGACTCCCTACTGCTTCAGAGGTCATTTGTGCAGGGGGCAATCCTGACATTTCCCTCTGAGTGACCTCTGGCTGCTCCCTTCCCTTTCAGGAATGAGTTGGCGTCTGGCCTGGGAATAGTAGCCCTCTTGTCTGTTCTCAAGTTAGGAATGCCCAGGAATGATGATTCCTGTTTGTTCCCCATCCTCTGGCTACAGGGCTGGGGTTGTTCTGTTCATAGCCTGACAGCTCTGTAGTCAGTCTAATTTAACATGGATTTATTGAGTATCTGCTGGTGGGGGTGGAAGGATGTTTGTTTTGAGACAGAGAATCATATATATGAAGGTGGTTACAAACTTATTATATAATCAAGGATAACTTTAAACTTCTGATCCTCCTGCTTCCCTGCCAGGTTGCTGGGATTACAGGTTTACACTCTCATGCCCTGCTTATGTAGTGTGGAGTATTAAAATCAGAGCTTTGTATATTCTGAAATGCTCTACTGACTGAGCATTCGTATCCCTAACCCTCCGGTCCTCTTTTGACTTTTTATTTTGAGAAAGAGTCCAGTAAGTTGACCTTGGTTCAGTCTTGTAGCCCACGCAGGGCTTTGAACTTCCTCAGGCTTCCAGGTAGCTACCATAATAGGCCTGGGTTCCAGCCTGGCTTAAAAATCTTGTCTGTGCTGGCATAGCTTGGAAGTATCAGAATCGGGCTGTCTGAACTCTTGGCCACATGCTGCAGCCCTGTAATAATCTAGTGAGCTCACATGTGGTGGAGATTTACTATTGCTGGCACAGAGAGCCACAGCCTTGAAGTGAGGGAATTTTTACTCAGGTTACAAACAAGTGAAGAGACCCCTGCAACATGCTTTATATTTAGAATTTTAAAGAAAACACCACTCCAAAACAAATAACAAAACTCCTTCTGCCATTTCTGTACAAGTTTTTATTAAGAGTGCTGAGTTGGATGGTAATTATCCAGTGTATCCATCTTTGGCAGTTAATTTCTAGAGAAATCAGGTTCATAAGAAAAGGCAAATGCTGGTAGATGCATATCTGTTAAGAGCTATCAGTTAGTATCTGATTTTTCATTCCATTTCATGTGTTAGTGCCTTTAAGAAATGTACTACCTATGACTTAAAGTTACTGTCCAGCTCATTTGCAGTTTAGGGAATTATTCATCTAGTGACTTATATTCCCAAATCTTTTTTATTTATTTATTTATTATTTATTTATTTTTCTTTTCTTTTTTTCGGAGCTGGGGACCGAACCCAGGGCCTTGCGCTTGCTAGGCAAGCGCTCTACCACTGAGCTAAATCCCCGACCCCTATATTCCCAAATCTTAAAAAGGCTTCAGAGCCCCCTTGTCACCTGAAGTATGCTTTAAAATCACCTGGCCATATGCTGACATGAACATAGAAAGGAAACTGTGTGTGGGGTGGTCTGTGCAAACAAGAACTTTAGTATAAATAAGAGATTCAAGAACAAGGAAGGCCTTGGGAGCTTCCATAATTTAACACTATTCACCAGACCATAGCAAGGAATGGTGGCATGGGATTTGGCCTGGGTTGGCTGGGCCACAACCCTTCCTTGTCCTCTCAACCCAAGGCACTGAGGATTTGAGTTGTCGAGAGTTGTCTCTTCTAGGAGTGACCAGTTACATTGCTGGGACAGGGGTGTGGTTAACACTGATGTTTCAGAGGAGTGGGTAAGTGGGTGGAGGACAAGGCTGAGGCCGAGCAGGCCACTAGAAGGGGGGGTGTGCTATTTTGGGTATTTTGGGAGAGGAAATGTGCTAAGTCAGAGGAGGAAATGGGGGAAGGGGAGGGTGGTGATGCAAGATACAATAGTATATGAGAATGTCATCATGAAACCCATTTATTAAATACTAAAACAAAACAGACTGCAGGAAGATAGAACCACAGCACTCTGGCCCTTCAGCAATCAGTGCCCTCATGGGTTCCTTCACTCATTCTGAAGTGCCTAGCACCTCAGAAGGTTCATAGCTGTAAATAGCAGTCTGGACCACCACTATAACTTCCTGTTTGTCTTCTTATGAAGGTTCCTCCTAATCTACAGTCTAATGCTTTTGATTTTAGATTTACTCTTTCAGTTTGTATCTTTGTGTATATGCACATGTATGTGAGTGCCTAAGGATGCCAGAAGAGGATGTTGACCTCCCCTGGAACTGTGGGATGTTTTACATCAGTGCTGAAGCTCGGGACCTCTAGAAGAACAGCAAGTACTCATAACCCCTGAGCCATCTAGCTATGCAGCCCAGAAATAGTGTTAACATTTAAAATGAATTACATGGGGTTGGGGATTTAGCTCAGTGGTAGAGCACTTGCCTAGCAAGCACAAGGCCCTGGGTTCGGTCCCCAGCTCCGAAAAAAAGAAAAGAAAAAAAAAATGAATTACATGAAACAAATTTATGCCTCTATCAAGATTGCATGCTTTGGGGTAAGACTGCTTAGTGTGAAGTCTCACCCCATCTCTTTTACCCCCTACTGCTAGGTTTCCCTGCCTATAACCAGATAATAATAGTGCCTAGATCAGATAGTAAGTGTAAAGTGCCTAGATTCATACTCAATGAATAAGCAGTCAGATGCTAGTTAATATAATAATGATGGTGTTATTGTCTGGAGGGTTCATAATACTGGGATGGAATTGGGACCACCTCAGTTATTGAGAAGGACAAAATGTCCCTCTCCCCACTGGCACAATCAGACCATTATTTTATAAAGGACAGTTTGCCATCTCTAGGAGGCCTGATGCTGGAAAGGTCCTGCAGTAACAGATATTCTCAGGTCACTTCTAGATTAAGTTTTCTGAGGCCCCTGTGTGGAAGAATACAGTGTGATTGTTCTGGAGTGCTTGAATCTGTCACTGGTGGGAGGGAAGTTCTTGTTTAGAAAATGTCACCAAGTTATAACCAACACTTTGTTCTTCATTCAATCTGCTCTCTTTCCCCTTATGTTTATTTAATAGTTAGAAAAGCACTGAAATGTACTTTTCCTGTTTGAACATGCACATCTGAAACTTGTTTTTCCCAGATCTTGAAAATCTTTTAGAAATCACAGATCGAGGACTAGTTTTGTTGGTAGCTCGTAGCATGCACGATTCTCAGCACCACATAAAGCCTGGGCATAAATACCTTTATTCCTAGCACTTGGGAAGCAAAGGCAGGTGGGTCTCTTTGAGTTTGAGGCCACCCTGGTTTATATAGCTAATCCAAGATAGCCAGGGGTTTGCATAAAGAGAAAAAAGGAGGGGGGAAAAAAGAAATTCAAGGTCATTTTTAGTTAATACATGGAATCTGAAATATATGAATGTATATTTCAGCCTGAAATATATGAAACCTACCTCAAAGAACATAAGAAAAGGAAAAAAAAATTATTGGTGAGGCTTGACAAATTCTTGCTGTGACCTACTCTGGCCATGAACATTCAATCTTCCTGTCCTACTTGTGTCCTGTCCCTACTTGTGTCAGAGTCACCACTGTGAAAGGCTATTATTCAGTTTTCAAGGGTGTTGTATACTTGGAAACATTTTTGGCCTTATATGTTGATTCTTGGTTCCTTGGTTTGTGTCATTTTCACACAGTAAGGCTATAAAGGATCTTGGGTTTCCTCATCTGTGCAGGAATTGGTCAGGACTCAGGGTTGGAAAATGTTGGGTTTTCTCCCTTGTTCTCACTAAATGCATTCTGGGAAGGCTCTGCCAAAAGGGGAAATTGATTGTGTAAGAAGGGCACTTCCCTTATAGCTTTCAAAGCAAGATGCTTCCTTCTTTCTCTTCTTCCCATAATTGGAGTTAGCCATTGTGCAGGACTCTTGAGACGTGCTTGTCACAGTGATGGACAGAGGAGTTGCCTGTGCTTGTCCTTATCTTCTCATCGATCCCATACACAGGAATGGCGGGAAATCACAGCCTGCATATAAAACCACAGACAGATGGGAAGGATGGAATGTGTAATCCCCGTTCCCAGAAACAAGCCAGTGCCGAGCTGGCCGACCTTAGCATTTGCATCTGTCAGCAGAGCCAAAGCATTGAGGTTTGGAGATAATGGCACCATCTGGGAATGGAAACCTAATCTTCCAGCTCTTCTCAGTACTCCTCCTTCAGAAGCCTTCTTGTGCCACCTTCTGCAGGTTCCTGTCACCAGTAACCCGACTAAGCCTTTTTGTAGTTGCTGTGACTGGCTTTGCAGTTTGCTGTTAGTTGTTCTTGCCAGGGTCAGTTAGCTCCCTTTCAAGGTGCTTATCATCTCTGGGGATTAGGTAAAAGAATAAAAGCTGTGTGTCAGGGTGTGACTTCCCTATTCTTTCCTCCTGTGTTCCTGGAGGGCCTCTAGTTGATGCTGTGGAATTAGATCAGGTCAGGTTTCCTGCTCAAGAATAGTCATTTCCCACTGCCTGCTGACCCCAGGATGAGTTTCCAAGCTGGCCTTACCTGGAGAGTCAATTGAATGCTTAATACTTTGTAACATAACCAGAACTTGCCAGGTGGCAGAAACTGTGGAAACCAGTAAGAACTGTGCCTTGACCTGAGGACTTTAGAATGGAATTTATTTTCTGTTCTTCCTTGATCTTTGGCCTTTCCCATTCTCCGGTGCTTTATGTGTCCCTGTCTTTGTTTCTTAATACTTTTTTATTACTTTTTTTTTTAAATACAAGAGCACAAATCTACTTTTATTTATTTACTCTCCATTGGTTTAAATCTGGAATGGGTACAGCATCACACAGATTCTGTGTCCAATGGTCTTTACAGGAAGGTTGCTTCCGAATTTGGCAGGAGCCATACCACTGTTTCCTTAAGCTGGAGAGTTTCTTTTTCTTTTTTTTTTTTTTTTTTTTTTTTCTTTTCTTTTTTTCGGAGCTGGGGACCGAACCCAGGGCCTTGTGCTTGCTAGGCAAGCGCTCTACCACTGAGCTAAATCCCCAACCCCTAATTTATTTTTTCTCTTCTTTTTTTCATTGCTTTGTTCATTACCCCTAGGTAGTTGTTGCTTATTCTCACCTTCATACTTTACAGTTCAACATTATTGCGCTCACACAGAACAGTAAAATAGATACGCCTGCCTTGGTTGTTTGCTGTCTGAAGCTGCAGTCGCCTTAAGTCTGTTGAAAGTTCTGGTGGGTTTGAGGTCTGTGTGTCCTGTGCATTTTACAAGCTAGTTAGAGCAGACTCTTAGTAAATGGTAAAACAGTGAACGTGGGTCTTAACAGAATTTTAGGTGGTCCCAGAGCATAGAGCAAGGATCTGGAAACTGGGTGCCATTTGAGTTTTTAGAATATTGGGGACCAACACCTAAGAGAAACCAGCAAGAACAGGCGCAGTATTGTAAGTTTTTCCCACCTTGAGATTTTCCTAGATGCTGAAAGGTTTGGGTAGAAAATATGTTTATTGTAGAAGATTGCTAGGAGAGGTGGTAAGAGCAGGGGCCTCTGTTTGATGCAGTTTCTTTCTGTGGTGAGTCACCCCAATAGAAGGTGTGAAAGATGCACAGGGAAGTTTATAGTTTAAGGAACTAGGTAGGAATACCAATAAACAGATCTGTCGGGCTAAGGACTTACTTATTTGTATTATTGACATTTGAATTGCATTTATCTGGGTAGCTTGGACATTTGAACTTGTTATACAAAGGCCTATGCTAGGGTTTTGTTTTGTTTTGTTTTGTTTTTATAACAACTAATAAAATCTTGGATAAAATTAAAAGTAGTGCCTTCTACTTCTGACTTGGGAGTAGAGTTTTAAGCATCCTGTTGACCCATCTCCACCCCCACATCCTATTTCTCCTTTGAACTGCCTAGAACTGAAACATTTGGTAATAACCTTGAGCAAGGACCAGCTTCAGCCAGATAAATTCCTTGGGTACATTCAAGTTTGCTGAATTTAGGGAGAAAGTAAGTTGCATAGACAGAACTCAGGGAATTGTCATTTACATGGAAGTGAAACTATTGTCCTTTTTTTCTCACAAGAAGACTTTCTCCAAACCCTTCTTTACCTTTGTAGATCTTTATTTTTGCGAGTACACCCGGGTACCAGCTGTACTACTGTTACAGCGGATAAGCTAGTGAATGATTCTCAGAAGCTTGCATCTTTGAGAAATGCTGTTGCCTTTTCCTGTTTTATTCTGCCTAAAAAGATGATGACTTGCATTTACCTAGATATTGCAGCATTTTGTGATGAAGTATAGGTCTTTAGTAGTAGTGATGATTACATACAGTACCAGGTACCCTGATTACGTTGTGAGGTAGTACTACTACTTTGTAAAGATTACTTTTCTTAATTTAAAATTTTTATAAACTTTATTATAAAAAACTTGCAAATAAATAGAAACATCACATGTCAAAAATAAGTAGATCCCAAGTCTGCGTAATCAGTGAATCTCTGTACAGTTAGAGTACGCGTTCAGAAGGGAAGCTGCAGAGCTTCACAGTTTACGCTTTGCACTTATGTACCATCCAAATCCGTGACAGATTAGACCTAGAAAAACAACTTTATTTCTCTTTTTACGCTATGCTATGCTCCCCACATGTGCATTTGTCTATCGTGTGTGTATCATATACATATTGTTATATTATAGTTCCACATGTAAGAGAGAGCATACAGTTTTTTCTTTCTGAGATGTGTGACCTCACTTAATATTATATATTCTAAGTTTCTTTTTCTGCATTTTTAACTTCATTTTTCTTAAGAGCTGAGTAATAATAGTAGTAGTTGATGTGTGTGTGTGTGTGTGTGTGTGTGTGTGTGTGTGTGTTCACGCACACATGTGCATGGGGCTTAGCTGATTTTTATTGTCCATTAATCTATTGATAGACAACTAAGTTGTTTTCAGTTCTGTTATAGTAAATGAAGCAGTAATAACCATGAGGGGGTGGTGCAGATATCTCTGTGGTGGTATAAAGTTTTCTGTGTATATACCTAGGAGTGAAATAGCTGGTTCATATGTTCTATTGTTAACTTTTTTGAGAAATCAATTTGGGGATCTATTTTTCTTCCTGTTTTTTGTTTGTTTGAGACAGAGTCTCACTATGAGATTTTGGTTGTCCTAGAACTTGGTATATAGAGCAGGCTTGCTACTGACTCAGAGATCTGCTTGCCTTTCCCTCCTTGAGTATCCCCCCAACCCCCATAGGTTATCACTGTGTAGTCCAGAATGCCATTGAACTCACTGTATAATGTAGGCTGGCCTCAACCTACAGTCTTCCTATCTCTTCAATATTTGAAATTCAGGTGTGTCTGTGTGTATGGCCAGGATCAACAGTAAACTAGTTATTTCTAAAGCTCCTAATAAGAAAAGTCGTAGCTCACATTGTGTGTGAGAGTTTTAATGTCGTGTAAAAGAAGAAGTAGAGGGGTTGGGGATTTAGCTCAGTGGTAGAGTGCTTGCCTAGCAAGCGCAAGGTCCTGGGTTCGGTCCCCAGCTCCAAAAAAAAAGAAAAAAAAAAAAAAAAAGAAGAAGAAGAAGAAGTAGACATGAAGAGCAGAGACATATGTCTGCCAAAATGGTGTACTTTCGAGAAGTAATCTGCATGAAGAATGTTTTCTGTTTTGAATAGGTGTTTTGCCTCTTTAGAGGAAGTTTTTACAGAAGTGTAATGGCTCTGGAACTTAAAATAGTCATCCTTCTCTACCAACCCTTAGCTGATCTTTCCTTATGGGAACATTCATTTGTTTTAAGAAGCAGAGAAAAAAGTTCTGGAAATCAGAATTGCTTTTCTCTTTTAGAAGTTTGGGGTCTAAAGGGTAGTTTTTAATGGGGGAAGGAAGTCTGGATAGAGTCATCTCACACAGACATAAATACCCTCACCTCCACTCATTGCTTTCTCATGGTAGATGTGGATACAAGGCCTGGACGTGGCTTTTCAGTCCTTGGATAAATCAGTTCTTTTGGCAAGCCACTTATGTTCCTTGGCTGTTCCCAGCTGGTTTGGGCCCCAAAAGCCCAGATCAGACAGCCTTATTTATGATGTCTCTGTGTTCCTCTATAAATAATAATACATTATTAATTATTATAAATGTTGTACCGCTGAACTGCATCCTCAGACCTCAAAGCCATCATTTGTCAGTTGCACTGGAGTATGTGGTCAGAGGACCAATCTGAGGGTAAGGGAGGCTGCAAAGATGTCTGATCGTTAGGACGTCTTCATCGTACCTTTGCTTTAGGGTCTTAGAGTAGAGGATCGGCAGGCAGAGTGGGAAAGCAAAAAGCATTCAGTTTGTGTGTGGGGGGGTAGGGTGCATGGAGGTCAGAAGACAACTCTGAGTAAGTTCTTTCCATGTGGTGATGTAGGTCCTAGGGATCAAACTTAGGTTGTCAGGTTCCCTCTTTTTATCAGCTGAGCCTTCTTGCCAGCCCCCTCTCTGCATAGATACTGGCATGTAATTTTGCTTGGTTATAATCAGAAGAGAAATTATGCTTTAGCAGTTGAACAACTGTACTTCTTGTCTGTTTAGATTGTAGAGAGACAGTTAAACTCCAAAAGTTAATAAATGTTCTCTTCCACCTTACTTGTACTCTGATCCAGAGTAGGCAGCCTGGTTGAGAGCTGGGATCACAGAGCAGTTGCTGTGGAGAGTAGAGATTGAGGTGACAGGACATTGAAGGCTTGTCTGCTAGACTGATGGCCTACCCCCAAGGGTAACTTCTCTTTTTTTCCCCGGAGCTGGGGACCGAACCCAGGGCCTTGCGCTTCCCAGGCAAGCGCTCTACCACTGAGCTAAATCCCCAACCCCATAAGGGTAACTTCTCTATAGTGACTGCTTCTCATAGCTAAGTTAATGTGACTAGCTAGACAAGGAGGTAGGCTCCTGGGAAACAGGCTGTAGAATCTTAAGCTTGGCTGCACGTATCCTGTTCTATACTGACAGATTTCCCTCAGTCTTGCATTTCTAAGGTGTCCCATTTTTAAAATTGTGTGTGTGTGTGTGTGTGTGTGTGTGTGTGTGTGTGTGTGATGCATTTGTAGAGAGACAGCCTCTCTTGTTCTGTTGCAAATGCCTGCTGCTTTCTTTCCAGTAGAGAAGGTAGGTAGGTACCTGTTACTATTTTCTCATGAGCTCTCGTACCACACTGGCGCTCCTGAAGGAACTCTTGTTACTGAATTTGTATTTGGTAGAGAGGCCTCAGAGGTGTTTAGAATATACCTAACCCAGGGAAAGCAGGCCTGTAGCTGATATAGATTGTGATTGGGAAACACCTGAGGAAACTGTTAAGCAAGAGAGAGATCTGGTTTAGGCACTCAAGGCCTGTATCCCTGGGCAAGTTGCAGCTCATGCTGAGGTTACAGTTTCTATTAAATTGAATAGATAGGTCATGATAAGATGGCCCCGTAGTTCATTTTAGGTAGTAATGGCTAGGGTCTCATGCTAGGAGCAATGGTGGGTAGTTCTTGATTCTCTTCTGTCTCTTAAGTTGTTTCTTTTTGCAATCATCCCTGAGTTTTTCTCTACCTCTTTCATGTCTGTTTAGCGAACACCTATAAAACCAGGGTCAGTTTGGACCACTGCATTCTGGGTGTCTCTGGCCTCCCCTGCTGTTTTTCCCTGGACTCAGCACTTCCGTGCTGTACTGCCATCTGTTTACTTGTTTGCCCTTACATTTCAGAGAACTTCCTGAGAGCAGATAGTCTTTTGTCACCACCTCTGTCATCACTGTTTCCCTAGTTGCTGGTACACTGCTTGTATTGTGGTAAATACACAGTAAATGAGTGACTGACCACCTTGAGAGTTGTACTAGATCTTTCCCTAACTCTAAACTCTTTACCCAGTCTCTTTATGAGCTCTGTGGGTGCTGGAGAACCTTGGAAGATGCTGTTGATTTTGAGCTGTGCCAACCCCCAGGCACTCTTGTAATAAGGGATGGGCCTTAGTTTTGTCCTGTTCATATTCAGCCATCTGCCTAGGGCTAGGGCCATCTGCTGCCTGTGAGTGACCTGAGCAAGGGAAGCAGTGTCTGAATCAGTGTGGGTGAGCAGCAACCTATTTTTTCAGGGATAATTGTATGGATGGGTCTAGGGCTCCCTCCCCAACTCTGACTTCTATTGTGATGCATGTTATGCCTCATTTTATCCAGGTCTTAGTTGTGTTCCAGATGCTGTCCACTAACCACTCTGCTAGTGAGCCTTTGCTGAGTTTTTGTTTACTCTGTGAGTGCTTTGTCCTTTGCCCTGGTCCTTGAGAATCTTCATGTAATATAAATAGCACTGCAGAAAGAAAAATCAGAGAAATAAAAACCTCTGGAAACTTTGGATTTCTTTCAGATGTAAATGATGAGCCTCTGTCACCTTTGTGTCTTGAGGGTCATCACCCTGTTTTCCATTTTTCCTCCTGAGATATCTTCAAACAATATGTATGGGCTGAATTACTTACTCGGAAGGTTGTGAGTCAAGCTTGCCTTTCTTCAGCTTTGTACAGAGAAGAAAAAAGGCAAGAGCAAAGTAATGTGCCCTCATCACTTTTAGTAACTCTTGAGTTTGGAGGTTCTTAGCTGGCATAAAATTGTGAGTGAAAACACACACATAGGAGATAGGGGTAGCAAAGGAACCTTTATTGTTGTTGTTGTTGTTGTTGTTGTTGTTGTTGTTGTTGTTGTTGTTGTTATTTTAAGGATAGGGTCCCATGTGTTTCAGGTTGGCTTGGGACTTGATGTATAGGTGAGGATGACCTCACCTCCTGCTCCTAAGTGCTGAGATTACTAGTATGCACCATCAGGCCAGATTTTATGCAGTGTTAGTGGGGCCTATACCAAATGAGTGAGCTACAAACTCCACCACAAGAAGAGGAGTGTGTGTGTGTGTGTGTGTGTGTGTGTGTGTGTGTGTGTGAGAGAGAGAGAGAGAGAGAGAGAGAGAGAGAGAGAGAAAGAGAGACAGAGACAGAGAGACAGACAGACAGACAGACAGACAGACAGACAGACAGACAGACAGAGAGAGAGAAGCAACCCCACCACAACAAAACTTTGGTGGTAGGATTAATCAGTAGAAGTGAGTGGGATTGACTACTGTGCTATCTATCTTTTAGGGTTTCTAAAAGGCTAGGTTTTTAAAGGGCTGCTGGGGACCTTCATGTAGTGAAAGGTAAAGTGTCTGAAGTCAGGTTCTGCCAGGGGAATGTTGTCCTTGGCATTCATGGGAGTGCATTGTGGGTGAATATGTCACAAGCTATGAGTCTAATAAAAAAAGAAAATATGCAAGTCTTTCCATTTTGGAGAGTGATATATCTCATTATTTCATTTTAACCTACTTGTGGATTTCCTTCTGGGTTGACCGTTCCCATGTTTCTAACATAGAGGCTGAGGATGTTTGTTTAACTATTAGACTTTCCTAATTTATCTCCCTTTTCTTGTCTAGCACTCTTAAAAGAAAAATGGAAGAAAAAGAAGAGAAAGTAACTAAGAATTAAAGAATTTGGAACAGAGATGCTCCTAAATAGAGCTCATCTGTCCCAACCCTCTCTTTCAAATGATGATAACAATAATAAGGATAGGTATTAATGATAATAGTAATTACCATTTCTGATGACTCATAATATGCCAGCATATGCCAGAAAAGCCATGGAGGTGAAGTAAGTAAGGAGACCAGGAGCCTGTGTCTCAAACACGTTGGATAATTATGCCAGGATTAGGACCGAAGGAGCCCCCCTTGTGAGGAATCAAGTGTCTTTGTTTGCTCAAGGTCAGTTTTTCCAAGTAGAGGTGATACAGAAGCAGAGCCCACTTCTCTTGACTTTGACTTTTCATTGAGCACAGTTTCTGTTTTGTTTGTTTTTTTTTTTTTTTTTTTTTTTTGGTTCTTTTTTTCCGGAGCTGGGGACCGAACCCAGGGCCTTGTGCTTCCTATGTAAGCGCTCTACCACTGAGCTAAATCCCCAGCCCCTTTTGTTTTGTTTTGAACTCAAAATTCCTTCTCTGTGCTTATTTTCTCTCTTTTCTTGCTCTCTACCCCGTTTAATTTCAGTGAAATAGATGAAATAAAGGAAAGGATGGTTTAAGTTTTTTTAGAGTTTTTTTGTGAGCTTTAAAGGTTTATTTTTAAATAGGCAGCCTTCCCAGACAGACTGGGAATGTAGCAGAAGGCCTGAGAACCAGGAAGTGACACAGACCTGTTTATATCATCCCACTTGAGGACCTTTGGAAAGCCATCCACGTAGATGGTAAAAAGTAAACACAAGTGCAGCAGCCTTTTCCTTTGGGTTTGCTATTTTTGACATGGAGGAGGTGTTTCCTGCACAGCCATAACTACTCTGAATACTAAAATGGCTCCTAAATATCCTCCCCAGTGACATATATAGATATGTATTTATTTCTTGTTACCAGACAAAAGGATTCTGTGATTCTACGCAGACAAAATGAATTGCTCCCCTCTTCATCCTAAAAAAAAATGACTTGGTCTTCTGAGTTTTTGTTTGTTTTGTTTTTGTTTTATCACTGCAAATAAGTAGTTTCTGCCTGCAAAAGATTGTTTTAGAATTGTGATCACCAATGTGTGCTTGAGTTCAGGGTATAGCTTATACATATCCCGCCCGTACATAGTTTTGAGTCTTTGCTCTTAACTCCTTTGTTTTCTCCTAGCACTGTAAAATATTTGTTTCTTCTAGGTCCTAGTAACACTGTGAATGCTGTAGATAAACAGCCTATTATGAGTTCCTTGAGAGCAAGATACCACATTTGAGCTCTGTGATTACCCAGACCTTGTACAGAGGACATCTAGTTGTCCTGAACTGCAGTATAATCGGTTCCTGGAAATGTAGAGGTGTGAGGGTGCAGACTGAACAAATTACTTTCTTGAATTTCTATTTGCAAAGTAAGTATCGGAGCCTTTTCAGCTCTGCTGTGAATCCTGTAGAGGGTATAATGACATAGAAGATCTATCTGTGGAGCCTAGAAACTAATCCCTGCTGTTTCTGTGAGCATTTGCAGCCTTCCTCAGACCTGAAGCTGATACAGCCCCTCCCCTCATGCTTCCTGTCTGTTGCTGCTTTGCCATCTTTTCTGCACAAACTATCTGTGGGAGGTTTTTATCCCCTTGAGTTCAACAAGTATTTATTGAGTACTCTGGGTTGTGGAGAGAAGTAGACTTGGTGAAGTAGTCATTACCTGTGGTAGATGCAGCGTATGGAGGAAACCTGTCTCTACCGCCTCCCAGGAGGGAGTATACTTGGTTGTCTCAAGGTAGAATTGCCTCAGGAGGCAGGGACAGCTTAGTCTCTTTGAGTTCAAGGACAGCTTGGTCTACACAGAGATCCAGGCCAGTCAGGGTTACATAGAGTGAATCCCCGCCCCCATCCCCAAACAAAAGAGCAGGGCACTCTTTACAAGCAGGCAAATGGGTATTTAATTTTTCATATATGCTTAGGTAAGTGCCTTTAAAAATATTTTGGAATTTGGAAAGAGCCTTGTTTAAGGTTGAAAAAGGAAGGTTTACTTGTTTAACTCAAGTTGTTTTGGGGTTTTGCTTTTTTTAAATCTGAACTGACCTTGTGCTTTAAGCCTGATTTCCGGATGTTTCTAAACCACATTCACAGGCTGCCCTTAGAGAACCTTTGGGTATCAGCCACAGCCTGATGGGAGAAAGAACACTCACCATCATGAACTGAAGTCAGTGTCAGATCCATTCTATAGCTCATACTTCGTGTTTTCCACCTCACATAGTCCCAGAAGATCGGTGTCATCAGTTTGCAGATGGGAACTGAAAAGTACTTTCCCTCGACCATCCAATTAATACTGTCCAAGTGGACCCGAGATCTGCCCTGGTCTGCAGTGCTGTTCCTGGGAGATACTTAGTGAAGCTTTTCCCTTCCACTGGTAAGGAAATAGAAGCACAGGAAGTGAAGTTTTTCGTTGTAGATCGGCCTATCAGTCCCTGGTAAGCCTCTGCCTTAAAAAAGTGGCTTCCTGGCTACACATTACACATTTATGGATGAGTTCTTCGCTTCCTCGATTTTTCTGTCAGAGTCAGTTTTGCTTTGTTTTCCCCTCCTCATTTCTCCTTCATTTCTCTCTCTTCCCTAGGCTCCTGCAGTGCTACATTGTTCTGCTGTGTTGAAGTGGTTGGCTTTTTGTTTTCTCTTTCTCTCTCTCTGTTAGATGTTTGTTGTTTTTGGAACACTGTGTGCTAGATGCTGAGCAAATGTGCTGGTGGGTGCTTACGCTCTAAATGGAAAGTAGCCTCTTGAGCTTACTGCAGTGCATGGGGGAAAGACGCTAGAGTTCGGAAGATGAAGGCTGAGGGGCTGCTGGGAGAGATTTAGCATCTCTACCTTTTAGTTAGAGTAGAACATCTGTAGAGTTTTTCAGAGGAAATACTTTTGGGTCATTTCTAGAAGGCTTTGAATTCCTTAGACCTGAAAGGGCCTTGGGAGCCATCCAGGCCCATCCCTAACTAAGAACAGGGAAGACTAGGTGACTTGCTTGAGGACAGAACCACTGCCTAATGCTGAAGCTGGGCCTAGCTTAGCTGTCTCCCGGGTCAGGTGCCTGCTGTAGTCAAAACTGCGGCCAGGTCCTAGAAGACTGAGCGACTGAGCGAGGATATGGTAGTGTGTCACTGGTAGTCCTGCTTGCCTGGGTCTTGGGAGAAATGTGATGCCCTGAGTGTATCAACAGCAAAGCAGCTTTTCTGGAGCATCACAGGCTGTAAGGAATATCAGAGCAATTCAAGAAAGTCTCTGGCACATTCCAGGAACTTTTAGGTGGCTTAAGAGGAAAGCTGAGGGTAATTTTTATAATTAGGAGCAGATTAAATTTCAACTAAAGTTATTTTTACCTAGGAGTGGTGGAGCATAGCTATAGTCCCAGCATTTGAGGGGTTGCTTGCAAATTCAACGACAGCCTGGATTACTACCCCCCCCCCCATTCCCCTTCCCTTCCTCTCTCTTCCTTTCCTCCCCTCCCTCTCCTCCCTTCTGCTTCCTTGCTCTGCCCTGCAGTGCAGTGGGTAAGGTAAGGTTCTGCCAAATGTTCCTCAAATCCCAATAAGCACTGAAATGTTACTGACTTGGAGGAAATAGAAGTAGATGACTGGAAAATCCACAGGAGGAAGAAGGAAGGCACGTACAAAACCTCATACTGTTTATAGGGGTAGTAGGAGGTCTTGATGGTTCGGATGGGAGTGAAGGGGAAATTCTGCAGTCCCTTCAAGGTAAGAGTCAAGGAAGGGCCTGGGGAGTCACCTTTTGATATTCTCCTCTGGGAACTTTGGGCTTCTTGTTATTATGTTCTGAAGTGTAATCAGGTGTTTCCATTCTGTTCAGACTTAGAAAATGGTCTTTGTCCTTTCCCATCATGTAGCAATGTGAGGGTTGGTGTAGATGGTTGCTCAAAGGAGTACAGTATCTTGTTCTACACTCTTACTCTCCCGCACCCCCTTCTGTATTAGTCTGAGATAAGAAAAGGTTTCAAATTGGTTTTCTCTTCCCAATCCCCTTTCCTGATTAATGGATACATGATTCATGGTTTATCTAATAATTCATCCTAAAAATTGTATGTGGACTGAAGTTAACATTCCAGTACCTGGGAATCAGGGTCTTCTGGGTCAGGCCCTTTTGAATCAAGAGAGGAAAGCTCAGCATGGCATGCATGGCCCCACTACTTCAGTAAGACTGACTTTCTCCACAGGAGTGGCGACATCTGGGCAAGTGGACCAAGTGATGTGTGCCTGATCTACCTAGTGAATAGGGTGCCTGCTGGTTCTCGTTGCTCCACCAGTTGCTACTTTTCAAGCATTGAGATAGTTTTGAAGGTAACTCTTGGGCACCTTTAACCTTTCTTAGCCGGTTGTGTCATGAACCTGGACAGTAACAGTAAGCAAGTAGCATATAAACTGTGGGCTCAGGTTGCAGGTTCTGGCGAAGACTACACAGAAACCCCAGGTCTAGTTAACAGAATTTCTTCTCATTTTTCTTCTTGGACTGTCTGAGCTTCATCAGAACCTAGTAAGATAGTTAAGTAAATGATACCCCTCTCCCACTTTACAGAGGAGGAAACAGGTAGAGATGAGATAAGTGACTCCCCTAAGGTTAGAGTTACAGCTTAGGGACAGTATGGAAGTGTAGGGGCAGAAATGAGAGCTCTTCACATTGGGCAGGATGCAGATGCAGCCCCTAGGTTTTATTGGTGTTGGTTCACAAACATGAAAGGCCAGCACCTTGTCTTTGTGGGGCTGACCATCTATGATCTATAGCTCACGGAACTTATTGCTACTGCCTACTTTGAGAACAACAGCTATGTTCCTAAGAAAGAAAACCAGAACGGTGAATGTAGGCTTTCCATGTCTTCTCTTGCCCTGTGTTTTGGAGGGAAAAACTCTGCTTGAAGAGACCTGGGTTACACAAAGAGAAATATAAAAGCATTAAAGAAAAATTCTATGGATGAGATGAGACCTGAGAGTCATTCTTAGAAATGGAAATAGAAGCCAGAAAGCCTTGCTATCTCTCACCCCTACTCACCTAGAACTTCAGTTGTCACATTTCTATGAGGGCGGACGAATACTCGCTTTGAAAATTGAGGTATGGCTTGCCTTTAATCCCAGCACTCACTCGGGAAACAGAGGCAGGAGAATCTCTGAGTTTGAGGACAGCCAGGACTATGCAGTGAAACCCTGTCTGGAAAAATAAAAACAAAAGAAAGGAAAAAAAAAAGAAAGAAAACAGAGGCTTAGTTCCAGTTACTTGTTTTCAATCATGTATGGTTTGGGTTTTGTTTTTTAAATAGAGGCTCTAAGGCTGGAGATGATTCTGTGGTTTGAGCTCCTACTGCTGTTCTAGAAGACCCAAGTTCAAGTTTGATCCTAGCATCCACATCACATAGCTCACAACTATCTAAAACTCTTTAAACTACAAGGGTTTTGAAGCCCCTGGCCTCCATGGGACCTGCATGGGCATGCATATACCTCTTACAGACACACAAGTATACGTAATTAAACATAATCAAATTAAATCTTAAAAAAAGTAGAGGATGAAGCAGGAAGCACCATGATACATGCCTGTAATTTCAAATTCCAGTTCTCTTTGGGAAGAGGGAACCTTAAGAAAATGCCCTCACCAGATTGTCCTGTGGGCAAGCCCGTGATGCATTTTCTTGACTGCTAATTGATGTGGGATGACTAGCTCACTTGTGCAGTGCCACCCCTGAGTCATATAAGAAACAGGCTGAGCAAGCCACGGAGCAGGCCAATAAGCAGCATTCACCCCATTGCCTCTGCATTACCTCTAGTTTCCAGTTTTCTGCCTTGTGTGAGTTCCTGCCACTGACTTCCCTCAATATTAACAGTGCCTGGAAGTATGTGTGCGTGTGTGTGCGTGTGTGCGCGTGTGTGCGTGCGTGCGTGCGTGTGTGTGTGTGTGTGTGTACGCGCGCGCGTGTACACATGTATACGTACAGTCCTGACCCACTGACTTCGGGTTGCTTGTGTGAACATGGGTGGGAGATTATTTACTGTAGTGTGGCTGACTACTAAAAAAAGTGATACCCCTCTCCCAATTTGGTGTTGTTTGAAACAGGGTCTCTAATACCGTAACCCAGGTTGACCTTGAAGTTACAGCATTTCTGTCTTTCTGTTTTGAGTTCTGAGATAATAGGTATATAGAACCATACCCAACTGAAGACTTTAAAATTCTGCGTTTAAAGCAGTTAATTCCTTATTTAGATCTGATTACCGTGACTTTTTGTCCAAATTAGCTGGGATTTCTTGCAGCTGGTGATATTCTGGGATCTTGCAAGTTACCTTTCCTCTGTTATTTGGAAGCAGTAGCCTTAGCTCATCCTTCACATAAATACTCCATTGATGACACACGTTTATGTTTTCCCATTTTGTAAAATCCACACACCACTCTGCATTTTGTATTTGATCAAGTACTAGGTTTTATTGGCCTCTTGGTTCAGGTAGCTGCCTAAGCAATAAGAGAGGCCAGCAGTTGGTGAGAGAGAACAATTGGGAGCTTGTACTCCTTCACCTTCTCTCCACTCTCTGTCTTCTCCCACAGTTTGGCAGTCTCCTGTCAAATGCAAGGGCCTATGCTATGCGAAAAATTCCAAAATGAGTGATATACTGTCTCCGCCTTCAAGGAACTCTCAGTCCACTGAGGTGAGGCGGATAAATAGATTTACTAGCCAGTTCAAGTCGAAGTAGTAAAGGGTCCCAGGGAGCCAGTTCTCCTGGGAATAGGCATGGTAGGAAGTGTCAGGAAAGGACTCATCTGGAGATGACCATAGGGCTGACCCCTTAAAGTGACTATTCTTAGAAGTTTGTTGGGTTGGGGATTTAGCTCAGTGGTAGATCACTTGCCTAGCAAGCACAAGGCCCTGGGTTCGGTCCCCAGCTCCGAAAAAAAGAAAAAAGGAAAAAAAGAAAAAAAAAAGAAGTTTGTTGAAGAAATAGACACAAAAGTCATGCTACATTAAATTGATTTGTATTTTATCTCTTTGAAAAGTTAATATGCATACAAAGTACAGAGCTCAAGAAGATTGAGAGAATGCATATAGAAATTGTTTTTGTATTTTTTGCTTCTTGATTTTTAACCATTCAGTTACCTTTCTAAAGGCAATGTTTCTTATGCATTATTCCTGAGGGAATTTGGTGTATATAAGTGTGTATGTAACATACACCCTTTTAAAAACCCAAGCATGGGCTGGGCATAATGGCATGCACCTATAATCCTTGGGGGGTTGAGGCAGCAGGATGCAAGTAACTGAACAGTATTTTTTTTTAAATTTATTTATTATATGTAAGTACACTGTAGCTGTCTTCAGACACACCAGAAGAGGGCATCAGATCCCATTACAGATGGTTGTGAGCCACCATGTGGTTGCTGGGATTTGAACTCAGGACCTCTGGAATAGCAGTCTGTGCTCTTAACCACTGAGCCATCTCTCCAGCCCTGAACAGTATTTTTAAGTACTATAACTAATTTGGCTTTCCAGTGTTTTCCTTTTCTAAACAATGTTCTTGGGTGTCCTATAGATATATATATATCAGAGAATATGTACTTTTCGGGACCTGTGTTATTAAGTTGCCTTCCAAAGGCATTATATATAACATAAAAAATGTTGAGATTATCATCTGTCTTGACAAATTCTTTAAAATTCCTTCCAGAGTGGTCTTAAAAAATAAAATTGCTGTGCTGAAACAGAGAGGTGGCTTAGTGGTTGAGAGTGCGATACTGTTCTTCCAGAAGACAGGAGCTGCCATATCTAGCAGCTCACAACTGTGGTCCTGCAGTTCCAAAGGATTAACACTCTTCCTCCAACCTTTGCATTCAATATGCACATACCTATACATAGAGAAAACATATATACATAACTTTAAAACAATAAGTTTTAAAAACGTGCTTTTGTAACTTCCCTACTTAACACCCTTGTCAGTGTTACTTACTTTTCAAGTAGACTTTGAACTCCTTGGTCTAGCCTTCTTTTAACCTTTGCCAGGAGCACTCTCGATTCACCTGATATGGTAAAACCTCCTTGCTCCCTTCCTCTACAGCCCCCTCTCCAATATCTCACACATCATTTAGGACTTAGACCAGCATCAGCTCCTCTGGGTAGTATTGTTTAACTCCTGATCCTCATGTGCAGGACACCTAAGGCACTACCTTACATATACCGACTCACCACTTAACTATGTATTTTGCATGTGCTGTGGTATAGCACATGCTGACGGCATTCTTGAAGTTTCTCAGCTGTTGCCTTAAAGAGATGACTGAAGAACTCCTCATAGGGTTATTTAGTGTGGATATACTGAAGTGGTAGCACCACGAGGCTCATTGCTCATCTGTCATTAGCCAGCTAGGGCACTGGACATACCCTGTAACATCTTTAACCTCTGACTTTAAATACCACCACCTCTTTTTGCATCTTGTCGAAAAGCAGTAGCAGCAACGAATAGGCTTAAATAGGCTGTACACTTTGCTTGAGTCAAAACCTTTCACAGAGAGGAAACTGAGCTAAGAGCTACAAGGAACAAATATTCCAATATAGGTGTTCCCACTCTCTGATTTGTATGAATGTGAACACAGCCTGCATATGCATAAACATACAGACCTCTCTGTGAACCCCTCTGTCCATAGCTTTAATGGCTCAGTTTAAAGTGAGTAAAAGCCAAGGACCAAAGATGCTTTTGTCACAATTGCCAGGGGAAAAGAGGTGAAGACTAGTTAGTGGCTAGCCCTGTTCTTGGTTTCTGACTAATGTTCACTGAAGAGTCTCATAACTGCTCTATTTACACTGAGAGAACTCCTGTTACCTCTTGTTTTCTCGGGGCTGGGGGACATGGGTTTGAGTCAAGGCTTCAGACCTATATTAAAGTCTGGTTAACATCTTTGGCCAATACTCAGGGAATCCTTTGTTAGGATTGTAGATGGGAGGCCCTCTGATCTGTGCTGTTAGAGCTTTACATTGAGTGTATGGAAATTTTATTTTTCTTTTCTTTTTTTCGGAGCTGGGGACCAAACCCAGGGCCTTGTGCTTGCTAGGCAAGCGCTCTACCGCTGAGCTAAATCCCCAACCCCTGGAAATTTTTTAAAAGGAAGTATGTTGTTTTTAATTACCTTCTATAAGCTAAAATATATGAATAAGTAGTAAATAGCTGAGTAAAATAGGCCCACTTTATGTTTTATCAACCCAGCGTCTTCTCTACAGACATTTAGAAGAAAATACTCCTTACATTCTTGACTGTTACTTGGTTTTGTTTGTTGTTTGATTGAGACAGGGTCTCTCTGTATTGGTTGATCTGTGACTCCTTTATAGACTAGGTTGGCCTTGAACTCACAGAGATCTCCCCAACTCTTCCTCCAGAACACTGAGATTAAAATGTGTGCCACCACACTGGGCTTGATTTTATTTTATTTTTTTTAAACAATACTTCTTACTATTCTTCCTAGGTCATTCTGAACCAGAATGGGTGGTAGGGCCATTTAGCAACTACAGCCTATAACGTTACCCACCCCGCCAGTCACAGGTGTGTGGGTTGAGCCTTGAATAGTTTGAGATTCAGGGCTGTTGAAAGAGCTCCTCAGGGGCTTCTAGGCCTCTGATAAGCTAGCCTCCTTGCCCTTGGCTCCTGCTGCTGCATTCCTTCTCTAGGCGGTGTAGTTATTCCTTTAAGACGTGTGCTCGCTCTGTTTTTCCTTTTGGTTAGCTGAAGTTGCTTTGAGGCCAAGTGACATAGGCGGAACAGCTCTGTGTCAACAGCTGCTTTCTGCTGGAGCCCATAGGCCAGTGGTCCTGACAGAGCAGCCAGTTTCTGAAAGAGACACGGGCCTGGCCGACCCAGCAGGTGATGTACAGGTGAGCTGGAACCGTCCCCTGTCCCTTTTCGAAAGGGTCTGCCTCCTAGATCAGATCCTGACAACAGTTGGTGGCAAGTTTTGGCAGCTCCCCACGAGGAGCTTCTGTGCTTGTCTCCTCTCGGCAGTGAAGATTCAGTCTCTAGAATTCTTCCAACTTTGTGTGTGATTGTGGCTTCCTTGCAGTGTTTGCATCTAACCGACTTACAGCTCAATTTTTCACTTTACTAAGTCTTTTCTGTTTATTTGTTTGTTTGTTATAGGTGAAGCTACTCCTCGCTGGCTTTAGGATTCTTCTGGATTTTAAGTCGTTCTTTAAAAAAAAAAAAAAAAAACCAAATAAGTAAAAACCTCGGACGGATAAAAGATGTGCCATGGCAGGATAGCACCAAAGAGCAGCTCAGAGTTTGTTGTGACTTCCGTCGGTCATGGAGTGTTTCTTCAACTGGTGATCCTTTGCAGTCTGCTGGGAGACGGATTAGCCTCCGGTAAGTCAGATCTGCCATTTGTGTTTGGGAGGGGAAGACTTTATACCAGGGTTTCTCCGGGAGCTTGTGTCTTGCTTTTTGTTAGGCAGTTCAGGAAGAGCTTTTTGTTTGATTGGTTGGTTTTGTTTTGTTTTATAGTGTGGTATGTACAGCAGGAAGCCAGTTCTTTGAAGCCTGATAGAGCGAGATGGGGAACCTGCTGCTGATTACTTTATCGTCCATCCCCCCAGCTGTTGGCATCTTCAGCAAGAGAAAACCCAGGGGCTAGGGCATGATATACAGGGGAGGAAATGAGCTGAGTCAGACTGCCTGGGTTTAGAGCCCATTCCTATCACTGCCTGTGGCCCTGAGCACATCACTGCTACTGTGCGTCTCTGGTTTCCTCAGCTGCAGAGTGGGTTAATAACAGTATCTACCTCACTGAGGGTTGTAAAGGTATTAATGTTACATAGTAAAACACTTAATGATGTTCACTCTTTTGTTTTTGTTGTTTGCTCATTTTTCCCCTTGCTTTTCTGTGCCTCTTCTCAGACCAGGTACATAGTTGAGATACTGTATCTTAGTGAAAATAGGGCCTAGTGACTGACGTATATATATTATAATTCTGGGCAAAGCCACCTAACTGTCCCATAGCTCATTTTCTTCATGTGTTAAGTGAAGAAGTTGACTATAGAACCTTGACTGTCATTTCTAGCTCCTCAGTCTGTATTTTTATAACTCTGAGAGCTTTTTTATTGAGGATGATAAGCTGGAATGTTCCTAGGAGAGACTGAGAATGCAGGAGTGAGCCATTTTGAATTTGTTGATTCTCGATGCATTGACAGTGCTCTAAAGTCCCTAATCACTTCACTTTGTGCAATCCAGACCTGGCATTTCTTCCAAAAACACATACTTGGGTGTTCTGAGCAGACCACTGGATGGCAGGCCAGAACCATCTCTGCATCTGTGAGTCCTGGTGTGAACATTGGTGTTTGACAATAATGAAATCCTTGCCAGAGTTCTTTAGAACAACCGGGATGGCAGGTTTCTGGAGGGTGGGCTCATCCGTTTTTTGCATTATTCTGAACTGTTGAGAGAAACAGTTATTGACTCAGTTGTTCCCTTATAGCCTTCCCTACGATGCGCATACTTCTTTTCTGATTCCCCTCCTAGCCACGAGGAACCCCAGTACAACCTCTGGTACCATTGATGAATGGGATCATGCTTGTAGGAAAAGGAAAACAAGGCTGGCCTATACAAGGTCTCCAGAAGTGATAGGTACAGAAACACAGTGTTAAAGTTGTCATGCTTACTGTTCTTTACTCCAGAGCAGAAGCTAGCAAACCGCTCCATGCTAACCCCCACTATGTAGCGAGAGCTAGCCTGGAAAACTTGATTTAATGCGATAAGACAGATTGGTCTTGAGTTTGAGGACCTCCTTCCTCTAACTCTTTAGTGCTGGGATTACAAATATGTACCACCACTTGGCTTGCTGCCTGCTTTGTATGACCTGCATGCTAACCATATTTTTAACATGCTAAAAAAAAAAAGCAGAAAAGTAATATTTTATAACATGTAAAAATTACATGAAATTCAAATTTCAGTGCCTCTAAGTTGGATTTGAGTGGAACATGGTATGCTCATTCTTGAGTATATATTGTTTCCGGCTACTTTTGTGCTGTGATGGCAAAAAGTTTAATAGGTATAGTAAAAACCAGTGGCTAAAGTATTTGGCTCTTTGTCTATAATCACAGCATTTAGGAAATTTAGGCAGGAGGATTATCCATGAATTTAAGGCCAGCCTGGGCTTCACAGTGAGACCCTGAGTCAGACAGACAAACAGAGGATTGGGTTCTTTATAGAAGCTTTGTATTCCCTGCTGCCATTCCCCACAGTTAGCCTAGAACAAATGCTGCTTGGTAGGTATGTGCTTGAATGAGACAACTGTCAGAGCTAGAATAAGGGTGAACTGCTCAGCCAGATTTCAGAGGTTGTACATTTGCCTGAGGTCTTAACAGCTAATGGTAGGTCCAGGAGCAGAACCTGGACTAGTGCCTAGGAACCACTGCAAACTGCCTCTCCCAGGATTTCTCCTGGGAAGCCGCCCAAGCATGTTAAGCTGCATTGTCGCTGGCAGAGTATTGGAAGTCTTTAGCCCCTTTATTCTCATTAAGCCAACTCACCCTCTCCACCTTCCTTTTTATTGCTCTATGCTTTCTTCCTTCCATTTCCACCCATTTTCCACCTACCCAACCCCTTCCCTACTTTCCACCCAAAGTTTCAGACTGGCTCGATAAAGGAATTATTATTCCTCAATGTGGAAAAACTATCTCTTTATAATGTGGGCTCAGACTAGAATGGAAAAGTTGAAGCTGTTTTCTTTCCCTTCCTCACTGCAAAGACTCTTTCCTTCCACCCTAACATTCGAGTCATTTTTATTCCTCATGAAATATGTACTCTCTGGGAGCAGAGTGCAGACAGGGAGAAGGGGCTTCACCATTACTAAGATCCAGTGTGCCAACATTGCTGCCAGTGTTTTCCCTCTGTGAAGTAGCTTCTAGGGGAAGGTGATACCTACACTTTAGCCTGAAAACTCAGAGCACACCTGTAAGGCTGTGACTGCCATGAGCACTGTGCCAAGTGCGCACCAGGAAACCAAGACACTCAGATTCAGTGGAGCTAAAGAAGGGCAGTTCCTTTCAGGAAGAGCCGCTGCTTCCCCTTTGTGAGTGAGTGATGTGTGTGGGGCAAGGGGGGTGTTGGGGGGTGTGCATGCATGTGAATGTGAGTTCCTATACCCAGACATGCATGTGGAGGCCAGAATAAGACATTTGGTGTCTTCTATCATCTGAACTGCCTTGAGACAGGGCCTCTCACTGAACTAGAAGCATTGTTTTGGCTTCCTGGCTAGCCAGTGAGCTCCCAGGAGCCCCTTATTTCCAACCCACAGTGTAGACATGTGTTTTACAAGCTTTTTATGTGGACGCTAGGGATTCTAACCTCGGTCCTCAGGTCCTCAAGCTTGAATGGCAAGTGATCTTAGCCTACTAAGCCATCCGCTCCAGACCCCACCTCCATTTCTTACCTGGTTTTGTAGCTGCTCCTGAACAACCTTTTCAGAGATATCTTAGAGTGAGGGTTTGTAAAAATGTGTAGCCTTGCCACCAGTGGACCTTAGTAGACAGTAGACATGCTCACATGTCATAGGTATTCATGGCTATGATAACCCCATTGGACCATAGATAATGCGTTCCCTAGAGGCTTTATGTGAGCCTAGCCTGTGACAATAAAATCACATAGAGTCTTGGCTATAATCTCAGCGTAGAAAGAAAAGAATCCAGTGTGAAGGGTCACTTGAGAGTTCTAGGGTAAAGTTACATTATGTTTGGGGTTTGAGTTCCATAGCCATCCTGCCTGCCTGCCCTTTCTTCCATCTTCACTCTTCAGGGGGTTTGTTTGTTTGGTTGTTTTGGTTGTTTTTTGAGGGATATTGAGGCTGACCTTTAACTATTTAGTGATATTTCTTTTTCAACTTCTCAAGTGCTAGGATTACAGATGTGTTTTATCATATCTGATTTTGCCTCTCTCAGCTGTAGCTCAGGATTTGGGATTATACTAGCAAAAAAGTATTAGAGAAGCATTAGCCAAAGGCCAAATTTTCCTTTGGTTTTTTTCTTTAAACAGAGAAGATTATTGGAGAGTCCTTTTTTAGATATGACAGAGGAAGCATATCTTGTTATGCAGAAGCATATAGAAACTCAAGTCATGGTCTTCATGGGAAGATCAGAATTAACAACAAGCTGTGCGTATGCTACTCATATTGTTTTTCTTGGACTAGAGAGGAACTAGGATCCCACTGTGGGACAGTCTCTCCCAGCTCTGTCTCTGCTTGATCTGAAGAAACTTGAATTATGTATGACCTTGGGCAAATCACTTGACCTCTTCCCACTGCTATTAAAGAGGAACAACAATCTTTAAGGATGTCAGGTTGGTGTGTTGTATAGACTAATAAAAATGATTGGAGGGCACATGACATATGTAAGGCGTGATGTAACTTCTAAATAACAACAGAGTTGTTCTGTGACCTACGGTTGAGTCACTGCACAGGAGACTTGGAAGACAACACCTTTGCTCTCATGAAAACACGGAACTGAAGACCCTGAGTCACTGTTTGTCCAGGTTAAGAGATTTGGAGCAGGTGTTAAATTTGACTGGTGAGGAAGGATTGATTACTTGAGGAATCCCACTTCTTTTCTAGAAAGCTCATGTTTGCATATTTTAGTATATGTGCTGCCGAAGCGAGCACATGTTTGCATATTTTGATGATCTCAGTTGAGGCGGCCTGCTGACTCAGATCAAATGCTTTTCGTTCTCTGTCCAGAAGATGTTTACTGACAAACTCAGTATTCTTTGTTTCTGATCGCCCTCTCCCCTATTGCCATGATGCGTAAGACCATGTTAAGCATCACAGTTCACTATGCGATTTTGAGATAGTGGGAAAAGCAGCCATCTGCATCTCTACACAGCACAGTGAGAAAGAAAAGTACTTAGTTTTGTTGAAGATAAAAGTGGTTGAGAACCAGGTTCTCTGTGATAGGATGTGGCTTTGGCCCTAAGCACTACTGTGTCAGAGAGGTGTTGTCAGACCCCTTTGGCTCACCTCACCATCTCAGGAGAACCTGAGTTAGCTAATGTCCACCACACTGGGGATGGTAGGGTAGCAGATAGGAAATGTGCATAAGGAGCACCATTTCTGTGCCTTGTGGAGAAAGGACCTGAGGTGGGTGTTGGGTAGCTTAGTTGGGCACATCATTGCAAGTGGTGGGACTGGCTGATAGTTATGTGTAGTCTGACTGTTCTGACTTTGCTGATGTTGGCCTCTCAGTACTTAATAGTAGGTGTCCTTGGATCCATTTCTTAGGTTTCCTGATTGAAGGGTGAAGACCAGCTTCAGAGACTTATTCTGCTAGTGAGTAAAGACTCTGTTCTTTCCTGTATCAAAATGGTATAGGAGTCATCTCTAGGTTCCATGTTTCCCTCTGATGCTGTGTTCTTACCCACATGGCTGTTGGTTGTTTGGTTCCAGTTTAGGTACAGGGTTTGCCAAGGCAGTTCTATTCTTAGAAAACAATGGGGGCCATAGCAATTCTAAACAAGGACGTAGTTCCCAAAACATCCGCAAAGCATCTTCCTGTCAGCTGCAAACCCTTTGACAAAAGTGATGTAATCTCTCCATGGGGTAATTACCTGTGACTATAAAAAGACTGAGGATTGTGGTCGGAGGCTGGGTAGGTCAATTGCTGGGTTTGTCGAACCCTGATGTCATTGAAAAATTATTCTCCGTAGACTAATTGTGCCATGCTTAGAACATTCAAATACACGATAACTTTGTACTGTCTTTCTGACAAAGAAGACCTGAGCCCACCAAACTGAATACCTGTTTGAATCTCAGTTGGTTTAAAATCCTCATTAAGCAGAAACTCACATCTGTTCCCAGTTCATCCCTTTACTGTGGTCTAACTTGTTAACTTGGAGTTTTTTGGTTTTTTTTTTTTTTAACCTGTCTATCCTTTTATCAAAAGGAGACGACAACATGCTAAAATCAGAGGGGGGAAAAAGAAGAAGAAAAATTGAGTTGGTAATCAGAGTCTCTGATGTAGGTAGGTTTCTGGATGAACTCTTTGTATTACCTCCTACCCACTGGAAGATTCCAGTCTTCTTTGTCACTCACAGTATATGAAGGGTGTGAGCAGCTTCCCACTGGGTGGCTTGTGTTGCTATGGCTGTGTGCCAGGGCTGTGGTAAGATAGGCATGACCTTGGCCTGCCTGGTATTTACCTTTGGAGCCCAGAGAGACAGCAACGTTTAGAAGACACCCTTTCCATGGTGCCCTGTGAATGAGACTTTATTGATAGCTTAACATTTCCAACTCACTTGAGCAAATTAAATACAAGGAAACCTGAATTCACGAGAGGATAAGGTTAATATTAAATTCTTACAATTTATTTGTATAGAAGTGTGAATTGGTCAGATAGAGTCAATCTATGTGTACCTTCAGTAGCAGCTGTCATAGAGCCTCTGAGGTAGTATAGCTTTGTATTTATTGAATGTAGCTGTCATTGTGTCTATATGTGTAGCATGTGTATATGTGGGGGCATATGTATATGGAAGCCTGAAGTCAACCTTTGGAGTCTTTTTTGATCACTGTCCACTTCATTCAGAGAGGGCCAAGGATCTCTTCTCACTTGAACCATAGCTTATCAATCTGACTAGTCTAGCTAACCAGCTTATTCTAGAGATCTTCCATTTTTCCCCCCTTTTTTCTTTTTTTAAACTAAATTAATTTTCTCTTCACTTTACATTCCAATATCAGACCCCTCTCCAGTACTCCCTCATGCAGATTCTTCTCCCATTCCACCTTCCCCTTCTCCTTTGCAAAGGGGGAGCCCCCTCAGAGTGTTAGTGCCACCCCCAAATGCCTGACCCTTAGTCAAGTCTCTGTGGGACTAGGTGCATCCTCTCCCACTGAGGCCACCCAAGGCAGACCATTTAGGGGAATGGGATCCACAAGCAGACAGGTAGCAGACTCAAAGACAGCCCCTGCTCTAGTTGCTCATAAGTTACATATGTACTAGGTTTAGCCTGTGCTTGCTCTTTGGTTGGAGATTCAGACTCCGAGAACCCCCAAGGGTCCAGGTTAGTTGTTCTTCCTGTGGAGTCCCTCTCCTCTCCCCTCCCTCAATCCTTTTCCCAACTGTTCCATAAGACTCCTTGAGCTCTAGTTAATGTTTGTCTGTGGGTCTCTGCATCTCTTTCCACTGGCTACTGGGAGCAGTTATGCTAGGTTCCTGTCTGTAAACATAACAGTATCAATAGTGTCAGGTTCTTGCCCATGGGATGGGTCTCAATTTGGGACAGTCATTGGTTGGCCATTCCCTCCACCTCTGCTCTATCTTTGTCCCTGCATTTAGGCAAGACAAATTTTGGGTCGAAGGTTTTGTAGGTTACTGTCCTATCCTTCCACTGGGAGTCCTGCCTGGCTAGAGGAAGTGACCACTTCCAGATCCACATCCCCCCACTGCTAGGAATCTCAGCAAGAGTCACCCCATATATACCCTGGGCTTCTCCCATCCCAGGTCTCTGGCGCATCCTAGAGATTGCCACCCCCCAGGCCATTTGCCCTTCTCTCTCTGGTCTCCTATCCCTATCCCCTCTCTCCACCAGGTCCTTCCTTCTATCAACATCTGGTACATACTTTGTTTTGCTTTCTGAGAAAGATCGAACCATCTTCCCTTAGGCCCTCCCTGTTATTTGTCTTCTTTGAGTCTGTTGATTAGTGTGTGGTTATCCTGTACTTAATGGCTAATATCTACTTAAAAGTGAGTACATACCATGCAAGTCCTTTTGGTTCTGGGTTAGCTCTCTCAGGATATTATTTCTAATTCCATCCATTTGCCTGTGAAGTTCATGATGTTCTTGTTTTTAATGACTGAGTAGTACTACTCTATTGTGTAAATGAACCACATTTCCTTTATCCATTCTTCAGTTGAGGACATCTGGGTTGTTTCCAGTTTCTGGATATTACGAAAAGGCTGCTTAGAGTGTAGTTAAGCAAGTATCCTTGTGGTGTAGTAGAACATCTTTTGGGCATATGGTATAGCTGGTAGAAATATTAAGGTGGAAATTCCCAATTTTTTTGAGAAACTGCCAAATTGACTTTCAGAGTGGTTGCACAAGTTTGCACTGCTACCAGCAGTGGAGGAATGTTCCCCTTGCTCCAAAGCCTCGCCAGCATGTGCTGTTGAGTGTTTTTGATCCGTGTAGCTCTGTATTCCATTTTTTAATTGGGTTATTAGGTTTGTTGGTGTCTAACTCCTTGAGTTCTTTATATATTTTGAGTATTAGCCCTCTGTCAGATGTAGGGTTGGTGAAGATCTTTTCCCAATCTGTAGGCTGTCGTTTTGTCCTATTGACAGTGTCTTTAACTTATAGAAGCTTTTCAGTTTCATGAGGTCCCATTTATTAATTGTCGACTTTAGTGCTTAAGCCATTGGTGTTCTGTTCAGGAAGTTGTCTTCTATTCTGACAAGTTCAAGGCTATACCCTATTTTTTGTTCTATTATATTTAGTGTATCTGGTTTTAATTTGAGGTTTTGATCCGTTTGGACTTGAGTTTGTGTACAGTGATAAGTATAGATCTATTTGTATTCTTTTACATGCTGACATCCAGTTAGACAAGCACCATTTAGTGAAGATGCTCTCCCCTTTCCAGTGTATGGTTTTGACTTCTTTGTCAAAAAATCAAGTAGGTATTTGGGTTTATTTCTGTGTCTTCGACTTGATTCTATCGATCAATCTGTCTGTTTCTATACCAATACCATGCAGTTTTCATTACTATTGTTCTGAGTACAGCTTGAAATCAAGGGTGGTGACGCTCCTGAAGTTCTTTATTGGCCAGTGTTGTTTAGCTGTCCTGGGTTGTTTTTCCATATGAAGTTGAGAATTGTTCCTTTAAGCTCTGTAAAGAATTGTGTTGCAATTTTGACTAGTCTAGCTAGCCAGCTTGTTCTGGGGAATCCTCCATTTCTACCTTCCCAATTCTGGAGTTAACAGGTAGGCTTTCATACTCATCCAGCATTAACAAGATTCTAAAGGTCCAAATTCCAGTCCTCACATGTAAACAACACGCTCTTTAACCACTAAGCCATTTTCAACACAGAGTTCCTAATTTTAAGAGCCTTTTCTACCTAGATTCTTTGGCTTTCTAGAAATGGAGATTTCCCCTTGTTTGACTTGACTTGTTATCTTTGCTGATGGCTACATATTATTAACATACAATTGTTAAATTTCCAAGCAGCAATACAAGGAAAATAGATTTTTAGAGAGTAGAAAGTACTTTTGATATTGCAATTCTTACGGGTGGTGGGGCATATGTGGGTTTCAGAAAGGTAAGGCTGAGTACATCAGGGCTACAAAATCTGCTATAGCTTTTGTCATTCTGAATAACAAGGAACACTTTATGAAATGTAGAGGGTGAGGTCAGCTCTTCATGTGTAGCAGACACACGTCTCCTCCAGAGCAGGTGGGACATGTGTTGTCAGTCTTGTTGACTCAGGAATGGCTGAGAGCACTGACTGCTGCTGAGATTATTGCCTACAGACAACTGAGTGGTCATGATGGCAGCCTGCCCGTGTTTCCCAAGCGTGGGGATAGGTGCAGATAGGGTCATAGGAAAAAGCCTCTCTCTCCTTACTGCTGGGTTGCAAAGGACCCAATGCTGGTTTGAGCCAATATACCTCACTGAGGTTCATTGATAGCTATGCACAGTTACTGAAACTTGCCAGTTCCTGTACTGTGACGTTAGCTAGAGAAAAAAGGAGAACTTTTTTGTTTTCTGAGCTTCCTGTTGTTTTGAGGTTGTTTATATTTAAGTTTCTCAGTCTTCAGTTCTTTTTTCTTTTGGTTTTATGTGTATTAGCCCTTAATCTCATTGACGGCAGGGACAAAATTATATGTTGTTCCTTAGCTATACCCAGGCCAATAATAATCCCAAGAGTGTCCTGAGGAAAGTCCACTTTGGGCGTTAGCTCATTGTGGGTTGTCCTCTGTAGGAAGACAGACAGAACTAATTCCAAGGCCCATGAGTAGTAGCAGTATGGGTACCTCCCTGTTGGTTTATAGTTCTTGGTAAGAAGATCTTTGTCCCCAACTTACTGGTTAGGAAGTTGAGAAGCATATGAAAGTTTTTTCAAACTGCTAGAATGGGAGTGGAGAGAAAAAAGAGAGGACTTAGTCAGATCCCAGAATCCATTGTAGAATGGGCTGATTTCCAGCCTGGGTAGGGATCTTGTAGCCCAAAGAAGAACCCTTTAGATCTGGAGTAAAGAAAAGGGAAGGGAGGAGAGAGGAGAAAAAGAGGAAAATGAACAGGGTGAGGAAGACCAGAGTGGAGGGGAGAGATCAGTAGAAGAATATAAGTGAAAACCATGGCATCTCTGACCTCTTCCTTAGGCTGGAGTAGTGTTGTTTGAATGGGATTGACTTTATACTTTATCCATAGCCTCCTCTTCTCCTGGCCACCTACCCTTTGTCCTTAAAGATCAAGGCTAAAAGGCATCTTATTCCTCTTTGCTTGAAGATTAGCATCTTCAAACCTATTCTCATCCTATTCTTCCCATGACTAGAATCCTACCTGCTTTCTCACCCTCCTACACGTCTCTTTATCCTGCAAGATCCAGTTCAGGGTCACCTCTTTATAGGACACCACCTGTCCCTTACCACTTATGGGTTTGAATGAGAAATGTTACCCATAGGCTCGGGTGTTTGAAGACTTAGTTCCTAGTTGGTTAGGCAAGGTTTAAGTAGTGCATCCTTGCTGAAGGAAGCACATCTCTGTGGTGGGGCATGCTCTGAGAGCTCTCACTGTTCTTCCAGTGGCTTTCTCTCTGCTGTGTGCTTTTGATAAACCATGCGACCTCTCAGCTTCCTACTCCTGCTGCCATGCTTGTTAGTTGCTACCATTCGTCTGGAACCATAAGCCAAAGTGCACTCTTCCATTCACTGTTTGTGTTCATGGTATTTATCACAGCAATAGAAAGATGAACTAAGGGCTGGGGATATGGCTCAGAGGTTAAGAACACTGGCTGCTCTTCCAGAGGACTCAAGTTCAATTCCCAGCACCCACATGAAAGCTCACAACTGTCTGTAACTCCTGTTCCAGGGCATCTGACACCATACATGCAGTCAAAACACCAATGTACATAAAATAAATGGCAAAATGTTTAGAAAGATGAACTAATAATATCTAAGGAACGAATAATATAATATGTATGTAAGTGGACTGAACCAGAGTCTTTAGTCCTGGTCCTTCCTCTTAGGGGAATATCAGCATTTTCCCCAGGAATAGAATTCTAATGCCTGGGTGTCTTTGATTTGAAAGAATCAACCAGTTTGATAAAACTTAGGAGATTGTGGCCTTGGAAAACTGAAACCCTTTGTTCTGAATAGTTGTATTAAAAGAGTTGTTCTAATTGTATTAAATTCTAAAAACTGGGGGCTGGAGAGATGGCTCAGCAGTTAAACTGAATGTGCTGACTGCTCTTCCAGAGGTCCTGAGTTCAATTCCCAGCAACCACCTTGTGGCTCGCAACCATCTGTAATGGGATCTGATGCCCTCTTCTGGTGTGGCAGTATGTCTGAAGACAGCTACAGTGTATAAATAATCTTTAAAAAAAAAATCCTAAAAACTTGTTCCAAACTCTAATGACCATGTGATAACTAGTAACTTGGTAGGATTTAGAATCATAATAGAATTATCTGGATATGTTTGTGAGGGGTTTTCTACGTTAGGTTAGTTGAGGCGGAAGACTTGCCCTAAATGAGTGGCACCGTTCTATAAGGCTGAGGTCCCCAAACCGAATAAAAAGGAGCAAGGAAAATGAGCAGCATTGCTCACGACTCTGCTTCTGACTGTCTGCCACACATGACTGCTGCTGCAACCGTTTGTTGCAGTAGGAGCAGTTGTGTCACATTCTTGCCAACAGCCACAGTGGACTCTTCCCTCAGTGTGTGAACCGGAAGAAATCCTTTCTTCTTTATGTTACTTTTATCAGGTATTCTGTCACAGCAGCAGACAGATGACTAAAAGAGACCCAGACTTTCCCGGGTTGCTGTGAAACAGTTGGGTTTAGTATTTTCCTAAAGTCCATTGTTTAGCAAGTTTGTGTTGACAGAGGTAAGCAGGAAGAGGTGCAGTAAGAGGAATGGCATGGAAGGCTCTCTGGAAGCCAGATACTAAACTGGTTTGTAATGGAAACTGTCACTTGTCAGCGCATGAGACCATCTGTGGCACCAGGAACAGCACCGTGCCCTGAGATTGAAGTGGTGCTATGGTATAGCACTCTGATTACTCTACAAGAACATGGCGAGTGCAGGGCTAGGCTGAGGCCCTGCCCTGAGCTATGGTAGTTCCATGTGACATCTGCTCTAGTGAAGGAATCAAGTCCTACACTGGAATATACATAGAAAGGACTTCTGACAAAGATTGGGATGGTCACTGGGAGACTTTTTGTGGGGAGAGACCTGAAGGCAAACAGGAGTTAGTAGGCAGAAAAGGCAAGAAGGCATGGGAGGTCTAAAATGTCTTCTCAGTCAGGTTGGTTGGTATAAATAAATCCTAGTTCAGCCATGAACATGGTATGTTATTTTGAGCTAGATTCTCAAATTCTATCCCCTGTGGTTGAGTCTATAATGTTGGAATGGTACTGCACACACCAGGAAGGGTGGTGACAGATTAAATGTTGTGGATATTGTCACTGTTACAGTATGGGGCCTTAAGGTGGCAGATCACAGCCAGCTGTTGGGGACCTTGGAAGGGAAGAAAGCAGTGTAGCATCTGCTGTGTGTCCTCTCAGAACTTGTCGTTTTGGGGTTGGGGATTTGGCTCAGTGGTAGAGTGCTTGCCTAGCAAGTGCAAGGCCCTGGGTTCGGTCCCCAGCTCTGGAAAAAAAAAAAAAAGAAAAAAAAAAAAAAGAACTCGTCGTTTTGCTTTGGGGTGTGGGATGTTGTTTGTATTTGTGTGTACATCTGCTTGTGGAGGCCAAATGGCTGGTCACCTGGGTGTCTTCCTTCATTGCTATTGATTTTTCTTTTTTGAGATAGGATCTCTCACTGAAGCTGGAGATCAACTAGGCTGGCAGGCTAAGACGTTCAGGGATCTTCAGTTTCTGTCTCCTCAGCAGCAGGTTTATAGGCGCACCACCACGTCTGGGTTTTGACTGGGACTGGACTCTGAACTCAGACATTCGCATGCCAATCAGTTTGCCAATTGGTACATCCCCTCAGCATTTCATTCCAGCTCCGTTAAAACTAGTAGTCAGGGAAACAAAACGAAACCTTAATGGAATCAAGGATACCGAACCCTGAACTGGCATACCCATTACTGTGGACACTGAATGTATGATCACCTTCACTTTGGTAGAATATGTTCAGAAACTGAAGTTTCCAAAAAGAAAACTGGTGCCTGACCACGGCCTAAAATATTAATGAGCTTAAGACCACACAGCACCAAAAGGTTAGTGTCCTGAGTTTAGTTAGTGTCCTGCAGAGAGGCAGTGTGCTGCTGGTAGAGGTCGATACCGTTCCCAGTGAGTGTCCCAGTGAGTGTCGGAGCTGAAGAGGAAGAGGATCTCCTGTAGGGTCTGAAGGATTAAAGCATGCAAGAAAAACAAGTATTAAGGGATTGATTGAGTCTAATCAGGTAAGTAGGAAGGGTTAGAGGAAGAGAAAAGTACAAGTTGTGGGAGAAGATTGAGGATGGTAAGATTGGTAGTTGTTCTATGTCCCTTTGAGACAGGAAGTGACAGGCTCATCTGTGCAGCCTGCCTGCGGGGAAGCATCCACGTAGGTCCCCTTTTTCCAGCCTCTCCTACCACTGCTCAGCTAGCCTGTGGAGACATGTCTGACAGAAGTTTCTTATTTCTCTGATGCACTGTGAGGAGTCCCCTGTGGATCTTGGCTAGTATCATGGATTTCTTGGGGAGGCCAAAGGATGTGAGAGGTTCTTACTTGGTTAGGAAAGGGAGAATACTGAAGGTGCCATCTGGCCCACATGGAGTCCTCATTTGAGATCTGCTCTCCTGGAGTAATTGGGGAAATAAGGTGAGGACTGCTCTATTTGATGTATTCTAGGTTGCAGAGAACTGTCTTAACAGAGATGGACTTTCAGTAAAGAAACCCATTGGTTCATATATCATTCTTAGTACCTTGTTAGGAAGCTCAGAGGCTTTGTGGTTCAGTTAGCTCTTCTTGCATTCAGAAGATGGGTCATTAGGCAATTTTAACAAATACAGTGTTGACTTTTTTATGTCCTAGGTCATAATGGCTTTTGCTGGTAATCATTTTTAAAGTTGTATGTTTTATTTAGAGGATATTAATCAGTTTGTAATTTTTAATGTTAAAAAACAAGTTGGTCCTAGGTAAATGTAGGAATGGTTAAGATTGTGTATAAGGAGATTTAGAGAGAGGGAGAGAGAGAGAGAGAGAGAGAGAGAGAAAAGGAGAGAGAGAGTGTAAGTGTAAGTAGTGGCAAAACTACTAAGTATGATCCAATGGAATTATTGTAGAATCATAATTATATGGAATTATTATGCTTTTTTCCTTCAAAATCTCTTTTCTGAATTAATATTGAGCTAATTTGCAGACTAAATTTATTGAGTGTATCTAGAACTTTCAAATGTAATGATTTCTCATTTCTGAGAATAAAGAAAGTAAAAGAAGAAAGGGAAAGGTTATTGAAAAGGATTTTAAAACATTTAAAAATTACGTGTGTGTGTGTGTGTGTGTGTGTGTGTGTGTGTGTGTGTGTGTGTGTGTGTGTGTGTGTACAGGTGCCTGCAGAGATGAGAGGATAGAATTCTCCTGGAACTGGAGTGACAAGCTATTATGAGCTGTAGTTTTGGGTGCTGCAAACTAATCTCAGGTACTCTGGAAGAGGAATATATGCCCTTAACTGCTCATCCATCTCATCTCTTCAGCTCCCCAAATAATTTTTTTCAACAGACAATGGCCTGTCAGACAAAGGTATTGTAGTCAGGACTGTGAATCTGGCATCTGTTTTTCTGTTCAGAATCAGTCCTGTTGTGGACTAGAGAAACAAGAGTCCAAGGAAAGTATGCATGGGGCAAAGGACAGAGAGCAGAGATACCAGCAGAGTTGACAGTGTCGACCAGATTCCGAATGTGTATCTCAATATTGATTTCCTGGCACATACCAATGGAAACTCACTTCCTCCACTAGTGTGTACCAAAATTTGTCAGAGGACCCACAACATTTCTCATGATGAAACCCCTTATAAAAAGGAGTAGTACCTTCCTCGATATATGTCCTGCCTCACTTTTGCCGGAAAACAAATACTTAGCCACTTTAGACAGGATTTGAGCAGAATGCCTTCATGCTAAATCTAGTCATTCAGAGAAGCTTGTGACCCATCTGGAACCTGACCTCGCCAGTTAAAAACTGGTACAACCCTTCAGGTGGGGTTAGGGGCCAGGTATCAGACTTTTGTCCTAAGTCTGTGCTGTCTACCCTCCAAATGGGGGTGCTTAAATGACTGTTCCATCATTACCTCGCATACTTGGAACCCTCAATGGCCTGGAACTCAGTATGTCCACCAGCTGGCCTTGTACTTAGATCTGCCTCCTGAGTGCTGGAGTTAAAGGTGTAGCCACCACTGCCCAGCACTTTGTGCTCGTTTGCATGAAGTCTTTAGTCTTGAGCAGAGTAGAAGGGTGTGCTGGATCAAGAACCTAGTCCTACTTCAGTGGCAGTTATGTGGGCTCCAAACTAAAAATTCTGGACATTGCTTATGTTAAGAGGTTATATGTGAGGGAACTTACAGGTCATTTACCCCAGTGGCTCTCAGGTTTGAGTCTTCATACCCACTATAGTGTTTATTAAACACAGACTGTTAACCTGCACACAGCTTCTCATTCAGTAGATCTGGGATAAAGTTTGAAATTTTTACATTTCTCCTGAGTTCTGCTGGCCTGAGAATCGAATGTTAAGAACCACCAATTTATATATGGAGTGGACCTGTCTTACCCCTTTCAGAGCAAGTTTAGATCAGGTGAGGAGAGGAAGTAAAGATCCTGAATCCACTCACCGACTTAATTTCATCTTTATGTATTTATTTGGTAGGTAGGTTTGTTTGGGTTTTTTGTTTGTTTTTATTTTAGAGACAAGATGTGTAGCTCTGGCTGTTCTGGGGTTCCATCTGTAGACCAGGCAAACTCAACAGAGACAGACCCACCTGCCTCTGCCTTCCAAGTGCTGGGACTAAAGGACTGACCAGCAACAACTTAATTTTAAAACTAGAAAAATCTAAATGTTAAGGGAGGATCTGTAAGGCCTTTGCCTTGACTCCTCCAGATTTGCCTGGTCCTTGCAAACTATCCAACAGAAAGGGGCAGGACCTGGTAAGTCCCTGAGCTGGGTTACTTTGACCATTTCAATCTACCACTATTCTGCCCTTTCCGCAGACTGAGTTTTAAAAAGGGTGTTGTAGGGATCCTTCCCTGAGCTTGAACTTTGTGGTATGAAGGAACAAGAATCCGAACTGGGGGGGCTGGGGATTTAGCTCAGTGGTAGAGCGCTTACCTAGGAAGCGCAAGGCCCTGGGTTCGGTCCCCAGCTCCGAAAAAAAAGAACCAAAAAAAAAAAAAAGAATCCGAACTGGGGTCCTGGCCATCAATAACCATTTCCAGGGACACTTTCCCAAAGGGCATGATGCCTCTAATGCTTAGATCTTTTTCTATGTCAGAAAGTTAAGCATGATTGTTAACTTGCTTTGATTTTTTTTTTTCTGTAAGGAGGGACTGTTAATATGCAGCACTGAATCAGAATGGCACCCAAAGACTGTCTTGCCAAAAGTGAGAAACTTGTGTGTTGCTTTCCTAATATCTGCTTCCAGAGAGGAGTGACTTAACATGCTGGTCATATCCCCAGCCCTGTACCCCAAGGTCCCCACACTACATTGCAAGGCCTTGTGGGCTGATGGTCTGTTCTTATTTCCAGGGTGCACAGGATGATTAGTCAACATTCTCCACTGTCTGGCACAGTGTGGCTTGTGTGTGTGTGCCCCCCTTTCCTTACTGTAGTTTCTCCCTTAGTAAGACTTGGTACATTGTCTTCCTCTCCCTGCTCACTTTCATCCTTCCCTCCTTACCCAACATACTCCATAATTCCATTCTGTCAGAGCTGCTATGCATGTTGAGTGTATTAGCATACGCATGCTGCTCACCAGAGATCATGTATAACTGTATGGCATGTCACTCTAGGGCTCTCAGTTCCCTTCTTTTTGTCCATGTTATCCAGAGTAGCAGTGAGTTACAGAATGTTTTGTCCTAAGGGAGTTTGCTGTTGTGCAAGTTGAATTTGACCCTGTTTTCTGCCTTTCCTGCTGGAGCCTGGTGATGTTTATATTGGCAAGCTAAAGGACTTCTGACTTAAAAGGAATTAACATACTGCCTCAGAACCATTGTCTTGCCCTGTCTTTCTACCCTGTGACTAGGGAGCCAAAGATTTCCCAGCCCTTGTTAATTGTTAGACTCTCTGATCCAGACTGGGCAGTGTTCAGGGAACTCAAGCACTGACTAGCCCAAGAACTTTGTTGAAACAGGGAAAGACTGAGGTTGGTTTGATTCGTTTTAAGGAAAATCACCAGTCTTTTGATGATTCCATTAATTTCCTCCCTTCTAAACATGCTCTTGTTAGCAGTAATTGGAAACCATGACTGTTTCTCGTTTCCTTTACCACACTGCTTTAATCTAGGCAGCTGGATACTGCACACTGCCTTTTCATCTGCTGGAAGTATGGTTTGAAGATAATTTTAATGACTGTCTTTGGCTGGGTTTCCAAAAGTGGGACTGTTGCTGTGATTAAGTTCACACTCACCTGGAGCCTGGGTGGAACAGGTGGGGAAGAGTCCTACCACAGAGGGCTTCTGGTCCTAGAAAGTATGAGAGCATGTTTTCAGAACCTCTTCTTGGCCGGCAGGAATGCGGAAGTCAGCCTCAGATTCCAGCAGGCCTGTAGTAACACCTGCGAACACTTTCACACATGTAGTTCTATTCTTGCACTTTCCTATTCTTGACTCTTAAGGAAAAATAATTGATACAAACCACTTCAAAAGGCCACAGAAGTGGCAGATATTTGTAGTTACAGCTATGATGTAGAGCAGATTTGTGTATCTTTTATTGTGTTATTATATTGTTATCCTTGTAATAAGCATGGCACAGGTCATACAGGATGAAGCTGGAATTTGAACCTGCATCCGCTCATTGTAGCCAAAATTTGCTTATTTTATTTGTATGAATGTTTTGCCTGAATGTATAGATATGCCCCATATGCATTCTTGGTGCCTATGGAAGCCACAGAGAATGTTGGAGCGCCTGGAACTGGAATTACGGGTGGTTGTGAGCTGACATGTGAGTAACAGTGTCCCAACCTTAGTCTCCTGCAAGAGGAGCAAGTGCTCTTAACCACCAAGCCCCTGAAATATTTTTGTGCTTTATCATTTTGTCTTTTTTGTTTGGAACACTGACCTCCCATGTCATTATCTAGAATTGTTTTAATAACTTAAAAATATTTTGCTATTCTGAGACGCAGGTTGGTCTCAGACTTGTTCTAGCCTCTTAAATGCTGGACCTGAAGGAGTATACACCTACCCCCAGCTACTTGAGTATTAAGGACCATTCGTGTATGTACTGGGTCCCATCATAGGAAGAAGGGTCCTACAGTCTAACTGAGGAAAGGAGGAGACAGGAAATATTACTTTCTCTTGAGTAGTTTACACACTGAATGGCTTCTGTCTAGCAAGAGAAGAGCTGAAGCTTTAACTGGGCCTGGTAGACAGACAGGATCTAAATCAGGATTTTGGAGAAGGGGGCTGGGGTTTGGTCATTAGTTAGCTACTTGGCACTCTGGGGTATAGAAAAGATGCTGACTTTAAGACTTAACAAAAACAGTGTCATTTGATGTGATGCTGTTACTGCTGGGCTATGGTGATGGTAGAGGGCCCCTTAGCAGTATCTGAATAGAAATTGTGGGTAAAGAAGTTCTTCAAGGACTGGAGAGATGGCTCAGTGGTTAAGAGCACTGACTGCTCTTCCAGAGGTCCTGAGTTCAAATCCCAGCAACCACATGGTGGCTCACAACCATCTGTAATGAGATCTGATGTCCTCTTGTAGTGTGTCTAAAGACAATGACAGTGTCATTTATATATATAATAAATAATTCTTTAAAAAAAAAAGTTCAAGTGTTGGTCTCTGGCAGCAGGCAGGTGGTAGCAAGTGGCACTTTGTATTGTTAGTCCTGTAGACTGTCAGCTCTACAAGTGTTACTTTGTATGGTCCTAGGAAGTTGGAGAGTGATATTTGAATACATATTATCTCACTTGTACAAGTATTTTATCTGTATATATGTATATTCACCATGTGGATGTACCTAAAATATAGTCACATAGCTCTTAGCTGTGGCTGGCATTGCAGCTTCTAGGAAGACCATGGTATCAGGACTTCTCTAATCTGGGAGTTGGGATTCCTTAGCCCTTAAGACTGGCCTAGTGTAAGTTGTTGAGGTCCTGTGTCTGCTCCGCTACAGGGCTCGGGCCACTCAGGGATGCAGGATGCGGGAAGTTGACCATGCTTATTACCCCACGCCACCACCAGGCAGATGTTGGACCGTGGGAAGCCACTGGATACCACTCTGGGGATGGGGAAACACCGTCTGAGTGCGGGACACAGCCAGAACTGAATCGGGGAGTCCCCAGGCCTGCGAGGAGGCTGAGGCTGTCAGATTCTCAGTCTCTTGGGCATCCGGTGCTGCTGGGATGCCGCAGAAGAGCTGAGAACTAGGCCTGGATGGCGTTGGGATTGAGCTTGGTGGCTGCTGCTGCTGGGAATGCAGGGAGGCTTTCTTCAGGAGATTAGATCATGGCTCTATAGGCAAAGGCCTTCTCTGTGGCTCCCCACAGAGTAAAACCATACCCCACTTCTCAGGGTGGGCCTGAGATTAAATACCTTTCGCAGGGAGGAGTGTCTGGGAAGGAAAGGTGATTGGCTAGGTCTCCAGGCCTTTGGGTACCTCATAATAATGGAGATCTGCCTTGAGCCTATGTTACCTATGGTTATGTCCTCTACCTGTGGAGTGGCTTGTGGCGTTGTCCTTACGTGACTTATGGCCACAAATCTATGGAGGGCTGCAGCTAGTGACCAGCCTGGTTTCCTAGGAGTCAGGCGAAATGCCTACCATCCCTTTCAGTGTCACCAGGGTTTCAAACCTCAACCAGGAAGCAGGGTGCCTTTCAAGGTCCCATAGCCTAGGTTAACAGTTTTTGTTCCAAGGTTTAAGATCTTTACCTTTGACAGCTCTCTGAGCTCTTCCGGCAACTAGAGCTTGCTGTTTCTTCTCTTTGGCTCCTTACAGCTTTTATCCTTCAGCCTCATCTGTCAGCCCTAACTTGTCTCTCTCGTTCTGTCTCCTTTCTTCCTGCCCTGGTTTCTCTTGAATTGTTTGGCTGCTTCGTCCTCAACTGTTGGGTAGGCGACTGCCTTGCTGTTTCCGAAACTAGTCCTGCCAACTGTTTGGCTTTCTCTCCATACAACTGTTTCTCAGCCTGTACTACTAAAAAGAGGCAAGAAAAGACCACTTGATAAACTTATCTGCCTGGTGCAGCAAAACTAAGAGGAGGCAACATAGGTGAGGTATTCCAGCTAGCTCAGCTGAACCTGAGCATCCTGCTTAGAATAGCCAAGCAAGGGATGGATGTTTGGACGAATCTCAGCCATTGAGGCTTGTATGTGGGACTAATCAGCATTGCCTCCTTAGTAGTCTCTGCTAGGCCACCATCTCTTTCTGCCTAGGATTGCAAAGTCACCTAGAGTTCACTAGGGCTGTGGTAGCAGTCTGGTGAAAACTGTTTTAAACAGCCCTTCCTGAGGCTCTACCTTTAGTAGCCCAGGCAATTAGTTGCAGTTTTCTCAAGGCTGGAGCATTGTAGATGGGGGGTCGGGGAGCGGGGGGGGGGGGGGGGGGGAGCTGGTATGAGATAGTTGGGTTGGCTATTTAATAACAGTTTTTTAAGGTAGTCATGGCAGAGATTGTAACAGCTGCTAATGAGGTTGTCAAATTGCCTCACCATTTTTGCTTATTTATAAGAATGCTTTTAATAAGAACTCAACTTACTGTTAATACTAACAGTGACTTTAACAGTGCTTAACACCTGCCGGTGCCCCAGGGAGTGGTGGGTTCTTTCCATCTGCCCCAGTGCCTCTCTACATTTGCTATGCTTTCAAAATCAGATTCCCATCCCAATATCGACCTGAAGAGCAGACCAGCAATCCACATCCTTTTAAAAATAATTAGAAATGTGAAACAATTTCTTAGATCCTCAGTTCTCCTCACAGAAGAGCCATGCTGTGGCAGTTGGTGAAGGTAGACTGCACAAAGACACTGATCCAAAAACATTCTGGGGCCTTCTATGGTTTCAGAAAGCATCAGAGATCAAGGATCTGGATTTGGACATCATAGACATCATAAAGCTTGCCACCATTGAGGCCTAATTGAAATGGGGGGAGGATGGGGGGGCCTGTAAGAAAGGATTTACACTAAGTTTACTACAGTAGCTGGGTCAGTTGCTGGCTTCACTTGAAAGGCAGGTGGTAGGCCGTTGAGTTCTGGCTTGCTTCTAGTTGCTCCTGTTGCTCTGCCTGTTAAGAGCGCCTTTACAGATCCAATCCCACTTGGGGTCTTAGCTTTCACATAAAAGTGTTTTGGAGAGGGGCAAGGTTAGTTTCAGCATTGGTGGAAACAGGTCTACCATGGGACTTGGCAGTTTAAGTGAGTTCTTAGGATTTCTGTCTGTACTTAGAGAACAATTGGAACCTAGGGTACTGAAGATTAGAAAACAGTTTTGAAATTCCCAGATACCATGGTGAGAAATGATATGCATTGCAAAATACTGCCTATAAAGAATGTTCAGGTCACCTCTGGTAGCCTAAGGCAACAGCTGGAGCAGTCCTTAACCCCTTGGAAGGGCCCAACCCTGGCCTCAGCTTTCCTGTACTTGGTTCTTGGAAATACTTCACAGAGTTGTGGCAACATTGCTTGAAAATATAAGAAATTATTGGTTAAAAATGTAGTAGAAGGAAGAACACTCATTTATATGTATATCTTTGGGATACTAGCCACTTTAAATCTGTTGCTTTTTCTCCAAAAAAAAATGTGTAAACATTGAAAAAACAGTATATATGCTTGGAGTCGCAACATGGGAAAAGGAGCTGAGAGAATTGCTTAAGTCCAGAAGTAAGAGACATGATCTCAAAAATAAATAACAGTAACAAACCAATTTGATAATACTTGGGTTCTAGGCTATTGTGTACTTACACATATATTCTTATGCAATAGAGACTATGTGTGTTTAAATTTTTGTCAGATTTATTCATGTATTTTATGTGTGAGTGTTTTGCCTAAATGTATGTATGTGTACCACATGCATGCTTGATGCCTGGAAAGGACAGAAGAGGGTATCAGAGCTCCTGGAACTGGGATTATGGATGTTGGGAATCAAACCTAGGTTGACTGCAAGAGCAGCAAGTGCTCTTGATTGCTGAGTCATCTTTTCAGCCCCCTGTATGTGTTTTAAAGTGTAGTAAGCTTTTATAACTTTTTTCACTTTTTTTTAGATTTAATAGTATTAATATGTATATTTTACATATATTCTGCTGCATTAATACAATTATAGCATTGTACTCGTGATTATCATTAACAACTAAATTATAATAGTAATAAATAATTGTTTTAATAAAATAAAAATATTGTCATTGGTTGATCAGAAGGTGTTTTTCCTGCCTTTTAAAAATGCCACAAGGGGGTTGGGGATTTAGCTCAGTGGTAGAGCGCTTGCCTAGCAACCGCAAGGCCCTGGGTTCGGTCCCCAGCTCCGGAAAAAAAAAAAAAAAAAAGAAATGTGCATCACATAAAAACGCCACAAAGAACATATTGGTATATGTGTCATAAGATGTATTTATGTACAGGTCTGGGCTTCGTAGTAAAGACCTTTAATCCCAGCACTTGGGAGGCAAAAGCAGATGGGTTTGTGTGTTTGAGGCTAGCATGGTCTACATAACAAGATGTAGGCCAGCCAAAATTACATGGTGAGATTCCCCCCCCCCTTTTTTTTAAGAAAAATAAAAGTTATGTATGCAGGACTTCTGGCATATACCTCTAGCAGCAGGGCTTTGGAGTGTGGGATTCTATGACTCCTATACTGTGCATCCTGTCAAGTAGTTCTACTAAATAGTTATGCTTCTGCTGAAATGTAAGAAAATTCTTTTTCTCAACAATTTCTCAGCATGCTTATTACAGTTGATATTATTAAATACTAAGCGTTGTCCGTTTAATGAATAAAAAGTGAAATCTTCTTGCAGCCCCATAAAAACAACAATACCAACCAACCAGAGTTCCCAGGGACTAAACCACCATCCAAAGATATGGACAGACCCATCCTCCAGCTGCATATGTAGCAGAGGATGGCCTTGTTGGGCACCACTGGGAGGAGAAGCCCTTGGTCATGCCAAGGCTGGACCCTCCCCCAGTGTAGGGAATGTCAGGGCTGGGAGGCAGGAAGGGTTGGGGGTGGGGGCCACCCTCATAGAAGAAGGAGGAGGGGACTAGGAGAGGGGGTTATAGACAGGAAACCAGAAAAGGGGATAACATTTGAAATGTAAATAAAAAAATATCCAATAAGGAATTTCAAACCAAAAAAAAAAAAAAGTGAAGTCTTCATGAGACTTTTAATTTTTTTATTTTCTTTATCATCTCCTAGTTTAAACATTTTCTGTGGCTGAGATTCTTGGAGGGGATTGACAAGATTGAAATTGTTTTCTTATTAACACAGATGTTACTTGCCCACTTTGTACTCATCATGTGTGAAGCATAATTTACAGAAGTGACAGAACATCTCATCACAGTCTCACTAACAGGAATAGATTCTGCTTTAGAGGCTTGGGACTCTTAGTATTTATTATTTATTTATTTATTCATTTATTTAAGAGGCATTCATTCCCTGTGTTGTTCAGACTGGCCCCAAATTCCTGGGATCAAGTGACTTATCTAGCTGCTTCAGCTCCTGGGTAGCAAGCACAGGTAGCACAGCACAACATCTGGCCTACACATGTATGCATAGTATTCCCCCACTGCTGCTAATGCCTTTAATAATGGTAAAGAACTGAAAAACAAAGACTTTGAGAACCAATGCTGTTTGAACTATTATTTTCCTAGCATTTTTTCCCCCTCTGGGATATGCTTTCTTTGTACTGTTTCAAATAGTCTCTTAGGATATATGAGATGGCTCAGTAAGTAAAATGCTTGCCACGTAAGCCTGGTGGGAGAGAACCAACTCTCACCTCACAGGCACACTATAGCATATGTGCCCATACATATAACATGTACACACACACACACACACACACACACACACACACACATCATTTTTAAACTTAGAAAGCATATTCTTTTATTCTAGTTTTATAAAGATAGCCTCTTATTTTCTTCTGTAAGTTTTAGAGTATATTTTATGATGGGTACCTTCCATTTTTTAGGACTTGAACTACTAAAATTAATATTAATTTTATATCTTTCCCAAAATATCCCGTTTGAGTAGAACATTTTCTATAATTCCTTTATGGGGAGCGGAGCAGGGTAGCAGAGATTCTGCCACTTTCTCCAGACTGTCTTTGCAGTTTAAGAGAGCCAGCTAGCATTTTGCAGATTGCACAGTGACTGCCAGAGGTGGTACATGTCACTTTGGATCCCTGGCTTTGTAGCTTTCTGTCCAAAGACCAGAATCTACCAATGACAGATACTATAGAAGTATTGCCTCTCCAGGGGCACTGGTGTTCTTCCTATGGTATCTGTGGGAGTGGATAGGTTGGCATACAGCCAGGCAGGTAACTAGTCAAGGGCACAAATGACAGCCCACTCCAAGGAAAAAAAGCTGATATTCGAGGTCTTTTTCTTTAATTAAATTTATTTACTTGTTCACTTTACAACCCGACATGCACCTTCCTCTCCTCCCAGTACCTCCTCATGCAAGTCTTTCCTCTCCTCCCAGTACCTCCTCATGCAAGTCCTTCCCCGTTCCATCTTCTTCTCAAGAGAAGGAGGAAGTCCCTCTCAGAGAATCACTCCTCAATCCCCCCCCCCCCCACACACACACACATGAAGTAAGTCACTGCAAGACTAGGCACATCCTCTCCCACTGAGGCCAAGGCAGTCCATTTAGGGGTGAGGGATCCACAGGCAGGCAGGCAGGCAACAGGCTCAGAAACATCCCCTGGTCCAGTTGTTAGGGGACCCACATGAAGACCAAGCTGCTCATCTGCTGCTTATGTGTAGGGGGCCTAGGTGCTAGCTAGCTCTTTGGTTGGTGATTCAGTCTCTGGGAGCCCCCAAGGGTCCAGGTTAGTTGACTCCTTGGTCTTCCTGTGGGGTCTCTGTCCTCTGCAGGTCTCTGTATCTCTTTCCATTGGCTGCTAGGTAGAACCTCTCTGAGTACAGTTACACCAAATTCCTTCCTCGAGCATAACAGTACCATTAATAGCGTCAGGGATTGTTTCTTACCCCTGGGATAGATCTCAGTTTGGGGCAGTCATTGGTTGACCATTCCCTCCATCTCTGCTCTATCTTTGTCCCTGCACATCTTGTAGGCAGATCATATTCTAAATCAAAGGTTTTGTGAATGGGTTGTTCTCTTTATCCCTCCACTGAGAGTCCTGCCTGGCTAGAGGAAGTGGGCACTTCCAGACCCGCATCCTCCACTGCTAGGAGTCTCAGCTAGAGTCACCGCCATAGACCCTCTGGGGCCTCTCCCATCCCAGGTCTCTGGCACACCCTAGAGACTGCCCCTCCCTGCTTACCACCGATTTCCCTTCTCTCTCCCTACATTATGAATTTCGCAGGAACATGGATGGAACTAGAAAATATCCTGAGTGAGGCAACCCAGACCCCAAAGGACATGCATGGTATGTATGCAGTTATATGTGCATATTAGCCATTAAATATAGGTGCCCGTGCTGTAATCAACAGACCCAAAGAAGCTAAATAGCAAGGAAGTCCAAGGGAGGATGGTTCGATCTTTCCTAGAAGGAGAAATAAAATAGAAGGAGAGAATGGGGTGGGAGAGGGGATAGGAACGTGAAGGAGTGTGGGGAAGATCATATGTAAGGATATTCAAGGTCTTATATCTTTTAATGGTTTTCCTGTCTCCAATATCTTCTCTGTTCCTCTCTCCACAAATCTCCCTTCTATTATGCTGCCAAAATAACTCTTAAAATCTCATACTTGTAGCACACACCTTTAATCCTAGCATTGGGAAGGCAGAGGCAGGCAGATCTCTGTGAGTTCAAGGTCAGCCTGGTCTACAGAGTGAGTTCTAGGACAGCCAGGGTAACACAGAAACTCTGTATTGAAAAAACAAAACAGAATCTCAGACTTGGAGAAATTATACACAAAGCAGTTTCAGAAGCCTCTGGTAGTCTATAGCAACATAAACTTCATCTTTCCTTCCAGCTTTTGTTCCAGAATTTACAGCTTCCTAGACGCCATGTTGTTCCCCATCATACTTCATGACACATGCCTCCAGTACCTTGTTTATGTTGTTTTCTCTAACTCAAAGTCACTCTCCGTTTGCTCTCAGACCTCACACAACTGAACTCTCACCCTGAGAAAAAGATTCCCTTAGCGCTGAAGGTTTCTGAGTTAGCCCCCAGTACAGGGGTGGGGGCACGGTGTTTGTGCTCACCAAGCAAGGACTTGACCACTGAACTAAATCCCTGACTCCTCCAAGTTAACTTCTGTCTTTGTTGTCATTGTGGCTTTGTTAGAGGAAGAAAGATGATAGATCTCTAGCCCCTCCCAGTTCTTTCCCCATACATTCTATATATAGGGCTGGCCCCTGCCATTTTCCAGCCTTTTTTTCTTTTTTTGGTTGTAGCTGCAAGAAAAGAGGAATTCTTAAATTGTGGTTTAAGCAGCTGATGGAGGCGCCCTAATAGATTGTCTTTCAACATTGACATAGCTTGTCTGTAGGGAGGGGACACACTGAACAGACTCAGAAACATTTAAGCCCTTTCCCCACTATCAATCCACATACTGCTCATTTTAAAAAGTAATAGATAATGATCTGGTATAAAAATGAGTGAGCTGTGCCTGTTAAATAACTGGCTGCCTGAAGGAAGGATCAAGTCAGAGAAAGGATTCTGGATGGCATAGCAGTGTTCAAAGTAAAATTTAATAAACTCAGGCAATAAAATTAAGGTAGATTAACTTTTGTTTTCTGAAATTGCTTTGTAGCAGGAATCCATATAAGTACCAAGAAAGGAAGCTCTGCTTTATGGTTAGGGCCCAAATGGCTGCAATAGGGGAAAGGTGACTGGAGAGAAGGAGGGCCCTGCAGGGAGGGCTACTTATGGGATCTTTCTGTATGTCCAGTAGAATTGGGTTTCTTTAGCAGCTTGTTTATAGCTTTTCATCATTGTTGACAGGAGCTGCTGTGAAGATGAGGTAAATAGGACATGTTCCAGCCATCAGGAAAACACTTGGGCTTGCTGGGTTGCAAGCTACCTTTTAGCCCAGGCAGACGGGCCAGATTGGGGTGAATTCTCATGTTTAGTAGAGGTGGGGTCAGAGCGTGCGAATGCTGTGTGAATGTGTTAAGTGTTATCAAGACATCAGGTTATCAAGACATCAGGTTTTATTTGCAGAGGAACCTGAGGGAAGTTTCCTTTGTGGATGGTGTTTTCCTTTTTTCTTACTTTGAAAAGTACTTCCAGTATCATAGTAATACGACTATTTTAAAAGTGAAATGTGGGAAACTGATAAGCCTTGCATACCAAGCAGAGTGACAGGAATTTTCTGTCTTTCCTAGTTTCTACAGACTTGTCCCTGTCCTGAAACCAGCTGCTCTGATGTGAGAAACTGGGACTAAGGCGTTAGGGCGCTGGCTGCTCTTCAGAGACCTGGGTTCAGTTCCTAGCACCTTCATGGCAGCTCACACAGAATACATGCAGGCAAAACACCAATGCATTATAATAAACAAACAGAGAAGAAATTTAAAAGAGAAATCCACCTTACAATCTAACCAAACGTGTGAAATGCAAAATGTACCCTGCCTTTTTTTTTCTCTTTCTAAAAAAAAAAAAAAAAAGGTGACTACAACAAAGGATTTTCCACCTCCAAAACAGTCACTGTGCAGTTAAGTGACTGGTGCTGTGATGTGTATCTATGACTGCGTTTGCATCCACTTTTTCTTACGGTATCCATTGATTCAGATAGGTGAAGAGGAGGGAACGAGGAGGCTGGACCTCAGGGGTCATGCAGGATCAGATGCATTATCTGACAATGCTAAGGTTTTGGAAATTGCACTGAGTTCCTGTTTTTCTCCTACATGCCCATGTCTTCTGTTCCTGTATAGCAGCCTTGCCAAGGATAAAGGGCCTGAGTGTCAAATCCTTTCTCTCTGCCTTGGCAGGGGAGCTGTTGTGGTTTCCAAGAAGCCATTTTTGCATTGGGGATTTTTTTTCCTTTCTCTTATGGGAAGTTGCTTCATCGTTTCCCAAAAATGTCCAGCACCTCTTGTTTAAACAGGTTGCCCTTTCAAGAGCTTTAGAGCCTGCAGCAGGGGTGGGGTGATGTGAAATCTTTTGTTTGATGCTTGATGCAAGTTGGAATGTGAACTGAGTGCAGAAGTCCCAGCGTTGGCTAGGATTGGGTCAGGAATGGCCTGTAGAAAGGAGAGACTCACTGAAAAGCTAGAACCTTGGGTGTTTTTGAACTTTTGGCTTATGAAGAGGTATCAGCCTCTGGACACAGGCTCTACTTAAATATGCTCCAGGTAGTGCAAGGAGGTTCTGTTATGAGTAGCACATGGCTGCTGGATTCTTTTAAAATACTTTGGCAGGAGAGATGATGGCTCAGTGGTCAAGAGCACTAAAGGTCCTGAGTTCAAATCTCAGCAACCACATGGTGACTCACAACCATCTGTAATGAGATCTGATGCCCTCTCTGGTGTATCTGAAGACAACTACTGTGTACTTATATATAATAAATAAATCTTTAATAAAATAAAATAATGAGCATAATACTATAGGATAATCTTTGATTGCTGGTATTGGAGATGAATTCAGAGAAGGAAATTTCTGAACACACAGCTAGCATTTGGTTTGAGTTGAACTGTGGAGAGGCACATATTTGGCAGAAATCCTGAGACTTGTATAAGAAAGTGGCAGCATTTGGAAGATTCTGGAAACATGAGGAAAAATGTGTTTAGAGAAGGGTTGTCTATGAGAGTAAAGTGGAATATGCCTCCAGGTAGGAGCAGGAAAGACCCCAGCTGCCCCTAGTTGAGAAGGAAATCATGAAGTAGGCATTGAAAAAGAGGGTGCCAAACGGAGGCTGCTGGTTTTGTCCTGTCTTGGAGATCATGTAGTGGTGGTACCAGCTCCTGCAGTGGGACCTAGCAGCTGAGGCCTAGGTTGTCGTGGCTGAGAATGATCAGCTGTTGGGTGCCACCCAAGTAAATCTTTGGTGATCCCAGTAGAGCTCAGCATAATATATCATTTTAGGATGAGACTGGCTAAGGACTGCTGCACAGGTCGTGGGGACATCTATTGCCTCATATTTAGTTGGCAGTGAAAGAGTGTTGCTTCTGAAAACCCTAGCCAATGTTGAGTGAAATAGCTTTCCTTTGTAGCTGTCCGATTACAAATTTTCAGTAAGAAATTTACGAAGCTTTGGGCTTTTAAAATAAAAGAGCTAAGTCAAAAGGTGTTTTATATAGAGAATCTAGCTATTGCTCTTGGTAAGAAATGGAAATAGGAAAAATTAATACTTACTGAGAGATTGTGAGGGAATGAACTAGCGTAACATACTCATCTCAAATCTGTGAATTCCTCATAGACCTGGGGAAGGTGAAATGAAAGTGAGCACATTTCCCTTCCAGCTGCTGTTCTGGGTGGAGCTGCCACTCCTCACAGGCCTGGCTCAGGTGTTTGGCAGAGACCCATGGCATGCCCTGTAGCTCTAGAAAGTGAATCAGGCCCATCTGTTCCTGGGCTAGGCTAAGGCTTCACTGCCCTATGTTTCTCCACCAGGGAGTTTGGGGTAACCCTGCCTGAGTTTTGAACATGCGCCCTGTTTACTGCCCTTAAAGATCAAAATCTTCTTCCCCTCGTCCTGAAAGCTACTGTTCGGGGTTGCACTGTGAAGTATCTCAGAGTTGAGTAGCAGTTCTCCTAAAACAGCTTCTCTGCAGAGTTCTGTGGAACTTGTGCTTTGTCCTTTTTTGCTCGGCAATGAGAAGATTGGGTGTACTCAGGAAGGGCAGGAGGAGAAAGCATCAGGCCTATAGCATCTATGGCTTTTTTAGCAGAATGGTTTTGCTTGGTTTTGCAGGCAAGGACTGACCTTAGAGGACATTGTCCACTTGTATGGAAAAGCAAGCACATTGATTGTGTTTACCACAGGCTGAGCTGCTCTAAACTGGAGAAGAAACTTGTGCTACTAATGTTATTCCCCAGGAGGCCTGGCTGGGAGCATCTGTGAAGTGTTTACGGCTCTATCTGCACAGTTGACAGGTCTTTTTCAACATTTGAGTAATAGGCTTGTGGAATTGCTGATGAATTTGACTTTTCTTGTATCATTGGCCTTGTATCATCCTTGTTTGCAGGTGAGGATACCTAAGAATTTGTTTTTTTAGAGTTTTATCACTATGACTCTGAGCCCTTGGGAGTGAAGGCTTCCAGAGCAAAATTAAACAGTTTACTTCTGGACATTTAGGAACAACCTGCTTTCTGGTCTGTTGTAAATCAACACCCAAATGCTTCTGGGTAATAAATTTGGACAGTTGTACATCAGCTGAGAAAGAACTCAACAGCATCCTGTGAAAGCCGGCTTATACTTACGCTCTGTGTGGCCATCTGTGCTGCAGCAGGAACTTTTAGAATCAAACCTTTATTTTGTAAGGTTAAATAAACTAAATGGAAATGAAATTGCTGGTTTTAGTTAGAAGAAGGGTAGGTCTTGCAAAGTTGACATACTTGAAAAAGAATTTTGGAATTTAGTCAGTGAATGTGCCAGAGGTGGGGTGGGGGTGGGGAAGGTGTCAGTGTATTTAAGTCAGCAGTCCTGCTCAGCTGTGAAGAAAACACGTAACAGCTACAGACTATTGTTTGAAATACCCAGATTGCACTGTCCATGGTTATAGTCAAGAGGCAGGATATAATTAGGCATTTTAGTCTCTTTTTTCTGGCTGAAAATATGACTTCCTTATAATATATAAGCTTTTTTTCTTTTACTTTGTTGGACCATCCAGGAAGTAGGGAGGCAGGTTCTACTATACTTCTACTTTTCACTGCAGCTGTCTTCAGATACACCAGAAGAGGGCATCAGATCTCATTACAGATGGTTGTGAGCCACCATGTGGTTGCTGGGAATTGAACTCAGGACCTCTGGAAGAGCAGTCGGTGTTCTTAACCACTGAGCCATTTCTCCAGTCCCTACTATAACTTTAAGACTCATATAGAAATAAAACTTCTTTGTAAATATAAAAGGTCCTTCCAGGACTGTCAGAGTATTTTCTGAAATATATTAAGAGAGTACCTAGTCTCTTCCTGTATTAATGGCTGCACACTGTACTCATTCATATATGTTCAATTCTATCATTCTTTATTCTACTTAGATATATATTTAACATGTTATTTTAAGTCAGTTAAATAAAAGCTACCCTGTTCAAATATTGTTGTTAGCTGTCTCTAACATGCAGAGTCTCAAGTTTGGAAGAGAACCACCAAACAGTAAACCAGCTTCTAAACTGTGAACTTTTTTTTTTTTTTAGCCCTTGTCCCCAACTTTTTGAGTATAGAATTATTAAGAGTATACTTTAAATAATAAGTTTTTAGGAAAAACTAATTAACATCCCACACTGGGTTACCATTATCTTAGAAAAACCTCTCTAATTATAATAGTATTTCCAGACTCTTCAATGCCTGGCTGGTCACTGAGTAGCGTTGATAAGCATACAGTGTCTTTCATACTTGCTGTTACAACATTTTAATTAAGAGAATTCAGCTGTGGTACCAGCTGGGGATGTGTCTGGCATTGTGGAAGATTGCAATTAGAGGCTGTATATTATATCTTCTTTCTCCCCGTTCAACTCTGGTAGAATGCCTTTGAGAAGGGGCTTTTAGTTTCAGCCGTATAAATACTTTAATATGCCTAACTGTAATCACACAGTTATACTCCTTTACATACACATCGTTTTATGGATTCTTTAATCCTTTTCTAATGCTGAACTGTCTAGCCTGCTTTTTGGTTGGAGGCAGACATGCATTGGGCAAGAAAAGGAGAACCAGAGGCATTCAGTGATTTTCCTCTGGTTATGTTCTATCCTTTTGTCTCCCTACTTTATGGTTGATGTCCTTTTATGTCTGAAATAATTAACATCTCATTTTCCTAGCAAATTCCAGGCAATTTATATAAAATTAGATTTTATAATAAACTTATCTTCTATTAATTAACAAATGCAGTCTTTTAAAGTAAGTTGTTTCTTTCTTCTCAGTCCTCTGCTTCAAGTAGATGTAGGGTGTAAGCCTGGGATAGGAGAATCTGACACACAGGCACAATAGGAGCCATTGATTTCTGGCATTGAGCTTTGTGCAAAGAGGGCCTGTCACTCCAGCTGTTAGAACTAGACCCTGGGAGCAGCTGCTTTCTGGGATCTAGTCCTCTAGGGATGCACTCCATCTGCTGCCGTGTGACAGGTCCTGGGAAAGAATGTGACCCCCAACTCATCTTTGTATTCCTTTACTCACCACCCTCCAGTTCTTTCCCTGCCTCTCTGCAAACCTGAAAAGCAAGATGACTGTACTGGAAAACGTCTATGATTTCCCCCGTACTCTCCCTACTCCTCATTCTACCATGCTGCACATTGGGAAGCATTTGTTGCAGATTTAAATGCCTGGCTTCTGGAGAATTAGTATCATAAAGCAGACTTTGATTTTATTATGAACAATGCACTTTTATATTTTAGGGCTAGAAGGATTTCTAGAACACTCATTTCTTGGGAGAAGGACCTAGGAGTTCACATTCTTAGTCTTGTATTTAGGGCCTTCCCTAATATTTTGAATCAGACACCAACCTGACATCTCTCCTACTGCTTTCCCTCAAAGTAGGCCTGTTTTGAATTTGCAGCCTGGTTGAGGCTTCTAAGTGCTGAATTAGAGGTATTGGATACTGCTCCCAGTTTACCAGCCTGATTTTCTAAACCTCTAAACTTCTATCTTCTGCTAGTACTGGGCACATTTGTTACTTTCCATACACAAACAACTTCTTTTTTTGCTTCTCTGCCTTTGACCTGATGTCCACCCACAGTGTGTTCTTCCTACTCTGCTTATTCTTGTCATGATCCTTTTTTTCCACGGTCACAGGTTCTACTAACCCTCAAATTGGAACTTAAATTTCTTCCATCTCTTCTCCATTGGACTAATCCTTGCTCAAAACCTCCTGTATCCCATACTGATTTTTGCTGTGGTCACTTACTAGATAAAAGCCCCCAAGAGAGGTCACTGTGGTTTTCATCGTTTTCCCTGTCTTCCTCCATTGCCTCCCTGGCACGGCCTTGGCACTTGGTAAAACCTTTTCAAGGTTTTGGGTGGATAGTAGATGGATACATGCAGTTCTTACATGAGCTCCAAAGAGTAAGCAGAAAGTTGATGCTACCATTATTTTAACCTACTTGCAAGTCTTTATTTGTAAGGCAAGGGAGACTAGATTCTCTTTAAGGACAGATGCTGTCTTATTTACTCTTAAAAATCTAGCACCTGGGCTGGGGATTTAGCTCAGTGGTAGAGCGCTTACCTAGGAAGCGCAAGGCCTTGGGTTCGGTCCCCAGCTCCGGGGGGGGGGGGGGGGGGAATCTAGCACCATCTTGGGGCATAGTATTTACAGGTGATTTCTAAGTCAATGAAAGAATTTTCAGTAACAATAAGATGAATACTATTAATTTTTCATTGTTTTCTAGGTAAAGGTTATTAAATCTGGATTAAAGGATTTTTGTTTATTAAATGTTGCATTTGTATATTACTATTTGTACATACAGAAAGTAGGGGATAATGTCTCCTCAGATAATATCTCCAAACCAAGAATGTTTAACTGGCTAGTCCAAAAACAAAACACCAAAAGTTTCTCTAGAAGCTGGGTACAAAGTAATGTATTATATTTTGTGTATGTATATACATATATACACACATACACACACATGCACTGAAATCCTAGCTACTTGGCAGTTGAGGCAGGGGGAATCTCAAGTTTACTGTGTAGCAAGGCCTCATCTTAAAACAACAACAAAAACTTTCCAGGACTTAAGAGTTGCCACAGAAGGGAACAGGGTCATGGTCTTCAGCCTGATTTAAAAAACAAAATGAAACTAGCTGGGCATAATGACAAATGGCTTTATTCCCAACACTTAGGGGACAGAAGTCAGCCTGGTTTACATAGAGAGTTCCAAGCTAGCTAGAGCTACATGGTGAGACCCTGTCTCAAAAACACTAAATAAGCCAGGTGTTATGGTGCATTCCAGCACTCAGGAGGCAGAGGCAGGCCTCTGTGAGTTCAGTGCCAGCCTTGTGTACATAATGAGTTCTAGGACATCCAGGGAGACATAGAAAAACCCTGACTCAAAAAACATATTAATAAATAAAACATTGAATTGAGACTATATAATTCATCTAGGCTCAAGGTTTCACAGAGCAGTTGCATACAGGCATAGGTGATTGCTTGATGTACTGTGTAAGTATGTATGTATATGTTTTGTTTTGAGACAAGGTCTTACTCTGTAGCTCAGGCTAGCTTTGAAATTTGTATCTCCTCAAGTACTGAAATTACAGATATATGCTACCAGGCTAGGCTCACAAATTGGTGTTGTAAAGTTGCTGTATGTGGTGGTCAAGGGTCTAAGACATGCCAGAGCTAGACTGGTTAAGTACAGGCAAGTCCTAGACCTTTAGTAAAGATCAGGCACTTGCTTTGGACTTTGTATGAACTTGAACTGGTCTTCAGGCAGCCAAGACTACATGATGAGACCCTAACCTTTTTTTTTTTTTTTAGAATCATTCTGTGTGTGTGTGTGTGTGTGTGTGTGTGTGTGTGTGTGTGTGTGTGTGTGTACTGTAGCTGTCTTCAGACACATCAGAGGAGGGCATCAGGTCCTATTATAGATGGTTGTGAGCCACCATGTGGTTGCTGGGAATTGAACTCAGGACCTCTGCAAAAGCAGTGCTCTTAATTGCTGAGTCATCTATCTAGCCTGAGACCCTGCCTTAAGAAAAGAAAAGAAAAAAAAAGAAAAGAAAAGAAAAAAAAAGAAAAGAAAAGAGAAAGAAACCTAAGTGGATTGAAGACATGGGTCAGTAGTTAAGAGCACCTACTGTTCTTGCAGATGACCCAAGTTTGGTTCTTAGCATTCCACCTTGATGGGGAAATATTGCCTACTGATCTATGAACCGACGGAGGCCTGTATGTACAAGCAGATACCCAGATCTTTATTCTCCAAACAGGAGTTACAGCAGCTTATATCTGTGTCTATCCCCATGTAATGTATTGCATTGGGAGGAATTTTTCTTGTGCTATCTGTAATTGGGAAGATTCCATGTAACACTTAAGGGCAAATCAGAGTTTGAATCCAGATTCCACAGTTTAGTAGCCATGGGATATCAAGCCATTACTGAATCTGTTAGAGCCTTATTTCTTAGTCTGACTAAATTATCATTATACCTTCCTTGTAATGTGGGAGAATTTAATAAGATCAGTGTAGTGCCTGTTGGTAAGTATTAGTTCTTTTTCTCATTTTTACCTGTGGGCAACAGAGATTAAGTTTGTTTTACTTTTAACCGTGTGCTTTTTTTTTTTTTTTTTTTTTTTTTTTGGTTCTTTTTTTCAGAGCTGGGGATTGAACCCAGGGCCTTGCGCTTCCTGGGCAAGCGCTCTACCACTGAGCTAAATCCCCAACCCCAAGCGTGTGCTTCTTAAATGGGTATGCCTAGACTACATTCAGATGGCCGAGAAATGAACCTACAACTTCTGACCTTTATACCCAGGCCTCTAACTCTAGCTTAGACCCTGGCGGCCCTCAGTTTATTATCATAGTTACCCTCTGAGGTAGGTTGGACAGTGCGCAGCTGTCTGGGGCTTCCTTGTGAAGGTGGATTCTGAAGGCTACAGCATGCCATTAGACAGCTTACTTAGGAGTTAGGTTGAAAGAGATAGATTGGGTAGCCATTGCTAATGAAAAAGTAAATATCTCAGGCTTCTCTTCACCCTTCTCTATCACCCCAAAGCGGCACAGTAATATAGTAGCACACCCAGAATATCCTGACTCCTTATATTGTTGTTGCCCTTCCACTCTGGGCATAGAGGAGAGCTATGAGCTGTGCTCTGTAGCTCACTGAGCTGGGAGACTGGCTGCTAGCACTGAATGAGCCAGGCCTGGACTGGAGTAGCAGGATGAAGGAGAATGCCCTTCTTCCTGCCCCTCTTTTAGCAGTCATAACAGTAGGAGGGAGAAAGGACACTCCAGCTGCCAGCCTGTTCTCCCTGCTTCTTAGCTGTGAAAACAAGGAGAGGTGAAAGGGTAGCAGACCATATGGAGGCCATTTGTCAGCCAAGTGTAGCCTGAGCTCTGCAGCTAAAAAAGGAAATGGAAAAGGGTGCAAAGCGCAAGCAAAGGAGGAGCTCCCATAGTGCTTCATGTCTGCCTATCCCTCTCAACGTCAAGGAAGTTCTGAAACAGTGCTTTCTCTTTGTAAAGTCTTTGCCCTTCCCCATTCAAAAATCAAAAATATGGGGTTTAATTCGCTCTGTGAAAGTAAGTGGGAAAATGTCTTCACGCCTATTGTATGTGCAGCATGATACGGGTGCTTTCATGAATGTTTTTTAACCAGTTGACTCATCACACTGGTAGAACTAGATACTGTTGTTGAATAAGACTCAGAGGAGATAGGACACAGAGTGAACCCTTGGGTCAGACTCAGCTTCATTTATTTGACACTTAAGAGCACGCTCTGATTCCCTTCTGGCCTGATCCTGCTAGGCAAACAGTGTCTCTTCATGATTAGCTAGATGCTGATTTAGAGAATTAGAGATTTTCTACTAAGTATTTACTGTCATGTCAGATTCATGAAGCACTAGAGAATAAACATGAGCAGAAAAAGCCCCTATCTTATAGTGTGAACACTGAGTGGGGAAATGAAGGAAGGGCAACCCTGTGGAAAAATAAATAAAAAACAGTATGATAGTAGTTTCTCCAGAGGAATGAAGTTGTTATGGGAAATACAAAAGAAGAATTACAAAGCGATTGCTTACTAAACACTTAGCATATAACAGACCCTCTACTGGGTACTTGTCCTATATATTGATATTAATCTTTACAGTAACAGCATGAGGTAGATACCTTTGTATTCCCTTGTTCTAGGAAACTGAGGAATAAATCTTCATAGGACTGTGTAATGGGTAACTTTTAAAGGCAACAAACTAGCTGGCATCTAATTCTCAGCCCACACTGGCAAACCCTCTGATCTCTGGCAGTGGCTGGAGAGGTGTTAGGAAGCTACAGCCTTAGAATTCTGATGTGCAAAAGCAGGAGTTTCAGCTGGGTGTGTGCGTTTTATAAGGTCAGGATCCTTGGCCAAGGATAAGAACACGTTTTTTTTGTTTGTTTGTTTGTTTTGTTTTGTTTTGTTTTGTTTTGTTTTGTTTTGAGCTGGGGACCGAACCCAGGGCCTCGAGGTTGCTAGGCAAGCGCTCTACCACTGAGCTAAATCCCCAACCCCAGAACACGTTATTCTTTTTTTTTTTTTTTTGGTTCTTTTTTTTTGGAGCTGGGGACCGAACCCAGGGCCTTGCGCTTCCTAGGCAAGCGCTCTACCACTGAGCTAAATCCCCAACCCCAGAACACGTTATTCTTAATAACTAAGGGGGTTTGTGGCTCTCTCCAGGTAACCAGGGTTGCCATGTGGGGCAATAAAAGAAAATGCTTTTCCTCCTCTGTCTGAGGCCACTGGTTAAGAGAGGAAGGGAAGGGGAGGAAGCTAGTTCTAAAACAAGGACAGTCTCCAACTAGACCTATCTGCCAGTTGCTGATGTCCCAGAACTAGGCTTGTGTTAGGCCTTTCTTGGGAAGATGATGGGCCCTAGGCCTGTGTGCTTCCTCTCTTTGCTCTCATATCCCAGCACAGTACCACACCCTGAGAAAGACTTGAGCTATGGCAGACTGGCCCTACCCCCAGTGTGTGGGAAGTTCTCCTAAGTAAAGAAATTCTGGCTGGACAATGGCCTTCCTGTCTGACTGCTGGGAAGGTTTGTTTCATATGAGGAGAGAGAAGACTGCAAACAGCATGAGAAATCATCTTGATCCCCTCTCTCTGCAGCCTGTTTTAGACTTTTGACTACTCAAGTGGTGATCAGTAATTCAGAAGGCCAGGAGACCCATTCAGAAGCAGCCCTGGTGTCTTCTAAGTAATAAGATTACTGTTTTCTGGCTCCCATGGCAAGCCTGTGGCAAGAATCTGGTCCATTGAAAGAGTTCTTTCCTGCGTAGACACAAGATTGCTGCCAGCCTTTTATACTCTGAGGTCAGTTTAAACCCACATAGCTGTAGGACTTTCAAAAATGAACCTCTCAAAAAGGTGTTGAGGCTAGCCACATACATATTTGACTTCAGACAGATTTTCAGAGTGACCTCAGATATATTTCAGTTTAGTGCCTTCGTGTACTAAAACAGACCTAGTGATGGCATCAGTGTTTGCTTACGGTATCCAGGTTGTCCTTGTTGCTGGACTGCTCATTGAGACACCTATGATCAGTTCAGGTTTGGAAGAGAAGCTAGGCTCTGAGACCCTTACCTTCTAGGAAGCACTGAACAAGTATCTTAACCTCTCTTCCTTAATTTGTTCATCTGTATTATGTTCTGAAATTATGAGAGAGAGAGAGAGAGAGAGAGAGAGAGAGAGAGAGAGAGAGAGAGAGAGAGCGCGCAGAAAGAGAGGAGAAAGAGAATGAAATGAACACACACACACACACACACACACACACACACACACACACACACACACACTGAAACATAAGGGAGTTAGTTCCACATGTAAACTGCTTAGAATAGTGTGTGGCATATAGCAGTAAGCATGAACTGTTAAGACTATTTCTGAAAGAGAGTCTTCAGAGAAGCCTTTTGACCACCACCAGATGATTGAGATGATTGTGTTCTCTCTCTCCCACTCCCTCGCTCCCTTTGTATTTTTATTGCTCTAATTCCAACTTGGTTGGAATGCTTTTCACCTTCCCTTTGAACAAGGTATGGGCAGGTCAGCCTTAGGGAAAATCACTTAACTCAAGTGAATGAGCCTCCTTGTTCTGTGTGAAATGGTTCATGTAGAAGGAACTCAGGAAGGTGGTGCATTTAGGAAACTGTGAACCTGTTTACTTTCTGTAATCCCCTTGTTCTTTCTCTGTCTCTGTTGTTAACAAAGTGGAATTAGAAATTGAACCTTTATCAAGAAAGAGAATAATCCTTTCTAAATAACCATAAAGGGTCCTCTGCTAAATGTTGGGTTTTTTTTTTTTTTTTTGGTTCTTTTTTTCGGAGCTGGGGACCGAACCCAGGACCTTGCGCTTCCTAAGCAAGCGCTCTACCACTGAGCTAAATCCCCAGCCCCTAAATGCTGGGTTTTTACACGCTTTCCTTCCTTCCTTTTTTATTTTTGGGGGAGGGAGGCAATGCCTCACTGTATAGCCTAGTCTGCTACTCTGTCCTTGGACTCAGAATCCTCCTGGTGCTGGAATTATAGGAGTGTGGTACCATACCTGGTTGTGTCTCGTGCCCATCAAGTAGATCTTTCTGTTTTGGGGTCCACAAACCTATCTTCCAGTACTTCAAAGAATTCCTTTTGCTAAGACTGCAGACCATTAACAATAGCATTTACCAGCCCTATGTTATTCAGCTTTCTGTTACTGTGAAAAAATAACCAAGAAAAGCAACTTAGAAAGAGGAAAGGAGTTAGTTTCGGCTCACCTTTTCATTCCGGTCACTTGAGGCTGTAGCAAGGCAGAACATCGTAGTGGATAGAACACACGATGATCCAGAGCTGGTTTACCTGGAGTTAGCCAGTAAAGGACAGATGGGAGTAGAGTGAGGGGAGGACGGGAAGAGGACATACGTAGGCTCTCTTCTTAAGTGTCGTGCTCTACCTTGGTGAGATCTTTATAGCCCTCCTAAAGACACATGTGGAAAGGACCCACTGGAATTATAGCCCAGTAGGACATTGACAGTGCTATTTCAAACCTACTCCAGTGACCACCTCTCTAGAAATGAAGCTTGGGCCTGGGACCCTCTTTCTCTCCCCTCCCCTACTCTGTCTTCAGGGAGCTTCTCTCTGGCCATCTTGTCAACACCTTCATCAAACACTTTTTTTAAAGATTGATATTTACTTATGTATTTATATTATGTCTGAGTGTTTTGCCTCCATGTATGTCTGTTTATTAACCCTGTGTAGCTCCTGTCTTTGATAGTGTAGTCTTTTCTTTGTATCTATTAGCCAGAAATCTCTTTTGTTGAGTCTTTTGAAAGTATTTAAATATATGCCTGCCTACTCACCTCCAATCCGTTAGAGACTGGTGTCTGCATACCCCTATTTTCTATAGCTTCTTTCTTGTTTTGAAAGGGTTGAGTATCTCTGGAGGGAGCTGAGTGGCCAGAGCAGAATAGACATCTGGCCTTTCATTGTACATGTTATTTTTAGCTCTATACCACATATATACTGATATCCTATGTATTTATGAGATTTACAGGGGAAGAAAATGTGTAGCAGAGTAGTCTTGGCTCTAGAATCCTAGCCCTTTCTCTGACAGCCTCTTCCATGCACCATGGTCTGCTTCTGTGTGGGTTCTGCCTGCTCTCAGGAGCTGGCCAGAGTGGTCAATATTAATTATGTCCAGGAAATGAACCAGTTAGACACAGTCTGCAGAGAGCCAAGAGTCAGAAGGTCTGAGGGGGTTACTACTCTGATGGATAGAAGATGGGAAATGAAATAGTAAAGCAACTGTCTGCTTGCCAGCTGTCTGAATGACTTGGCTACCACTTAGGGGACTACAGAAATGTTTTCATTCAATTTTCTCCTGCTCAGGACTTTGAGCCAGGTGGGTGGTAGGGATGTCAGAGGTGTGTTCTTTAAGGGGATAGGGACTCATATTTGGATTCATCTTCTAGTTTCATAGTTTCTGCCAGACTTTTAGATTCTTTGGCAACTTTTTAAAATTTGTTGAGCTGAAACAGTAGCTGGTGGTAGAATGTGTACTACTATGTGTGAGACCCTGGAATTGATCTGCAATACTACCAAAGGATCAATAATGGGAAAGGGAATGGGATTGCCTCAGAGATGGACTGCCTGTCTAGTCAGCATGGACAAGTCCCTGGTTCAATCCCAAGCATCTGCCCAAGAAAAATTATAAATGTACTTAAATGATGAAACAAAAGAAAATGGCACACTTTCTACCTACCCCTAGGGATGTGCAGCCTAAGGGCAGGATTGTTTTGCATCTGAAACTTTCCCCCAGCCAGACTTGATGTCAACCTGCATAATAGCATCTGGGTCAGAGGTTGGGAGGCTGCAAGGGCACAGCTGTACAATGTGATCCATGGAGTGTTCACATGGGAGGGAGCCAGGGCCTTATCCGGATAGTCAGATACGCCTGTATAATTCCCAGTCACTCTGAGCCTGTTAGAGGAAGTGAGAAGAGGAAATGACCATTCTGATTCCCACACGGATATCTCTGTGATACTAGGGATAGGCTGGCAAGGAGTCAGCAAACCTGAATTTCCTTTGGAAAAATCTTTGTTATATCTTGTATTTATAAAAGATTTGGAAAGTTGGAGGGAATGAGGGCCTGATCACACTGTCTTCGCCATGCTAGACCCTGAGTGACTCCTTAGTGCACCATGGACTAGGTACCTACACACACCACCTTGATTGCTTGCCTTGGGTTCAGCTCTATAATCTGTCTGAGGTAGAAATAGAGTATTCCCTCACCTGTAAGCTGCTTGGACCTTCCAGCTCCTATGATAGTCTTTCTAAACCACCATCCCACCACACCTGTCTGCCATCTCTCTAGTTAACGAGTTTGAGGGGTGAAAGGCAGTGATCTTGGTATACATAAACTTACAAACCAGCCAGCTCATGGGTTGGGCATTAGGACTCACAGGAAGAAGAGCTGGATTAGAATCAGAGGACCTGACTTTGGTCCTAAGTTGATTATCACCCTGCCCTAATCCTGACTAAAAGCTGCTTCACTTTGGTGGGATTTAATATCCCCATCATTAGAGGGAAGAAATGATAACTATCTCACAGAATCCTAAGAGATGACAATGACTTTAAAACTAGATTGTCATACCTAGAGGAGAAATGTAGGGTATACTGTGGACAAAGACAAGTGAAGGCTGTCAGCCAAGAGACGATGCACAGGGCTTTGGAAGCCTCCCAGGAAAGCTCTCTGAAATCTTCTCAGAAGCCAAACTCATCCAGGGAGTCTTTCCTGGAATTGATGTCGTAAACAACCTAAAACTTGCCCTAATGAGTTGCTACTTTACCCCCTAAGTCTGACTCACTTTTAGTGGATGCTGTTAGAATCAGATGCAAACTACAGCAGGTACAGAACATTTCTGGAGTCTACTGGCCATTGGTTGGGAGAGAAATACTGTGGGCAGCCAGACTGACCAATTGGTAGTGCATTTCCCTCACTGTCAGCGACAACTTGAATTCCATACTAGTTTAACAGGCTTTCCCAAGGACTATGTCCCCTCGTGTTTTGGGGCCATGCTACTAAGAGAAGATAGATACCCCTTTGAAAGCTTCATTGTAGTACCATCTCCCTCTGTCTTTGCAGTGTGCCCTCTGCCGCCAGAGCCAGAGAATGGTGGCTACATTTGTCATCCCCGGCCCTGCAAAGATCCTTTGACATCAGGCAGTGTCATCGAGTACCTGTGTGCAGAAGGCTACATGTTGAAGGGTGACTACAAATACCTGACCTGCAAAAATGGCGAGTGGAAGCCAGCCATGGAGGTTAGCTGTCATCTCAATGAAGGTCAGTCTGCAAGTAAAAAGGGGTGCTGCCTGGGTCCTGCTTTTCCCTAGCTCCTGAGGAGTAGCACATGCTTTCTCAAGAGCTCCCTTAGACTGTGTTAAGCCCTTTATGTAATTCCATGTCTTTGTAGAAGTCCTTGGATTTGCTGGTGCATGCCATGTTGCATTCCTCTGAACCACTGAGGGGCTCTGTGTCTATTGAGGCTTCTGCTTGACTATGTAAAATCCCTTTGATGTCAGGATTCTGTTTGCCTAATCAGGTGCTGATGCCCTTAGGCTTGTTCTGCTAGCACAGTGAGTTGTGAGCACAACACTAACATTTCCAGTGTCTCTTCCATTTCATTTTTTCCCCTTAAATGAAAAAATGATGGTTTGGTTATGAAGCTAAAGTCCTGCTATACAGAATACTTTTTCCTTCCTGCCTTCTCTTGCGTTGCATGACAGGAAAAATGCAGGTTTCTAAAGGTACGTGTGTGTCATATGACCATCTCTGTGCTTCATTCACAGTTGGGCTTCAAAACCATAACATACTTATCCAGTAATACCTGAGAGGAGCATGGGAACTGTAGGCTTAGATTTTTTTTAATGTATTTTTAATAAGGGTTTTTTATATTTTTAATGTCCCTTCTAGCCCTTCACCCATCAGAGGTAGTGGAAAGGAAAGGTTAATAGAGCAAAGGAAAATGTGGGCCTGTTTAGAAATAGTTCTTTGGAGCAAATCTGATCTACATTGTTAGGATATTCGGTTCACACAAATTAGTAGCAACTTGATCCATTCACAAATACCATTTATGAATTAGCAATGGCAGGACTCATAAACATCATTTATGAATTAGCCATAGCAGGTCAGTCTGGAAGAATCACAAGTCTCTGTCCAATTGGCCCAACTCCGCTGAAGCGGCAAGAAGCCGCTGGAACACCAGCAGAAGTTTTTTGGTGTGTTTTTCTCTATGAAGTCATGACAAATGATGACCAATAAAGAATGGTAAGGTGTGCCAATACCACCCAGTGTAGTCAGTGAAAACCAGTGTCAGCAAAAAATGGCAAGGCATACCAATACCACACAGCATCGTCCACTCTCTGTTGGGCTATATTTATATTCCTTCAAACATGGTGTTCTTTCAAGCATCTGCTGTAGCAAAACATTATCTGCCCTTTTTCTAGGCTGCCTCCAGAAAAATACCATGTGTCTGCTTGAGCAAAAACACCCTTTCCTAAGACAGTTTCCAGAAAAATATCAATCAAGTCTCTAAAGAAACCAGAAATTTTCATTTCAGGGAACCAATATGGGGTTACAGTGATGACTGAAGGGCTTAGGATACGAGCTTGTTATTGCCCACTTCTTAATTACCCTGCTACAGAGGGAGAAAACATGGTGGAACTTGTGGTAGAAAGATGCCATCTAGTGAGTTAAAGTACCAGATGGGCTTCAAAGGCTAGAATGAGGAGGGGTCTTTTATTCAGGGAACAGGAAAAGGAAGTGTTTCCAGAAACACCATACATGCATAAGGCTACTTTATAAGATTTTCCTGAAAAGGCCCAACTGTCAAATAGATGCTTCTATATTGTACCATGCAGGGAATATTTGACTCATCATTTGTAGAATTCATGTTTTGTATTTCTGGGTACCAGATGCTTATGATAACTTGTTTTCTTAGACAAAGAAACCCATGCATCACTTGGGGTCCCTGCGCTGTCCATAGTGGCTTCCACTGCCAGCTCTGTGGCACTCATTCTTCTCCTTGTGGTGCTGTTTGTACTGCTGCAGCCAAAGCTGAAGTCTTTCCATCACAGCAGGTAAGCACAGTGTTGGTCAGGCATCCCCAGGATGTCAGCCTGGGACCAGTATAAGAAGCTACTAGCTTATAGCTTCTGTTAGCCTGTATCTTTGGGAAGTGGAGAGGAAGGTCCCGCTGTGTGTTAAGCTCATACATGTGCCTGGCACTATCCTTTTTGGTGCACATGCTTCACTTTGATTCTATTGGGAACGTTACAGACAAAGAAAATCTCAGAAGGATTGCAGAGCTGGGATTTGGAGCTCCATGTTTGTTCACCTCAAAGCCATGGCGTTTCTGCCTCAGCACTGTCTCTGGTGTGGTTCCAGCAGTGCTGGCATCACTCCTGAGATGCTTTGGAGCTAAGACGCAGTGGTAGGAAGTACAGTCCTCTGTGCGCTGCTTGTGTTTGAAGCTATGTCTTCTTGCTCCTGGTTTCTAGTCCTTAGTGCACCTCAGCGTCCCTCATATTCTCATTTATTTGGTTTGGAGTGGGATCCTGGCCTTGTCATTGTCTAGAAAACTTCTCAGATAGCTATGACGTCTAGTGAAAATCCAGGACCACAATGGTGCCGTATGCCATTGTGAAGTTAGAAGAAGTGGGTGGGAGATGGAGGGAGCAGATGGTGGGGCCCTAAGGGGAGTGGCCTGAGTAATCTCTGATAAGAGCCTTTTACCTGACCTGCCTTGGCTTCTGTATTTGCTCAACCATGTGAGCACTTCATGCCTTTGAACACTACAGATCTTTTATATTTACTCATAGCCCTACATCAGTCATTGCCTCAGGAATAAGAATAAATTCAGACTAAGTCACATTCTGTAAAATGCTTCAGATATGAAACTTATAGATATGGACTACCCTGAAGTGAATTTCTATACAGAAATATGATTTTTTTCTCCTTCTTTTTTTTTTCTTTTTTTTTTTTTTTTTTGGAAGGAAGGAGGAGTAGCAAATATCTTTTTAAGAAGTGTTTATTAATTTTATGTGAGTGCTCTATCTGCATGTATTCCTACACACCAGAAGAAGATCCCATTACAAATGGTTGTGAGCCACCATGTGGTTGCTGGGCATTGACCTCAGGGCCTCTGGAAGAAGAAAAGGTGTTCTTAACCACGGAGCCATCCCTCTAGTCCAGTAGCAATTATTTTTAAAGAGGTACTTTGAAGGACTATTTAAAAAAAAAAAAAGCGCTATTTCCATGTCAAGTCGCACTCTTCTGTTCTGTTTTCCATGTTGGTGAGGCAGTGTAACTCCCTCTGTAACCACTGAGTCGTTAAAGCTAACCAGTGGATTCTGGTTTGCTTAAGTAGAAAATTGATCGGGTTTGTCCGAATACCAAATGCATGTACAAATACTATTTTTTAAAAATATATCAGCCAGCTGGTGGTGGCACACACTTTTAATCCCAACACTCAGGAGACAGAAGCAGGGAAATCTCTGAGTTTAAGGCCAACCTTGTCTACAGAGTGAGTTCCAGAATGGCCAGGGTTACACAGAGAAAACAACAAACTATGTATTTTAAATTGTATTTACTATGAGCCACGCCATACCATGGTACACATGTCAGCATTAGAGGACAACATAGACCAGGTGAGTGGGCGAATGGAATAACCTTTTTTAAGTTTTCCTTCCATCCAAAAATCTCTGGTTATTTTAGGGATGCTAAATGCTAATTGTCTTTCTTTTTTTTTTTTTTAAGACTTATATTTTATTTATATGAGTGCATTGTAGCTGTCTTTAGATACCCCCAAAAGACATCAGATCCCATTACAGATAGTTGTGAGCCACCATGTGGTTGCTGGGAATTGAACTCAGGGCCTTTGGAAGAGCAGTCAGGACTCTTAACCACTGAACCATCTCTCCAGTTACGATAATTGTCTTTATTGTGTATGTTATTTGAGCCAGGCAATATAGATTGTGTCTGCCAAGTACAGGTAAAGAAATAATGTTAACCAATGGTAGTATAGGCTGACATCTGACTACTGCGCCTCTCAGTTGCGGAAGATAGATGAAAGAACACATCCTCACTAGGTAGAGTTCTTTATGAAATTTAGCTTAAACTTAGTTAAAAGAAAACATAATTATACATATCTAGGTGGTGGGACCTCCTACTAGAAAGCTGGCATGGATACTTTAAAATTATTGAGGCCAAGGCTGGAGAGATGACTCAGCAATTGAGAGCACTGGCTACTTTTCCAGAGGTCCTGGGTTCAATTCCTAGCATGCACATGATGGCTTACAGCCACTCTAACTCCAGTTCCAAGAAACCTGACACTGTATTCTGGCTTCTGGGGGTGTTGTACTTATGTGGCACACAGAACACCCATACACATAAAATAATTTTGATTTTTTTTAAAATGTCAGTGTATAAAATATAACTAGTGGATATTCTAAATTAAGGAAATGAAAGGGACAGCACAACTAAACATAGAGTGTATGTGTCATAGTTTGAGGTACTTGCTGTGATGAAACACTATGACCAAAAGCAAGTTGGAGAAGAAAGAGTTTACACTTCCGCATCTGTCTTAGAGTTTCCATTGCTGTGAAGAGACACCATGACCAAGGCAACTCTTACAAAGGACAACATTTAACTGGGGCTGGCTCACAGGTTCAGAGGTTTAGTTCATTATCATCAAGGCAGGAAGCATGGCAGTATCCAGGCAAACATGGTGCTGGAGAAGGAGCTGAGAGCTCTGTATCTCGATTCGTAGGCAACCGGGAGAGACTGGCTTCCAAGCATCTAGGAGGAGGGTCTCAAAGCCCACCCCTACAGCGACACACTTCTTTAGCAAGGCCATACTTACTCCAACAAGGCCACACCTCCTTATGTGCCACTCTCTGAGCCAAGCATATTCAAACCACCACAACATCCATAGTTTATCACTGAAGGAGATCAGGACAGAAATTCAAACAGGGCAGGAACCTGGAGACAGGACCTACTTTCTTATGGAACTCATGACCACAAGCCTAGGGATGACCCTACCCACATTGGGTTCGACCTTCCCTCATCAATCACTAATTAAAAGAATGCTTCCTAACAACCCAGTCGATGGGGGCATTTTCTCAAGTGGGAATCCCTTTTCTCCTATGACTCTAGCCTATGTTAAGTTGACATAAAATTAGCCAGCATGGAATGTTTGATTCTGGATAAAAACAACAAAGCCACAATGGCTAAGTTTGCCAACAGTTTGGGAAGTTTGTGTAGCACACCATTGTTAAGTTTCTGGAATACATTATGGGAAAAGAAGTTCTGAGGCTAACACAAATTATGGGATGGGTGTGAAGTATCTAGGCTACAGTTCCTGACCCCAGCAGGAGCATCCACCCACATAACCGCTGGATGATGCAGGGGGCTTTATGTCTACTTTGCCACATGTTCTTTCCTGCATTTGTGTTAAAATTCATTAAAAAAAAAAAAAAAGACAGATTTCTTTTTATGTAGACCAGATTGTTCTAAACCTCCTGCATCTGCCTCCCTAGTGCTGGGATTGAAAGCATGTGTCACAAGGCCCAGCAGGATGCCTTTCTATTTTACTTATGTGTGTGGGTGTTTTGCTTGTATGTATGTCTGTGCATGATATATGTGCCTGTATCTGCTGAGGCTAGAAGGGTGTAAGGGATTCCTTAGAATTGGAGTTACGGTTGGTTGAGCACTGCTGTGTGGGTGCTGGGAATCAAACCCCAAGTCCTTTAGAAGAGCAGCCAGCACTCTTTTTTTTTTTTTTTTCTTTTTTTCGGAGCTGGGGACCGAACCCAGGGCCTTGCGCTTGCTAGGCAAGCGCTCTACCACTGAGCTAAATCCCCAACCCGCAGCCAGCACTCTTAGCCAACCCCAAGAACACAGTCTTTAGAAATATGTAAAACTGGAATTGATCCTAAATCTACCCCTCATCAGCTTTTTGACTGAAATTTCAAGAGCAGTTACTTACCTCCTCTGTGCCACCCCTGCATTCCTGTTGAATCCCTGGGTGGAAGGACTCGGGTGAGGATCCAGTGTGCTTAAGCGTTTAAAGTACCTTGGACTTGCTGGCATATAATAAGCGCTGGGAAAGGATGGGTTTTGTTGATACAACATCATTTATTCAACTCTGTTTGTTACTCAGGTTCTTGTCTTTTTCTTTTCTGATCCAGGCGTGAACAGGGGGTTTCTGGGGACCAAGTCTCCATCATGGTGGATGGGGTCCAGGTTGCACTACCCTCATATGAGGAGGCTGTGTATGGAAGTTCTGGTCACTGCATGCCGCCGGCTGACCCCAGAGTACAGATCGTTCTGTCGGAAGGGTCTGCACCTAGTGGGAGGAACATGCCGAGGGAGCAGCAGCTGCAAGGCCAGGCGGCCTGCTCCTCTGCAGGTGGAGAGGATGAGGCCCCGGGCCATTCTGGGCTGTGTGAAGCCTGGGGTTCCCAAGGCTCCGAGACTGTGATGGTGCACCAGGCAACCACATCTTCCTGGGTGGCCGGCTCAGGGAGCAGCCGGCAGACACACAAAGACACTGCAGATTCAGAGAACAGTGACATACAAAGCCTTTTATCCCTCACATCAGAGGAGTACACAGATGGTAAGTGGTCTTTCCTAAACATGAATTACTAACTGTTAGAGTCCTTGCTGGGAGTGAGGAAGCCCTGTGGGCCACTCTAGTAATTGGTGTATTTTCAGGGGGTGAGGGATAATAACGTGTTAGCTTACAAAGGACTTGGTCTACGTCAGATAGAGCTTTGGGCTATTATTCTGATGGCTCGCAGACTATTCACAGCTCTGCTAAACCAACTGAATGGGGTTCAAGGTATAGGACTATTAGAAAGTTTTATGTTCGTGAAAGGCAGACAGTAAGAAGACCTTGGGCAGTGCTGCTGAGAAAATAGTCTGCTTATCTTGTGGAGAAGACAGCCGCTTCCTTCTATACAGAAGTGTACTGCTGGCCTCCTTGTGTTCTCCATTACGGTTAAACTGGGCAGTTAAGAGTGGTAGATATTTATGACTGTCAGCATTTTACAGATGGAAAATATGGGACCTAGTTTCGCTTGTCCTCTATCCACTGGTAATTGACAGCTGAGATTTAAAACTAAATGACTATGACTCTAAACCAGCATTTTTTTTTTTTAAGATTTATTTATTTTATGTATGTGAGTACACTGTAGCTGTCTTCAGACACACCAGAAGAGGGCATCAGATCCCATTACAGATGGTTGTGAGCCACCATGTGGTTGCTGGGAATTGAACTCAGGTCCTCTGGAAGAGCAGTCAGTGCTCTTAACTGCTGAGCCATCTCTCCAGCCCTAAACCAGCATTCTTAACTGTACAGCACCATATTGGCTCCCAGATAACTAGTTCCTTTTGTGTCACACAGATCATAGAGTGCAGTGTTTACCTACTGACAGTCTGCCTTTGCCAGAGCATGGAGAGTTTAGCTATAATTTGAATCTGTCACTTTAAAGAATATTTGTAGGTGAAATCCCAGTGTGGTTCAGGATTCAGACAAAACCTAGGAGCTCATGTTGGTAGTAATATTTTCTGCCTTCATAATGCCTTTCTGAAAGAGCTCCAGGGGAAACCTAATGAGTCCTGGTGTCCTGGATAGAGTCTATGTTGAACATTTTGAAATGTGTCTATTTGTAGTTTGCCTTCTCTTCTCTTTGTTGGAGAGAGATGACAAGGATGCTGTAACAACCCAGTTTGGATGTGGCCTCTGAACCCTCGGGCATGTATTTTATGAGATGTGGCAAAGGGCATGTGGCTTCCCTTGTCCTTCCTTAAGAGCCAAGGAGGTTCCCTGCTCTTTCTTATTGGCTACTTGTTTGTGTAGCAAACAAGTTTTTGGTTTGGGAGCTGCTGCTGCTGCTGTTGTTGTTGTTGTTGTTGTTGTTGTTGTTGTTGTTGTTGTTGTTGTTGTTGTTGTTGTTTGAGTCAGGTCCCTGCATAGCCCAGGCTGGCTCTAAGACTACTGTCCTCTTGCCCCAGCCACAAGTGGATGAGAGCAGGGATCTGCCATGATGCTGGGTTAAACAGCCTTCTTTAGTAAGCTAGAACCTTACTATGTAGGCTTGGCTATCTGAAACTCAGTATGTAGATGAGGGCTGGTTCAAACTCCCAGAGGTTGATCTGCTTCTGCCTCCAGTTAAAAAGTATCCTGCTGAAATTACATCTGGCCTGAGCAGACCTTTTCGAAAGCCACATCATGTAAAAGTCTGCTGCTGGGTAAGGTTTCAGATTTGACTCAAAGAGGAAGCACTCTCTCTGCCTCATTGAGTATCAGTTGGAAAGTCAGTGGGGCCTGCACCAGAGAAATAATGGAACCAATAATTGTAGGACTGCCTCAGGCCTGCAGTCATAACACTTCAGCAAGTCGAGGGTAGTTTGAACAGACCCTATCTCTCAAGTAAGGCCAGCAAGCTGACTCAGCAGAGAGAGGAGCTTGCTCCCAAGCCTGATAATCTGAGTTTGATTCCCAGGCCCCACATGGTGAAATGAGAGAGCTGACCCCCAAAATTGAAGAACTCCTACTATAATGAGGTATTCAGAAAACAGGGCCTCTGTGTTAAAACTGATATCCTAGGAAGTCTAGCACTTCTCTCCTCTGGCAACATATGAGAAGACTAAGACACACTGGTTTGGTCTAGAGTGATTTGTCCAGGTTCACACAGATAACAGGTGGCTTAAAGAAGGGGAGTGGGGGGGGGGGACTTGAGAGCTTTCGAAAGTAACTAGAGCAGCAGAGACTCGGGTGGGAAGAAGGTGTTTGGATGCCAGGATTAGCAGTGAGATTCTATCATACAGGCAGTGGGAAAATAGAAGCAGAAGAGCCAGAACTAGAAAGCAGGAAATGTTGACTAGTTTAGACATGTACAGCGGAGTGTTTTATTTCTTTAAATGAGGGCTGTTTGATGGTCCCTGAGGTGGGGTTGGAGGTAACACTGAGAGACACCTTTAGGTCACTGCTGTACTTCCCTCCCTGTCTCTGCAGATATCCCACTGTTGAAAGAAGCATGAGGGCTGCCACTGGCCTCTCTCCTCTCTGCCCGTCCTCTCTCTTCCTGTGGGTTTGAGTACCATGTCCTCTCCAGCTGCCCCACCTGGATGCCTGAGCTGCCACCTGTGTATCTCCACGTACCTGAGAGCCTGCAGGCCACCTCGCTGGAGACTCAAGGAAGATTCTCACCTTCTGCCCACTGGACAGCTGGAGGACCTGGCTCTTTGCCTGGCCCAGCCTTCCCATCTGTCAGGGACATGTCTGAATGTGCTGGATTGAACCCTCCCTTTCCCTCAGCCTCTGGGTCCCTTCCAGCCAGCTCTTGGTGGCAGCCCCACGTCACGAGGGCCTGAGCACTGCTGTGTTTACTTGTGCCTTCCCCCACCCTGTCCAGGTTCCCTGTTGTGCAGGTGGGTTGCTGTCCACAGGCCTTAGTGACTATGCCACCTGTACCCAGGGGCTAGACCTGAGGTTGCAGAAACAGACTGAAGAGTAGTAAGGCACTCAAAGCAGGAGTAGCTCATGTTGGGTCCAGATGTGGGTCCCTGAGCTTGCCCTGTGTGTTGACACTGATGGCATCTTCCTTAACTGAGCATAGGTTTGGGAAGTCATGCCAAAGCCACCCAGCACTCAGCTGACCAGCTCTGTGCAGGCTCCTGGCTCTTTTGAGAGTTTCCAAGAAGCACCCAGAAGACCTGTGGGAGGGAAGAAGGGTGTCAGATAATGATTGTCTTCCTAATATGCGAGTTCTCACTTCCTGCTTCCAGCACTGGCTGCCTTGGCCTTGGTCTCTGTTCCTGGATAAGGGAGTCGCATGCTGTTTCCTGGACCTTGTCCTAGGTAGCTCTGGCTTCCTTGCAGCCCCTAGCATTCTGAGGTTTGCTGAGATACCCACAAAAGCTCACCGGGCTTTTGGCAGTCTGGGCAAGCTGCCCATTTTTAGGTTTGTGGTGATGGAGGAGAGGCTGAGATGTATAAGCCAAGTCCCTGGTGGCTGCAGGCAGCTCCAGCCAGGTCCTGAGGATCCTCTTCACCACAGTCATGTGCCTTAGTAACTATGCCCAGGAAGTGGCCTGCTGTGCCACTGCTCCTGCTCTGTCCTCCTCCCTGCCTGTCCGTGTCATTGCCCACAAGCCACTCTTTATCTTCCCTGCCAGCTGATAGACATTGTTGGCTACTAGAAACCTGAGATGTGCTGGTCTAGAAGAAATGCTCCAGCCATTTTGCTGGGGCCTCCTGTGGCCCTGTACTGAATGCTGACAAGTCTGGGTAACAGAGCCCCACCAGGCTTCTACCATCCTGAGAACACAGATGTGGCATTAAGGAACGTGTGCTTTTTCTTCTCTTCTTCCTCCTCTTCTTCCTCCTCTTCTTCCTCCTCTTCCTCCTCCTCCTCCTCCTCCTCAAGCCTTGGGGCTGGGAAACTTCAGAGCCAATCTTGGACTGCACCTATGATGAGCCTCTCTAGGGTGGTAAAAGTAATAAAAGCCCAGAGTATTTATAGTTCCTGACACAGCAGGGTTAGCTCCAGGCATCAGTGGCCTCAAAAATAGGGGAATAACTTCTCCTAGCCCACTGCCCACTGCCTCCATTCACAATGCACTTTAGTCCTGTCATGCCTGGCTTCCTGCCACCCTCATCTCCTCTCAGGGTAAGGGCAGTGCCTGCTGCCCCTGCTGGCCACTCCCACACTTACCCAGGAGACCAGTCCATTGTGCCCAGTGTTCAGGCAAGTATGGTTGGTTGAGGAATGGGCTAGAGAAGGTGCTCAAACACACCTAGCAGATGACTAAAACATACCTAGCTGTTCCTGTCATGGTCTTACCTAGGGCTGGGTTCCAAGGCCCCAAGCCATCTCACCAGGGCTCTTCTTCAGCTTCAGTGGTATCCAGCCTCTTCAAGGGAAAACTGGGCAAGGAGCAGGGGTCTTCTGAATGGGTCTTCCCCTTTTGCTTACTGCTCTTCTAAAATCTGAATTCTGTTCTCGGAGTTTCAAAATGGAAGATACTTCCCTTTCTGTCTTTACTCTGGGCTGGTACCCCTGACAGATTGCACTTTTCCTTTTGGACTTGTTTAGCCTTGTAGGTGACTGGGCTGGGCCTTGGGTAAAAGACCCTCCTGGTGCCTCTCAGCATCCATTAGCCTGCTCTGGGGACTCAGGCCCAGACTTGCCCAACTGAAGGTTAAAGGCCATCCATGGTCCCCATCCTCTTGTCACTGGCTTTTAGAAGGTCTTTTCTTGAGGTTTCCCACCTACTACTGTTGCTGGCATCTGTGACTTCTTCCTACATTGTTTCTTCTAAAGCAATTTCTTAACTAACCATCATGTGCTGTGGTTTCTGGGGCATCTGGTCTTTGTCCATTACAGAAGGACTGGGGGACTTAATTTCCTTGAAGTGGAGCCTGACTAGAAACAGGGTCAGTGGTAGATGGCAGACTCTTGGGCAGGAAGAAGCTTAGAGCAAGTGGGAAAAACTAACTATCCAGCCTACTTTACTGGGCTCACCTCCGGGGCATCCCGAGACTTGTCCAAAAGAGGCAGTCAGCACCAAAGGACTTTTACACAGGGTTTTTTGGTTTGGGAGATGTTTTTGCTTTTTCATACTTAAACTGACTCGATGCAGGTTTTATATCCTGGTGACTTGCTGTCACATTCTATCAGTTTTCAAGGGCCAGAATGATGAAATAAATAAATAGAAAATTCCGTCCTTCCATGCCTTAGTTTAACAGGTAGGCCCAGTTCTGTGTTTTGTGTGTTTCGCTGTGTAAGAACTGTGAAATGGGCAGACGACTTTGTGGGTTTGTTTGGTTTTATAAGGCATTTCAATGTACATTCTACAAGCACTCCGTTTGCAAAGAGAACCTAAAGTCACTGTCTTCCCCATTCATCTTGCCCTCCTCCCTGCACCCCGAGCTTTACAGCTCTGTAAAGAAGCCAGGCTACAAGACAGACAAAGGTATACTTTTCCTGCTTTGAGAGTGGCCAAGTGGGGATAGATGGCAGTTGGCCTTTTTCCTCCCAATCCCATCAGAGCTCTTGAATCACTTGGCTTCCTGCATAACAGTATCTCCTCTGTCCTGAGGAACATTCTAGCATAGGAAATGGGATATGCTGCAGACATTTCTAGATCCTCCCTCCCTCCCCCTCCTTAGAGAGCAGAGAGGCTAGAAAGGACACATGCATGCCTACTAAATAGCCTAATCCAGGTATGCGGGTGGCTGACAGGACAGCCAGAGCCTCCTCTGTGGGGCCTTAGAGAATATGTTACTTGGCATGTGTTTAGGCTGAGTGGTGAGGTAGATGGTTTCCTGGGAAGCCAAAGGTAGCAGGCCAGCTTTTCTGAGATGTGACTTAATACTCGGCTGAAAACCTAGTCGTTTTGAACAAAGCACCCCCCCCCACACACACACACACCCTACCCTGTCCTCTCCCAGTAGCAGAGCTCACCGTGGGGAATGCGGAGTAGGGAGAGGAAGTAGTTGAGGGTTGCATGGCTGTATCCATACTGGCCTGGCTTCTTGAGGCTGTGCACCACTATGGGATCCTTTGCAGAATGGTACTCGTCATGGTTTAAAACAACACATGCTTAATTGACTGTGCAGGATGTCAATCTGGGTTTGCTTTATTTTATTTTATATATATATTTTTTGGTATCCTGTACATTGCAGTGGGTATGAAGATAGTATTTTAATATTTGTACAAAGTTTAATTTAATTTTAATTGTTCTATGTATATAACTGCATTTCTAAATAATAATAAAAATTCTTATGAAGGCAGATGTGAGATGTAATCCTTTCCAAAAATAGTTTTTACAGAACTCTAGATGATTGAAGAGAGTAGGTGTAGGGGTTAAGCCTATATATGCTGGCCTTTTGTGTGAGGACCTAGGTTCACTCTCCAGCACCACAAAAGGAAGGAGAGGAGAGGGGCGGCTCAGTTGGTAGTGTTTGCAAGCATTAGGACCTGAGTTCATATCCCCAGAACCCACACAGAGAGGTGGAAATTTCCTACAGTCCATCCGGCATTAAGAACAGAATCAGGAGTTTGCTGGCCTCTGCATGTGTACCTACACACATATACTGTACGTACACACACACACACACACACACACACACACACACACACACAAAGATGTAGGCAAGAGCTCATGAATAGACATGCTAGCTCTGAAGAGGCTGCTTGCAGGAGGTTATGAAGGTGGAACAGATTCAGAAAGTACTCATTAAGAACTGACAGTTTGGTGATTGCTTGGATCGGGGGGCTTCTTGGGGGTTCCAGTGCAGAGGATGGAAGCCTAGGAGAAAGACCACCAAGTATCATCAGTAGAAACCCACTGTCTCTTGTTAAGTGCTATCTGTCAGGGTGCCAAACATTTGAGCCTAGTTTGATGGTTGAGCCAGTGTAGAATGTCAGTTGGGCCAGGAGGGGACACAATTAAAACGTGTATCATGATTGATATAATCTGGAACCTACAAGAAGATGGGATGGGGCACTCTAAGCCTTTAGACGAAACACAGCTAAGGTGTGTGAAGGACCAGTACCATGCGCCTAGACAGGCTGAGCATGAGTACAACCTATGTCTGGGCTCAAAGGAAGCTATGTGTACATGATACATGTAGTATAAGAAAGAAGTTGCAAGCTAGGCAGTGAAAAAAGGAAAAGGAAGAGAAAGAAGTTGCTGGGGCTGGAGAGATGGCTCAGAGCTTAAGAGCATTAGCCGCTCCTCCAGAGGACCTGGATTCAATATCCAGCACCCACATGGCAGCTTACAACTGTCCATAACTCCAGTTCCACGGGATCCATCCCACCAGGCATGCATGTGGTGCACATACCCGTCCATGTATACAGGCAAAATACATAAATTTTTTTTAAGTTGCTCCTGAACTTGAGACAGTGATTTGGACCACAAGGAGGTCATATGGAGAATGGAGAGTCTCAGCAGCCCGCTGGGGATGTTTGCACACCCTCTGAGCATGGAAATCACCTTGGCGGGTCTCAAATGCTTTAGCAAGATCTAAAGTTGGAGGGGTTAGGAGATGGACTCTAACTGCATATAAAGAATGGGTGTAGGGATATAGGACCCTACTGAGCTGGGGTGGGGTGACAATAAGAGCTCCAGGAAGATGCTGTTGGGATAGAGAGAAGTTGGTAAATTCAGTCAGTACTTGTTAAGAACACAAAACAGGTGACTGGATGCAGGGGAAAACACATCTCAAGGGTACATAGATCACTGCTGGCACTACAGAGGAGAGCTGGACAGAAAGACCAGGAGAGTGTTGTATGCCTTTAATGCCACCCTTCAGAAGCAGAGGCAAGGTTGGGGGTTCAAGGCCAGCCATGACTGCAGTGAGACCCTGCCATTAAAAGAGGGGAGGGGTATGTAGGTCAGTGGAACAGCACTTCCCTGGCATTCTTAAAGCCCCCAGAAGTTTGAACCCTAGCACCACAAGAAAAAAATGTATTTTGGGGAGAAGGCAGTGAGGACTGACTGAATTAAAATAAGGACAGCTGGGAGTGGTAGTGTACACAGATCTCTTGAGTCTGAGGCCATACTGGCCTACATAGCAAATTCCAGGCCAGCCAGGGATACATAGTGAAATGTTAAAGATGGACAGACAGATGGACAGATGGATGATAGATAAGTAGATAGACTGGTTATGTGATAATGAAGGACATCACTCAACAGACACAAGGCAAAGAAAGCAGGAGCTTAGGTGCAGTGGAGATGTGTTCGAAAAGGGTCAAACTCAAAAAATAGCAACAGAGTTACTATGGAGTGCACTCTAGGCTCAGTCTGCACTCCTCCAGTCCCTAGCAACTTATGGGGCTGAGGCAGGGATTGGGGTAGTAGCATGATGGTGAACCTGAGCTTTGTAAGTAAAGAAATGGGGGGTTGGGGATTTAGCTCAGTGGTAGAGCACTTGCCTAGCAAGTGCAAGGCCCTGGGTTCGGTCCCCAGCTCCGAAAAAAAGAATAAAAAAAAAAAAAGAAATGGGCTTAAAATTGTAAATGCTGGGGTAGTGGGACCACAAGTTCAAGGCTAGCTTGGGCTAAATAGCAAGAGCCTGTCTCAAACAACAAAACCCCAGGTCAGGGTTGGGGTTGGTCTAGGAAGCACAGAATCTTGGGTTCTGTCTTCAGGACTTCGATAATGATTAATAGCAATCAAAAAGTGTTCTGTTATAAGGTCACACTGCTATAAAGTGATGGAAGCTAGATTTCAAACCTGACTGTCTTCCAGCCCTCATTCTCAATATACGCCTCAGGGAACTCTACCCATAACCCCAACCAAGCTACCTCAGGATGCAAGAACAGAAAACCACTCAAAACTAGCTCTACCAAGAGAGCTTGAAGGTTGTTCCCCCAGTGTCCTGGAACTCAATCTTCGTCTCACTTCAGTGTGTAGGGAAAGACAAGCACAGATCAAGCAGTGGCTAGTTCTCCCCAGTTCTGCGGTTCAAGATCCAACCTGCCCAGCTGTCCCTTCTGGCCACTTGGTAGCAAAAACGGGAGGAGCTGAGTGCCACTCTCAGCAAGTCTACATTTTTGCTTGGCTTTGTTTTTTTTGTTTTTTTTTTTTTTGGGGGGGGGTGGGGGTGGAAATTTTTTTAATTGAGAAGAAGTTTTCATACAATGTATTTTGATCATGTCCCCACCCCACCTCTCCCAGATCCTCATTTCTTTATCCATCCAACGTTTTTTTCTTTATTTTTTCTCAGATATTTTTTATTTACATTTCAAATATTATTCCCTTTCCCGGTTTCCTGTCCATAAGACCCCATCCCATCCCCCTCCCCCTCATTCTATAAGGGTGTTCCCCTCCCCAACCATCCCCCTCCCACCTCCCTGGCCTAACACTCCCCTACAATATCTACCCAACTTTGTTTATCTATCTATCTATCTATCTATCTATCTATCTATCTATCTATCCATCCATCTATATCTCTTTCTCCTTTCCTCCCTCTTTCTCCCTATCTATCTATCTATCTATCTATCCATCCATCCGTCTATATCTATCTCTTTCTCCTTTCCTCCCTCTTTCTCCCTCTCCATTCCCCACATGTCCCTGGCCAGCCAGTCTCTTCCTCTCTCTTTTTGTCCTTCTCTGTCTCCCTTTCTCTGCCTCTACCCCCTTCCCCAGGTCCTCTTCCCTTCCTGCCCCCCCAAAAAAACCAAACCTTCCTTATACTAGGCCTGTCATACGACTGAGTCCTCTGAGGGAACACCTTGCCCCGCCCTCTGAGGTGCTCCCTCCTGCTGCATTGCACCACCACTGTTTATAAAACACAACACTTAGAATCTTTCTGCATCCTCTTCCACATAGATCTCTGAGTGGGGGAGGGAGGTTGCTGGTGGAGTAGTGATGAAGTCCTCCCATTTAGGATTGAGTGCTCCAAAGGTTTTTCACTTTATCAAAGTAGCTATGGGAAGGGCTTGGCTTTGCCCTAGCAGTCAGCACCGTTCCTGATCCTAGGAGAGTCGGGTGAGCCAGGAGCCACCCTGCAGCTCCTGTCTACCCCTGGCCCAGATGAATGCTCTAAGTTCCCCGTCTTGCTGCTTTACTTCAGGATATAGTGCTGTCATTAGAAATCACTTTTCTGCTATGTTCTGATAACAGAATAACAGTTTTAGGTTCTCTGGCCCCTCGCCGAGGCCTATAGTCTATTTGGACTCAGGATCTTGGTCACTTTTGGAGTGGACCTTAGAGCCGTTCAGAAAGTGGTTGTTCACTCCTGTAGGTGACTCTTGCACCAGTATAGGTTGCAGGTGGGCAACTGTAGGTTGCAGAGGTTGTAGCTGGGAGATGCTGGCAGTTACCTTTCACCTCTGATGGTATGCAGAGCACATTCTGTGCTCGAGTGCTGGTCAAGAGGGGTGACACTTCTAGTTAGACACCAATCAACTCTGATGACGTATTACTGTCTTCAGCAATAGTACCTTATCTTCAGGTTGTAGTGTGTAACCAATGTCCTTGGATCTGCTTGGCTTTTGTACAAGCCCTCCATCCTCCTCTCCATCCTCACTGTCCTCTGTGTGCAGAGCACTTACTGCTGCTGGCTCAGAGCTACCTCAGGCAAGCGGCAAGTTCAAAAGAAGTTTCTCTAACACTGGGGAGCTCTTTCCTTCCCACCTGGCTTCCTCAGATAAGGCCTAGAGAAAAGGCACAACGAAAGGAGAGCCCAGCATAGATGGAGAACATATCCCAGATTTGTCATCCTAGGCAATGCCTTCATTTAAAACCCTGCCTCTTGGGCTGGAGAGATGGCTCAGTGGTTAAGAGCACTGACTGCTCTTTCAGAGGTCTTGAGTTCAAATCCCAGCAACCACATGGGGGCTCACAGCCATCTGATGCCCTCTTCTGGTATATCTAAGGACAGCAACAGTATACTTATATAGAATAAATAAATCATAAAAACAAAAAACAAAAAACCCTGCCTCTCTGCTTCCAGATTAGACCTCAGTGTGGAAGCTTTGACTGATCTTCAACCTGGAGCAGAGAGAGGTGCTGAGACAGAAGGGAATAGGCAGCCATTGTTCCCAGCCCTGGAAGTGGCCGGTTCTACTGCTTTGAGAGAGTAGGAGAGGGGAGAGCTGAGATTTGCCACTTCTACAAGAGGGTACCAGGCAACCCCCACTCAGAATGCCAAGGCCCCGCTGGAAGAAGATATTCTCTTTGTTCCCAAAATCCTTGGACATAGAATAAGAGCCACAATAGTCCACCCCATGGGGGAGTTGGTGGCCTGCCTTCTCAACTAGCCCAGGATCAGAGAAACATACTGTCAGGTCCTGCCCATGCAGTGAAGAAGCTCAGCCTTTCGTGCACAGTCTCGGGTCTGTCTTCGGGACAAAAGATGTTATTGCTAGTACACTTGAGTCCCAGCAGGGACTGTTGTGTTTAAAAAAAAAAAAAAAAAAAAAGGAAAAACCAGGAATATGTTTGGTGGAATCGAGGTACAGTGTGGGTGAAGAGTGCCTCTACGGGCCCTTCCGACGCATCCCTTACCCCTTAGGGGCCAGTCACACAAAGATAGAGTATAGAATAGAGTTTATTTAGGGCATGGGGAGGAGAGTTGAAAGGCGGTGTGTGTGTGTCTGTGTGTGTGTGTGTGTGTGTGTGTGTGTGTGTGTGTGTGTGCGTGTGTGTGTGTGTGTGTGTGTGTGTGTGTGTGTGTGTGTGTGTGGAGGAGTAGAGGCTGGTGGTGAGCACGTAGAGAGAAGGGAAGGGGCAGGGGAAGGAGAGAAAGGGAGAGCAGGAACAAGAGAGGAGGGGCCAAGCAACCCCTTTTATAGTGAGTAGGCACCTGGCTGTTGCCAGGTAACAGTGGGGGCAAAGCCTAGACGAAATGCCAACAGGGACAGTGACCTGTGAGGAAGCCACTTTAACAAGGCAGAGATCATTTACCCATTTCACAAGTGGAAAAAAAAAAAAAAAGTAACTCAGACAGGTCCAAGTGCAGCCCAAGACCACGTAAGTAACCAGTCTCCCTCTGAGCTAGGATTTGACTCCAGGCTCCTAGAATGAACCCCATGGGGACCACTAGTCACAGCTAAATCCCACTTTCCCCTCTCCTTGACATCTTTGATCACTACTCCCTGGGAACACCTCTCCCAGCACCTGGTCCTAAGTCCATGTATTATCCTGGCCAAAATCTCCTCCCGAGAATTTCCAAAGCCAGGCCACCATTCCTGGTAAAGCTGGGCCTTCTGTGTCCAGGGTGTGGCTTTGCTCTGAGCAGTTAGCAGGTGAAACCCCCTGCAGTTCCTGGCTGTTTCTAGTCCAGAGGAATTCTCTGAATTCCAGGTCTTGTTGCTTCAGGAAATAGTGCTGGGGCATTGGCCAGGGTTTCCCCTTTTATTGTTAAATAAGATGTTATTTGACCGTGAACTTGTTCTGGGATGGTACACATTCCTGAGTAGGGCTTGGCTCTCCTGCAAACTGCTGGAGATAGAACGTTATAAAACCACAAGAAAGTCTCACCCCACGCCCTGGAGGGGAACAGCTGCCTGGTTTTCTGGACTTCCCCTGACACCCCTGCGTCCTGGGAAAAGGAAATTTCGCAACTTGGAGGTGGCCCCAGCAGTCTGCCGGGGCAGCTTAGACTTTGTACGTCTGAGATAGCTGTTGGGTCTGGGCTTCTCAACTTAGCCCTGCAAGGCAGAGGATTTGGCAAGTGTGGACATCTCCCCAGTGGAACTTCCCTGGGGGGAATAACAGTCTGGCCTCCAGTGAAGGCAGCCTGTTTGTAGATGAAGCTCGCTAGCTGAGTTCAACATCTGGAGAGACTGGGGGCATGTGAAACAAGGACTTCGGCTCAGCACGAACACACCAGACTTATGCTGCCTCATTTCTGGGGGCCACTGGCTGTTCCCAGAGACTTGGTGGGACTTAGTGCCATAGCCACTCTACCGTATGGCCGCTCCCCACCTCTGCTCCAGTCTTTTCAGAGTTCATTCCGTTTTGAATGGGTTCTGTAAACTATTGTGTGACATCACACAAAGCCTGGCACTAGCTTCTCGGAAGACAGAAGTGAGACTCAGTCTACCCTTCAAAGAGTGTGTACAGTGGGGAAGAGAGGAGTGTTAAAGACAGGGCTTTACGAAGAAGAAAACTGTAAGAACCAATCAGAGATGTGGCTTCGGAGTGACAGTGCTTTGGGGGAGAAGCATAGAGTCCCCCATGAAAGAAGATGCCTCTTGCTTTGTGTCTTAGAGGATAAATTATGTTTTAATACTTTTCACAGAGAAGTGAGCAAGGGGCTATTGGATGAAATGGGAAGAGGAGGGTCTTTCAGGCTGTAGATATCCACAGGAAGAGTAAGAATTAACGAACTACCAGAACCCAAAGTGAGGAAACGCAAGAAATTATTGCCCCCCTCTTCTTTTTTTTCTTTTCTTTTTTTTTTTTTTTTTGAGATTTTGAAAAATAAGGTCTGATACGAGGCAAATCAAACTTACGATAATCTTAAAATCAGCTCAGATTAAGAGTACCTTTCTTGGGCTGAAGAGATGGCTTAGAGGTTAAGAGCACTGACTGCTCTTCCAGAGGTCCTGAGTTCAATTCCCAGCAACCACATGGTGGCTCACAACCATCTGTAATGGGATCTGATGTCCTCTTCTAGTGTGTCTGGCAGCTACAGTGTATTCATATAAATATAATAAATAAATCTTTAAAAAAAAAGTCTATCTCTGGAGAGGGGAAATTTTAAATAAATAAATATTTAAAAAAAAAAAAGAGTACCTTTCTCCTCAGGGATAGACTTCAATATTCTCTTCTGGCTGTCCTGGAACTTTGTAGACCAGGCTGGCCTCTCTTAAATCCTCCTGCCTCTGCCTCCCAAATGCTGGGATTAAAGGCAAAGACTTCCCTCCCGAAGCCTGTGGCTTACTAACAGCTGAGCAGAACGTCCTGAGGACCAGCTGCTCCCGCCTCTGCAGAAGGAAGCCCCCCAAGTGCCCTGTATACACCAAACTGCTTTCTCTTGCGCTGGAACAACATGGTGCATACACTGCTTGAGAGTGAGCTTCTGTCAGCGACAACCAGGCTGCTCGCTACTCAAAGTCAAAAATTGAACTTTTTACTGTTCTCCTTAGTGATTTCCTATCTAGTCAGAAAGCTGAGACAAGGGGATTGGAAACTCAAGGCCTGCCTGAACTACCCGACTTAGTTCAAACCCAACTTGGCTAACTTACCAAGACCCTGTCTCAAAATAAAAAATAAGATTTAGAAACATAGCCCAGCGGTAGAGTGATTGTTACGGTTTCGAATCTCGGCCCTGCCAGGACAGAAAATACTAATACGTGGAAGGTTTAATGAGAGAAGAGTAGAAGAGAGAAAAAGTGGCCGGCCATGGGCACGTGGCGGGGGGGTGGGGGTGGGCGGGGAGGATGGGGCAAGAACAGAGAAGAACAAAGAGCAAAAGGGGGAAGAGAGGGTAAGAAGGAATAAGAGAAGGAGGAGGGGGCAAGCAGCCCCTTTTATAGTGTCAGGCACAGCTGGCTGTTGCCAGGCAACTGTGGGGCGGAGCATGCCTGGCTGCTGCCGGGCAGCTGTAGGGGTGGAGCTTAGATGAATACCAACAGTGGTGCCTAACCAGCATGAGGCCCCAGGCTCAAACCCCAGTGCTGAGCCAAGAGGGACAGTCTAACCTGGTCAGGTGCTCTTTCCTGGTCCATTTTTCACTAGAGGCATCCAGAAACGATCGAGTCATCTAATAATAGCAACCATCGACCCATCAGAAGTTATATCTCTGGCCTGCCAGGGCGACAAAAGACACAAAGAAAACAAGAGTAAAAATGGAAACATTCCTCGTGGAAAGCAATTTGAGGATAGCCATTAAAACCACAGCACCGCTCCTCTTCATTCCTAAAGATACTGGCAGCCAGGAATGGAGAGATGGCTCAGGGGTTAACAGTCCTCGGTTTTCTATTAGGACCCAAGTGCTGATCCCAAGTGCTAAGAGGGAGAGGGAGAGGGAGCAGGCTCACAAACACCTGTGATTGCAGGTGCAAGGGATCTTATAGTTCTGGTCTCTGTACACACTCGTCCTGCCCATCCCCCACATGGCGGTTGACAACCATCTGTAATGGGATCTGATGTCCTCTTCTGATGTGTCTGAAGACAGCTACAGTGCACTTATATATAATAAATAAATAAATTTAAAAGAAAGAAAGAAAGCCCCTAAATGGTGCTGGCTATGGTAGTTCTTTAATCCCAGCATTCAGGAGATAGAGGTAGATGAATATGAGTTCCAAGCCAGTCTGGTCCCAATGTGAGTTCCAGGCCAGCCAAGGCTATATATAGCAAAACCCTGTCTCAAAAATAAAAATAAGGGGTTGGGGATTTAGCTCAGTGGTAGAGCGCTTGCAAGGCCCTGGGTTCGATCCCCAGCTCCGAAAAAAAGAAAAAATAAAATAAAATAAAAATAAGGAGCTAGAGAGATGGCTCAGCACTTAAGAGCACTGACTGCTCTTCCAGAGGTCCTGAGTTCAAATCCATGGTGACTCACAACCATCTGTAATGAGATCTGATGCCCTCTTCTGGTGCATCTGAAGCTACAGTGTACTTACATATAATAAATAAATAAATCTTTAAAAAAATATTTTATGCGTCTGAGTGTATGTGTACCACATGTGTCCCTGGTACCTGTGAAGGCCAGAAAAGGGTGTTAGATCTCCTGGAACTGGAGTTACAGATAGTTGTTAACTGCCATGTGGGCACTGGGAACCAAACTTAGGTCCTCTGCAAGAGCAGCAAGTGCTCTTAATTATTGAGCCACCTTTCCAGTCCGTTCAAGTGACATCTAAGGGCCAACTTAGAGACAATTAGATGATCAAAATTATGCTAACAATGATTAAACACACACACACACACACACACACACACACACACACACACACACACACACCCCTGAGGTGTCCATACATCATAATAGCCATTCCCTCTGAATTGACACATTTCCTTCTGCAGGCAACAGTAAAACACATGAAACTCACAGGAACCCAACAAGACCAGGAAGCGCACCGGCCTTCCCCCACAGTCAGTTATGAAGCAATAAATAGTTGCTGTGATGAAGGGACTTTTTGATGGAAGAGTTGCTCTAGCAACCCGTGCTGGGGTGCAGGACTTCTTGGTGATGCAGCCCCTTCTGAGTCACGCATGCTCGCTAAGTAACGCTGGTAAATTCGTCCGTTCCCCCAACCTGGGCACCATCTTTCCTTTGTTCCGTTATCAAACTTGCTGCCACTGGGGCGAATGGACACTTTTTCTGTGTGCCCTGGGAGTAATAAAGCAACACCACGTAGAGAATTTTCACGGTGAGAAGAGCCTGGCAGACCACTTTGAACAAGGGGATAAATCAAAATTATCTACCACTAGAACAGGGGCGCATCGAGAGATGATAGCACTACTCACTGGGTTTCCTATGGAAATGCACCCAAATCCACGCAGCGCACAGACAGCCTTGCTGGTGCTGTCCTGATGTGTAAGTTATTTACTGCGACTGTTAGATAAAGCAACACTCTGGATAATTATAACATGGCTGAATGCACCTGATACCTTACATGCAAAATGGGTACGGGAGAGAAAATGAAATAGCTAAGGATGCCTTTAAAAAAAAAAAGAAGGGGTTGGGGATTTAGCTCAGTGGTAGAGCACTTGCCTAGCAAGCACAAGGCCCTGGGTTCGGTCCCCAGCTCCGAAAAAAAAAAAAAAAAAGAAAGAAAGAAAAGAAAAAAAAAAAAAGCACTGATTGTTGGGCTGGAGAGATGGCTCAGTGGTTAAGAGCACTGACTACTCTTCCAGAGGTCCTGAGTTCAATTCCCAGCAACCACATGGTGGCTCACAACCATATGTGATGAGATCTGATGTCCTCTTCTGGTGTATCTGAAGACAGCTACAGTGGACTTATATATAATAAATGAATAAATAAAAGAAAGGAAAAAAGAAAAAAAGAGGCATGGGCTGGAGAGATGGCTCAGCAGTTAAGAGCGCTGGCTGTTCTTTCAGAGGTCTTGAGTTCAAATCGCAGCATCCCACATGGTGGATCACAACTGTAGTCTCATGAGATCATATGACCTCTTCCGATGTGCAGATAGATGTACATGCAGACAAAACATATACACAAGATAAATAAGTCTTTTTAAAAATGAAGCAAACCCTCAACTTAATTGATATTCTATAGACTAATTGGCCCGTGGTCCCCAAAATGTCAAGGCCTGAAGACCAAAATGAGACTGAGGAACTGAGGAGCTGCTCCAGACAAAGGAAGCGCAGAGAGATGCGAACAGAGTGTGGCCTGTGATTCTCAACTGTGTCTCTATATTTTGCATGAAAGCCATTTGTTATCCGGTTAAAAGTTGAATAGGGGTGAAGGTTAGGAGGTAATGGTGTATGTGTGTGTGTGTGTGTGTGTGTGTGTGTGTTTTAGTTTGTTGGTTTGTTTTTGTCCTGTAGGAAGGAAACACATTACAGTATTGAAGAGGGTTAGGCATATGGTTCAGGAAGCTTTCTGTACATATGTGGTTGTTTCTAAATACAATTATTGACTTTAATTGAGAATTACTGTAGGGCTAGAGACATGGCTCAGTGGTTAAAGAGCACTTGCTGCTCTTACAGAGGACGCAGGTTTGGTTCCCAGCACCCACATGCTGGCTCACAACCACAACTCCAGTTCCAGGGGATTCTAATGCCTTTTTCTGACCCCCGTGGCACCGGGCACACACATGGTACACATAAAATTAAATAAATAAAATTTTTAAGCAAAAGAAAACAACCACCACACACCATTTTACCTGGGCGTCCTATGCCATACACAGTCCATCTGCGTGGCTATAACACAGTCCGTCAAGCTGGGTGACTTATAAACCATGGAAAGTGACTTCCCAATGTGTAGAGAATGGAAGGGTCAAGGTCCTGGCTTGTCAATGTCTGCTGGTTGCTACATCATTTGGTTCTTTCTCATAGGTTGATGGACATCATAAAAGAGATAAACACATCCTCAATAGCAGGAGGAGAGATGGATGTGCCCACAGGTCCTAGCTCGTTCACCCCAACCCTTTTACAAGGGCACTAGCACTAAGCCCACGGGCCGTTCACCCCCACATGCCCCACTTTTCATCTTCACCTTGATTTCCAGCATATGAGTTTTGGAGGGACACACTCAATCTTCCACCTGGGAGAGCTTTATCTGAGGATGTCCTTGCTTGTTTTTATCTACACTGTTTATTGCAACTACTCAATAAAGTAAAAATGTGAGCATAACCCCAGGAGTTATCAACCTGGGCTAGTTAAATACATCTAATGTACCCAAATAGACAGTGAAGAATACCAGAAAAAAATATACCCCAAACTAGAATTACTTAAGGGGCAATCTACAGAACATATTGTGGTCTGAGGAAGACCAGGTGCCTGGTGGCACATAGAATGCTAGAGGGGGGAGGGAACAAGAATGTATTGGGTGAGGGACTTGGATGGGGGGCCTGGAGGGGGGACAGCAATAAGGATGTAAAATGAATAAAGAAAAAGAATGCATTAGTGGGCATGTTTTTCTGTAGACAGAGAACCCCTAGAGTTAATGCATCCGCATTTACAATGCTTATAGCACTGAACTCCTCTGAGGACCAGCGCTGGAACCCGACAGAGTGGGATGGGAGGAGAATCATCTTCCAATCAAGACTTTTGAAAAGACTTTTTAAAAAAATTATGTGTCTGGGTGTCTGGGTTTGGGTATGTGCACTTGAGTGCAGATGCCCAAAGAGACTAAAGGCAGCAGGCTTCCTGGAGCTGGAGTTGCTGCCAGTTGTGAGCTAACCTGATGTGGGTGCAGGGCGCTGAACTTGGATCTCCTGATATATGTGTCTATCCGGCCTGAGATTCCTGGATGACGAGATGAGGAGACAAAGATACCCAGACGGAAAGGCCAGAAGGATTACAGCTCTAAGGTAAGAGGAAACCGCAGGTGCAGCTTGGCGTGAACTGGCTTTGGTTCACTCTTTGGAAGACAGCATTCCGAGGTCCACACCAAGGGCCAGATGGAACATGTGGGACTCAGGCTGTGACCAGGACTCAGAAAAGGCCCATTACATTTGTTCCTGGGAGATGACAAAGCTTGTTCTCAGGTGATGTGGAGGTGGCTGGCTTTGTGCAGGGTGGGTGTAGGGAATTCAGAGGGTCTGGAACAAATCTGCTTGTGAGGGCAGAACAGGGGCAGAACGCAGCTCCTCTGTCTCTCCCCATGGAACCCAGTGCTTTACAAGGTCTGATGCAAGCTTACTACATATTTACATTCCTGGGATGGAGAGTCACGATATTCCTGGAAACACACGCACTTGGGTCCTCCTGGGCCAGCTCTGACGCATGGTAATTACCAGATATGTTATTACCAAGCTGACTACAGAGCATGAACTCTGTGCAAACTCCACAGGGCATCAGGACACCAGAAGGGAACGAGAGCCACACAGCCGCGTCTTCCACCCACTCAGGACAAGACTCCTTGAGGGGATGACGGTTGGAACTTAAAACTACACAGGCCTGAACTAGATGAGGAGAACATGGAATGGGATGTGGTGGCTACTGGTGAGCTCTGGAGTCGATGGTTGTGTCATGATTACATGGAACGTCCTCACTCTTAAGAAGCACATAACTCGGTTGGGGATTTAGCTCAGTGGTAGAGCGCTTGCCTAGCGAGCACAAGCCCCTGGGTTCGGTCCCCAGCTCCGAAAGAAAAAAAAAAAAAAAAAAAAAAAAAGCACATAACTATTTGGAGGGGGTCAGCCATATGGTTCAGGAAGCTTATTGTAAATGTACAAATATTTATTTATTTACTTATTTACTTATTTATTTATATGTGTGTTTGTTTTCTGAGATGGGGTTTCTCTGTGTGGCCCTGGCTGTCCTGGAACTCACTCTCATGAGTGAGACATCATGGGATGTCTCAGTGGTTAAACATACACGCTGCTCTTCCAAAGAACCCATGTTCCGTTCCCAGCATTCACATGGCGGCTCACAACTACCTGTAACTCCAGTTCCAGGGGTTCCAGGTGCCTTCTTCTGGCCTCGGTAGCCACTAGGCAGGCTCGTGGTACACAGAGGTACATGAAAACAAGATAGACACACACACACACACGTACATAAAAATAAACGTAAAAAGAAAATGTTTTAAAAGGGACCCACAGCTCCGGAGTAAATTCTCTGAGACAGGGGGACAGAAAGACTGAGAGGTCCCGCCGGATTTTGGCAATTACAGACGCTTGTGACGCAGCCAAAGAATCCTGTCAAGGTAGCATTTGAACATACTGAGTTCTGCCCAAATTCCCCTGGCAAAGCATGTCTGCATACTTGGGCCGTATGGCCCACCGCCTCCTGGCATGGCAAGCAGCCTTTCGCCAGCCTGGGAGGCCATAGGTCCCTGAACATAGGTCACTTACAAGCTGAGGCTGTAAGGTTGTAAAGCAGAAAGCGGAGTTGTCAGGGCAGTTTTGAGAGGAGAGAATCCAATTTCAGCTCCCTGACAAGACAAACACCATTTTCTCTGAAAAGAGCTTGCAGAAGCCAGTACCCAATCACCAGCTTGGATTTAGGTTCCCATCAAGTCACACTGCAGTGCCCTAGAAACCAAACCCTTTGGGCGCCCAAGAGGTGGCGCTGGCACATCCCTCAAGCGCCATCTAGCGTTGGTGAAGGAGATGGCCTTCTCCAGGTCTAGAGGACTTAGTCTGAGTCTATCCTGAACTTTAGGTAGTTGGAGCCTGAGGATGGAGATGAGAGTCAGGAGTCCTAGATAAATAGTTTCCTAGAACTACCTTAAAATTATCACCACATGGGATAATTTAATATTACAGGATTGTATCGTCTCGGTTCTGAAAGACAGACGCCCGAAATCAAAATGTTGACAAAGGTCCTGTTGCATCTTGAAGGCTCAAAATTCTGCCCTTTCTTCTGCCTAGATCCTGGTGATTCTTGGCTGTGGTGTTCTCATACCTGCTCCACTCCAGCCCTTCTCTGATCTTCTCACTGTGTGATGCTCTTCCTGTAAGGTCTCCAATCCCCATTCCGGGGTCTCCCTGGGCTGGTACAATCTCATTGTAGCTTGCTAACATCTGCAGAGAACCTATTTCAGATAAAAGCCACATTAGCAGGTACTGGGGCTGAGGAGGGACTTGAATATAGTCCACCTATCACAGATCCAGTTATTTCAACCGATGCTCCTCTAACATCGGCCCTTGGCGGGGTGAGGGCTAGGCCCAGCACTTTGTAGCTTTCAAGTGTGCGCCTTTAATAGCGCCGTCCGTGATCTGTGTCTTCCTCTGCTACCCTTGTCTCTTCTGTACCTGGAGGGTCCCAGGGACTGTGAGTATTTCATTGAGTGTGGATGAAAGAAAGCAGGGAGGGCAAAAGGGAGTAATGGAGGCTGTGACGATAAAGAAAAGAGCACACAGGAAGAGGCGCAGAATGGTTGGCTAGAACTTTCTAGAGTAAGAGGGGATCAAGATGGCAGAAAAGAGATGGCGATGTCCACACCTTGTGGTGTGGACAGGGTTCTAGGAGAAGGGCAAACTAGGATGAAGGCCGGGCCGCATGAACTGGGAGTCCGTGGCTCCACCACAAAGGTCCTTAAGGACCGTGAAGAACTTCCTGTAAGTAGAACGCCATACAAGGCTTTAATGCACTCTCTGGGTGCCATAATTACCAGGGATCAGACAGAGACCTTTGAAACCAAGGTCTGCTTCCTAGATTAAAGTCATTAACACATCCAGAGCTCGCAGATGGGCTGGAGGTACCCAGCGGATGCACACCAGGAGAAGGCCAGGAAGCTCCGCTCCCTCCCACTGCCTTCCTCTGTGTCCGGCAAACGCTAATCCCTGTCACTGCGTAGGAGAAGGTGGTGATTCACAGCCAGCTGTAAGTGCAGTTCCAGAGACTCCGACGCCCTCTTCCGACCTCTAAGGGCACCAGGTGCACATGTGGCAAACACCTATAAACATAAAGTAAAATAAATAAATCTTTACAAAAAAAAAAATCCAGTCCCAGAACTGCTAACTTGCTGTCAGCACTACTAGTCCAGAATAAAAGCGCATCTCCACACACTCTACCACAAACCCTTAGCACAACCAACTTCATAACAATTGCCTTAGAGCGCCCTCCGGCTGAAGTGGCAGCCCTCCTACGGCAAAAAGTGCTTAGACACCCAACCCGCGTGCTTGACTGTGGGCATCTGTAGAGCAAAGGAGATTTCTTTTCATCTCTTGATTTCTGAACATTCTTAATGATGAACGGTGTTTCACACCATCGGGTGCTTTTTCTGTAACGATTAAAATAGTGTGTTTTCTTTAATAGGGTTAATGTAAAACCTCACTTTGCATACTGACAGAGTCTCTAAGGGAACTCATCCCTTCGAGTCCTGTTAAATCTGCTCAGCTGTAATAACTCACACCTAGATGTGCATTCTAAAATACCCCGCCATATGTTAGTTACTTCTCTATCTTGGTAAGTGAAAATGCCTGTGGTTTTCTTGTTCCTATCCTTGCCTGACCTCCAGGTAATAACCTCAAAACACGAAGTGGGGGAGGGGCTCCCCTTTCCTAGTTTTCTGAAGCAGTTATTTGCTCTGTAGCCTAGGCTGGCTTTGAACTTGAGACCCTCCCACCTCGGCTTCTCTAATGTTGGAATTATAGCTGCGTGCATCTAGGCCTGTTGACTTTTGATGGGAGACCTCTGATTACGAATTCAATGTCTTTTTGTTTTGAGGCAGTGTCTCGCTGTGTAGCCCTGGCTGTCCTGGAACATGATATGGAGATCAGGTTGGCCTTGAACTCAGAGAGAGATCCTCCTGCCTCTGCCTCCCTAGTGCGGGGATCAAAGGTGTGCTCCACTGAGCTTCTCTGAGTTCCGCATCTTGATTGGTTATCAACTTAGATTTCTCATTTTATTAAGATGATTTTGTCAATTAAAACATCTACTTTATTATACCAGTTTTTAAATCATCATTTATTATTGTGTACATAAATTGTGTACTGAAGAGTTGTGTTTGTGTGTACTGCAGACACACATGGAGGTCAGAGGACAACTTTGTGGAGTATTTTCCTTCTCTCTTTGCATAGGTTCTGGGGATCAAACTCAGGTTGTTGGGCTTACACAGTAAGTACTTTCACCTGTTATGCTGGTTTGACTAGGAATGGCTCCCATAGACTGGAGTTTGTGAATGCTTCACCCATAGGGAGTGGCACTAGTAGGAGGTGTGGCCTTGGAGTGGGTGTGGCCTTGTTAGAGGAACTGTGTCACAGCATAGGTAGGCTTTGACGGCTCCTATTCTGGAGCTCCGCCCAGTGTGGAACACAGTCTCCTGCTGCCTGTGGGTCAAGATGTAGAGCTCTCAGCTCCTTCTCCAACACCATCTGTGCTTGCATACCTTCATGGCTCCTGCCATGATGATAATGGACTAAACCTCTGAAACAGTAAGCCAGCCACAATTAAATGTTTCCTTTTATAAGACTTGCCTTGGTCATGGTGTCTCTTCACAGCAATGAGACCCTAACTAAGATACTTGCCGAGCCATCTCACTGGCCCTTTAATAGGTTTAGAAAATTCAAATTTGTATAAAAAGGGTCCAAGGTATTATTTAGATTTTAAACGTTTTATTTTGTGTAATCATGTCCTTTTTTATATTTCTATGTTCCTGAGGTTGTTTGTAAGCTCTCTCCTTTCTTCCTTCATTCCTTCCTTTGTTCATTCGTTCGTTTGTTTCTTTCTTTCTTTTCCCCTTTGGTCTATCTCACCGGATATTAGATTACTCCATTAAAATTTCTGTCATATACTGCTTTATTTTCATTACATGTTTACTCAGGATTTCAGACATGCTAAGCCAGCCTTGAATTTGCAGTGTAGCTGGGGATGACTTGACCTTCTGATTCTCCAGCCTCTCCTCCTAAATTCACTATAGGGTTTCTCCCTAAGAGACAGGGCTACTTTGGGCTAAGTACATAGCTCAGTTGTAGAGGAATCGCCTAGCAGACACAAGACCCTGCGTTCTATCTCTAGTATCACATAAAGCGTGTACTGGCACACAGCTACCATTTGCTGTTTGCCCTGGTTTTGCTTTTGGTTTTGTTTGTTTGTTTGTTTTGTTTTGTTTTGTTTTGAGGCAAGGTTTCTTTATGTAACAACCCTGGCTGTCCTGGAATTCAACAAGCTGGCCTCAAATTCAGAGATTCGCCTCTGTCTCCAGAGCGCTGGGATTAAAGGCATGTACCACCACGCCTGGCCCAAGTGGAACTATACACATTTATAGTAAGAACATAACGTTTAGATATTATGAGATGACTAGATGAAGCTATTTAGTGTATGAGTGATCTCATATATTGTGTTTAGTTTAATTTTTGGTTTAGCAGTTTCCAAATATATAGTATTAGGTGGGGATTGGTCAAGGTGTTGTAGACACAAAGGAAAAAAAGAGAATTCAACAAGGACAGATTGTCCTTTAATTGGAACAACGAAGGACCTCTATCTCTCAAGAGAGTGGCACCAGGCATGGGGCTTTTGTATGTGAGGGAAAACTCCACCTGTGGGTCAGATCCCTGCAGTCTGAAAGTGGTAAATACCAATGTGGTTGGTTCTTGGATGCCAACAGCACACAGATGTTACCAGTTGTACTGGCTGGTTTTGTGTGCCAACTTGACACAAGCTGGAGTTATCACAGAGAAAGGAGCCTCTGTTTAGGAAATGCCTCCATAAGACCCAGCTGTAAGGCATTTCCTCAAATAGTGATCAAGGGCAGAAGGGCCCATTGTGAATGGTGCCATCCCTGGGCTGGTAGTCTTGGGTTCTATAAGAGAGCAGGCTGAACAAGTCAGGGGAAGCAAGCCAGTAAGTAACATCCCTCCATGGCCTCTGCATCAGCTCCTGCTTCCTGACCTGAGACTGATACTGTTCCTGTGAATTCCAGTCCTGAGGTCCTGTGGTGATGAACAGCAATATGAATGTGTAAGCTGAATAAACCCTTCTTCCCCAGCTTGCTTCTAGGTCATGACGTTTGCACAGGAATAGAAACCCTGACTAGGACACCTGTCAAGTCAACTTTCCTGTCCCACCTGAACAGGAAAGGTTTAGGTCATTGACCCTTCATATAACACAGGGTTATTCATTGTAGGTAGTCATGAGCACATACAGAATTGTACTTCTTCCTGTGGTGCTACATGCTTATAATCGGAGTACTTAGGAAACCAAGGCTAGCCTTGACTACATGCTGAGTTCAAGATCAATCTCAAAACAAAAAAACAAAAGCAAATAGATAAACGCCCCAGACAAAAGCAAACAACGGCAACACACCAGGGTCTGGCTCATCAGCTTGGTGGTCATTGTTGTTGGGAATCCATCAACAGTGCTCAGTGTTGGGTTTAAGCCAATAGAAAGTCTTTATTAACTGACTGGCAACTACACTGGGTATTTAGGATCCCAATGTAGCCCTGAGCTTCTCTCAGGGTGAGCTTTTAAGCACAAAGCCCATGTTCTGGGCTGACATACTTCAGTTATTAACTATCTTAGTTGGGGTTTCTACTGTGGAGAAGAGACACATGACCACCACAACTCTTATAAAGGAAAGTACTTAACTGGGGCTGGCCTAGAGTTCAGGGGTTTAGTGCATTATCATCATGGTGGGTAATGTGGCGGCACACGGGAAGACATGGTACTGGAGAGGTAGCTGAGAGTGCCACATCCAGATCAGCAGACGACAGGGAGCTTCTAGGCTTACCTTAAACTTCTGAAACCTCAAAGCAATATGAATGTACCTCCTCCAACAAGGCCACACCTCCTAATTATGCCACTCTGCTTGGACCTATGGCAGCCATTTTTATTCAAACCACCACAACAAGAACAGTTAGCCCAAAATAGAACTACAGAAGCCAAAAAGCCAAGTTAGTACATTTTGAGACTGTCCCAGCAGCATGGACTTTGATGGATCCCTGTAGGGATAATCTCTTGGGTACTGTGTGGAAGCATCGCCTGCCAATAAAAATCTGATGGCCAATACGCCGAAGCAGGATCAAAAGTGGGACACTGGCAGAGAGAGAGGAACTCTGGGAAGTAGGTGGGAAGGTTCGCCACCCAGACTCGGAGGAAGTCCCACTTAGGAAACCGAGGAGAGGTATCCAACCATGTGGCAGACATAAAGCCTCTGAGTCGTCATTCAAAACCTGTGACGTGGGGTTGGGGATTTAGCTCAGTGGTAGAGTGCTTGCCTAGCAAGCGCAAGGCCCTGGATTCGGTCCCCAGCTCTGAAAAAAAGAAAAAAGAGAAAAAAAAAAAAAAAAAAAAAAAAACAAATGGCACCCAATATGGGACTCACAGAATCCAGACTTGGAGTCTGAGAAAAAGCCTCAGGTGGAAAGGCAGGGAACAGACACCTCCCAGGGCAGTTTCCTAACTGGGTGGAAGATGTTCCCTTTAAGAGAAAGTGAACCAGGGGCTGGGGATTTAGCTCAGTGGTAGAGCGCTTACCTAGGAAGCGCAAGGCCCTGGGTTCGGTCCCCAGCTCCAAAAAAAAAAAAAAAAAAAAAAAAAAGAGAAAGTGAACCAAAAGCCACCAGGAGAGGCTTTTTATTACTATTATTATTATTAACCTTTATTGACAGGTGCTTGCAGTATGTTGACCTTTATGAAAAGATCAAATTGTAAACTTTATTACAAATTAAAAATGAAGTTTTTGGGAGGAGGGGAGGAAAGAAAATGAAGTTCTTAAAAATCTCAACTTAACCAGATGTGAAACAATTTAAAAACTGTTAAAGGTGTATTGGGAACCACCAGGCCTTTTTTTTTTTTTTTTTCTTAAAAAACACATTTGTTGTTACCAAAAAGAGACATCTTTAGGTATAAATGATAAAACCCCATGCTGCATGGATAATGCTCTTTTAAGAGTCGGCCCAGGGTTGGGGATTTAGCTTAGTGGTAGAGCGCTTGCCTAGTAAGCGCAAGGCGCTGGGTTTGGTCCCCAGCTCCGGAAAAAAAAAAAAAAAAAGAGTTGGCCCATGAGCTAACTCAGTTGGAGCTATACTGTGATGTCTCTCAGGATGGAGCCTTAGTGCACTTCCCAGGCATAGCAGAGAGACTGAGCGGCCCGGGCCCACAGGAGAAGCCAGAACAGGCAGTGACAAGGCCACGGCCCAGAGCCACCTTCCCAGAGTGGACAGAGGTCAGAAGACAGACCTAGCCCAGAGTGGCAGGGTACATGGGCCTGGGCCTGCTGGCAGGTGCCCTCCAGTGAAAGCCTGCAACTGCCCAGAGTCAGTCAGAAAGACCAGAGTGGGGGCACAGCCAGGAGCCAGCAGCTTGTGAGATGTGCTGAGTGGCAGAGAGACTTGGTGGACTCCAGCCAGTGAGAGGTAGAAATAGCAGGAAAAACTGAAAAGTCAACAGATTTGATAAGATACTTGGGAAGTCCTTAAGAAGAGCCTTAGAAATCAAAAAGAAGATATTTTCTGTGTTAAAATATGGAAAACTCTATGACACAATGCATCTGTACCCCATTTAATTTGATTTTGCTTAGCAACATAAAAATAATTATATATTCAATAATGATTGTAGTTTTATACATCCACTTTAAGAAAGATCAGAAGAAAGCAGACTTAGAAAAGGAAAAGACTGGAAGATGAAATGTTAGGCTGGAGGCCATAAAAAGGAGATTAGAAGATTCTTTAAATCAGAATAAAGAGTCTTCAGAAGAATAGAATCTGGAACCTACCCATAGCGACAGGTATTATTCTGATATTGCACATTTATCAGAGGAGATGACATTCTTGGAAATGCCTTTACAGATTGAAGTTGATGATGTTTTGATGTATATATGATTAGAATATAACAATGTGTTAGACATTATAACATAAAACATGTTACTGGGGGCTGGAGAGATGGCTCAGTGGTTAAGAGCCCCGACTGCTTTTCCAGAGGTCCTGAGTTCAATTCCCAACAACCCCATGGTGGCTCACAGCCATCTGTAATGAGATCTGATGCCCCCTTCTGGTGTGTCTGAAGACAGCTACAGTGTGCCCATATATTATAAATAAATAAATCTTAAAAAACAAAAACCAAAAAAACATGTTACTGGTATATCTTACAACCCTACAAGACAAGCAATTGTAGAGAGATCTAACAGGACTTTAAAGGAAATGCTCATAGAACTGAAGAGGGATATGGGACCTCCCAAAGATAGTTAGAAATACTTTATTTACCTTAAAATTTTTTTAAATTTTTTAAATTTTTTAAATTTATTTATTATGTATAAGTACATGGTAAGCTGTCTTCAGATGCACCAGAAGAGGGTATCAGATCTTATTACAGATGGTTGTGAGCTACCATGTGGTTGCTGGGATTTGAACTCAGGACTTTTGGAAGAACAGTCAATGCTCTTAACCACTGAGCCATCTCTCCAGCCCCTACCTTAAAATTTTTAAATGTCAATGAGACAGCAGAACTGCTGAAAAACACTGGATTTTAGAAAGGACTGCTGAATTAAATCAGCCTATAGATGTGTTACCTTCAGAATGGAAGACAGAAAATGGGTTGTGCTGGGGAAGAAGTTTTTTATTTGTTTCTACAGTAGGAGAAAGGTTATGGATTCCGTCAAAATTCATAAAGATTAGATTTGACTCAGAGAGACCTGAAAATCTTGGCAGCAGACGTGAAGGAAGAAACCAAGAACAACAAAACAGGGAAAGTACATGCTGATCTCTGTACCTGGGAACAGCTCTGAGACTGGCTGAGGCATGAATGTGTCCGGCCAGGACTTCAGCTGTGCATAGCCAATAGATCTTGTTGGCTACCAAGTCCTCAAGACGTATCATGCCATCCTCTCATATGACATGGGTGAAGATTTATATTACAGTTGGGATATACGGTCCTAAAGGACTTCTAAAGTTTGATATCTTTTTTCTGATCGAACACAGAACAAAGAACCATCGTTAGCTGAATTGTGCACAATGCACATTTCATACCTGTGCTAATGCAGAAATGTATCTAACCTTTGAAAGTGTATATGTTTGCAAAGCAAAAGAACCAGACGCCAAAGAACAAGACAAGTAGCCCAGGTGATCCTATCCTACAAACTGCCTCAAATGCTGGTTCCTCAAAAACAAAACAAAACAAAACAAAACTGTATCCAGGGGCTGGAGAGATGGCTCAGTGGTTAAGAGCACTGGCTGCTCTTCCAGAGGTCCTGAGTCTAATTCCCACAATCACATGGTGGCTCATAACCATCTATAGGGGAATCTGATGCCCTCTTCAGGCAGGTGGGTGTATATGCAGCAGGGCACTCATACATTAAATAAATAAAACTTAAAAAAATATATATATTTTTAAAAATCTGCATCCAAAACAAGCTTAAAAGGGCTTTCTCAGTTGGTCCAGCCTTACAGACTGTTCCAGCCAGGACTTCCATTAAGCCCTGCACCTTCCCATCACACAGAGAACGGACAGCAAATCTTTCCTATGATTTGGCCATTATCCCATTTTCTTAGGACACCACCTCCCAAAGAGATAATTGCCCCCAAACAGCAGGAAGCAAATTTAGAGAACAGTGTCCCATTCCTAAGAGATAGGGTGGGTGGTTTTTGGCCATTGGGTGGGTGACATATTTGTTGTCATTTTGGGGGAGAGGCTTGGTCACAAGCTATTAGAAGTCTTGGTCGGGGATGAAACTAAGGAAGATTGGATTCAGGAATCTCTTTTTTTTTCTTCTATCCTTCTTTCTCTCTTATCTAGTGTCAGGGAGAAAGGATGAAAAGAAAGAGGGGGGAATAAAGGATAAAAGGGTAGACTATTAGAACCACTTTTAGACTAAAAAGCATTAACAAACCACATACTTACCTTTGATATAGACTTTGTATATTGATACACTTTTAGGATTATATTTTGCTACAACGTACTATGTATATATGTTTTAACTCTTGTATAAGGTATTGTATCTATGCAACTTGTTTAAAAATACAATGTAATAAGCTTTATTTAGTCTCCTATAGATGTTTTCAAAGTTAGTCAGATAGTAAACAGCTAGAAACAAGCAACATTTGCCTATTCTGATATACTACAGATATATATATATATATATATTTTTTTTTTTCAAAAATCTCAGGGATCTACAGAATATAGCACTTAAAATGTTTTATTCTTTAAACACACACAAACACACACACACACATATAGCACTTAAAATGTTTTATTCTTTAAACACACATAAACACACACACACACACACACACACACACACACACACACACACACACTGTTGATGTCTTCAGACATACCAGAAGAGGCCATTAGACCCCATTACAGATGGTCATGAGCCACCATGTGGTTGCTGGGAATTGAACTCAGGACCTCTGGAAGAGCAGTCCGTGCTCTTAACCACTGAGCCATCTCCAGCCCTAAAAGTGTTTTATTAATAAAAGTTGTGTGTGTGTGTGTGTGTGTGTGTGTGTGTGTGTGACAGTGAAACACGTCTGTTCCTGGCAGCACCCCCACACTAGTTCAAAGACGAGGATGAACATCGAAGATCCTCCTTTTGAAGTTTGCTTCATATGTGGCAAGCTAGACACTGGGCAAGAAACTGCCCTTGCCTCAATGGCAGGCAGAAGGCTGTCCAAAATGGACAAACAGGATGCAGGGAAGTTGACTGTTGGACTTTGCAAGGACAAGGTAGGCAAGTCCTTCATTAATTCCTGGTTCACAAAAACTTCTGTCAGATATTCTGGGCCAGTAGGCTGAAGATGGCGCTCCAATGTTGCGGAACAGCATTGGGTAACTGTCCCCAGAGCCAGCAACCTCTGCCATTTCTAGGGAGTTGGAAGCTGCTTGCTCTGCACTTCTGCTTGCTCAGGTAATGCTTGTCCTTCTCAGGTCTCTGATGGGGATGACTGGAGAATTACAGTTTCACAATTAAGCTTTGGTTGTTTAGAGTTTAAGATGTTTTAGGGCCTAAAAGGGTATTTATAGGTTGATAAATGCAAGTTATGATAGAATATGATTTAGGTATTGAATAAAATGAAAAGAGAGAGAGAGACAGACAGAGAGAGAGAGAGAGAGAGAGAGAGAGAGAGAGAGAGATGAAAATAGTCAGGCAGGAAGATTTGCCACCTAGACTTGGAGGAAGTCAGACATCAGAAACTGAGGAGAAGTATCCGACCATGTGGCAGACATAAAATGGTATAAATGGGATAGTTGAGTTACAAGGTAGTCAGGGAATAAGCCTAGCTTAAAGCCTAGGCATTTATTAATAAAAAACAAACCTCTAAGTCATTCTGTGTGAACTGGGGCGCAGGTGGAAAGCTCACAGTTGCAGATTAGTTAGGCCTTTGCTTTCCTCTTGACAGATGGTGTTTACTACGTGCTGATCTTGCAGCCTGAATGATACCTACATCCTGGAGTTAGTCGTACCAAGGTCTGGGGGCCTACCAGTTACAGTTAAGAGTGCTCACGGCTCTTTCAGAGCACCCAAGTTCAGCTTCCACCAGCTACCTCATGACTCAACTGTCTACAATTCTGTTTCTAGGGGACCTGATGACTCTGGGCTTCCTTGGGTGCCTGTATACATGTGGTACAAGTCAACTCACATAGACACACATACATATACATAAATAAAAATAAAATATGAGGGGTTGGGGATTTAGCTCGGCGGTAGAGCGCTTGCCTAGCAAGCGCAAGGCCCTGGGTTCGGTCCTCAGCTCCGAAAAAAAGAAAAAAAAATATGAATAACAACAAAACAATCAACAGAAAAAGCCCAAAGCTACAAAACCAAACAAAAATCAAAATTGTACTTTTTTTCCCCCTAAAGACAGGATTTCTCTGTGTAGCCCTGACTGTCCTGGAACTCTGTAGACCAGGCTGGCCTCAAACTTAAACATTCACCTGCCTCTGCCTCCCAATTGCTGGAATTAAAGGAAAAATTATATTTCTATTGCCCCAATTATTTCCAAAGAATAAAATCTTGCCTTTGCTTTTAAATTTGATTTTTTTTTTTTTCTGGAGCTTAGGACCGAACCCAGGGCCTTGCGCTTGCTAGGCAAGCGCTCTACCACTGAGCTAAATCCCCAACCCCTTAAATTTGACTTTTAAAGTATGTAGTTTTTGAGTCTGTGGATCCCTCCTTTTCTATTTCTTCATTTACTTACTCCACCTCCCTTCCTCTGTCTTCCTTTCTTTGATGTTGTTGTATTTTGTTGCTTTCTTTTTCTTGAAAGATTTATTATACATAAACACACTGTCACTCTCTTCAGACACACCAGAAGAGGGCACGAGATCCCATTACAGATGACTGTGAGCCACCATGTGGTTGCTGGGATTTGAACTCAGGACCTCTGGAAGAGCAGTCAGTGCTCTTAACCGCTGAGCCATCTCTCCAGCCCCTTTTGTTGCTTTCTTTTTTTTTTTTTCGGAGCTGGGGACCGAACCCAGGGCCTTGCGCTTCCTAGGTAAGCGCTCTACCACTGAGCTAAACCCCCAGCCCCCTTTTGTTGCTTTCTTAATTGCACAGCTCTGCCAGGTGATTTCTGCATCTGCTGCTTCTGTCTGGCACCACTATTCTTCATATTCCTACCCCTTTGCTTACTGTATACTTCGCAGACGCAAGCATTCAAAACCAAAACCACAACCATGGAAACGCATTCCCTGCACTGTACAGGACAACACTATGCCCAGCCCTTTGTTTTTTGTTTAGAGTTATTCTATGTTGTTTTTGAGTCCAATGCCATTTATTTTCACATATTTACAAAGTTCCCCCTAAGTATCCCATTAGCTCTACCCCATTAAACTAGATTAGTGGTGTATTTGTGGCTTAGTTTTTTTTTTTTTTTTTTTTTTTTTTTGTTCTTTTTTTTTTTTCGGAGCTGGGGACTGAACCCAGGGCCTTGCGCTTCCTAGGTAAGCGCTCTACCACTGAGCTAAATCCCCAGCCCCTTGTGGCTTAGTTTTAAATAAGTATAGCCAGGAGTCACTAAGAGCAAGTTTTTAGCTATGGCAATGGTGGTGCACGACATTTATCCTAGCAGAGGCAGACAGAGAAACAGTGGCAAGTGGATCTGAGTTTGAAGCCGACCTGGACTACAGAGTGAGTTCCAGGACAGCCAGGGCTACACAGAGAAACCCTGTCTTGGGGGAGAATGGAGAGGGGAAGCAAGTTTTTAAACAGCAGGTACTGGTCTCCTAGAGGACAGGAGATGGTTACCAGCACCTGCACCATGGCTGCTATCAACAGCCTGTAATCCTAGATCAAGTGAATCCCTCTTCTGGCTCCTGAGGGTACTTCATTCATATGAACTAACCTGGGATGGTTTGTATGTGCTTGGCCCAGGGAGCAGCACTATTAGGAAATGTGGCTTTGTTGGAATAGGTGCATCACTGTGCATGTGGGCTTAAGACCCTCATCCTAGCTGCCTGGAAGTCAGTCTTCTCCTAGAGGTCTGCAGATGAAGACGTAGAACTCTCAGCTCCTCCTGCACCACACCTGCCTGGATGCTGCCATGTTCCTGCCTTGATGATAATGGACTGAACCTCTGAACCTGTAAGCCAGCCCCAATTAAATGTTGTCCTCAACATTTAAAAGTTGCCTTGGGGGGCTGGGGATTTAGCTCAGTGGTAGAGCGCTTACCTAGGAAGCGCAAGGCCCTGGGTTCGGTCCCCAGCTCCAAAAAAAAAGAACCAAAAAAAAAAAAAAAAGTTGCCTTGGTCATGGTGTTTGTTCACAGCAGGAAAACCCTAACTAAGACATAACCCAAACCTATATACACATAATATGAAAATAAAAAATACCTTGTTTGTTTTCAGCGTGTGCTCTATTATTGGTACAAGATTCTATAGTTAGGGAAAATACATAGAATACTGTCCAGCACTTAATAAGCCCTCATTGGCTTTTAGCTTTATTGCATTATAGCTGCTTTAATTACTTGCCTAGTTATTGAATTAAAATAAACAACAAAAGCTACTTGAGACTGGGTTTATTCTAGTTCACAGTTTGAGAGCACAGACCACAGTGGGGAAGACGCAGTGGCCTGAATGTGGAACAGCTGGTTCTTTTGTATTACAGTTCGGAAACAGAGTGAGAGGATTGGAAAGGATATTAATGCTCAGCTTGCTCTGTGCAAATGTGGAGGATGTACGCCTGTGTTGAAAAACACTATTATCAAGAATGATGAAACCAACAAGCAAAAAACGGTTTTTACTGTGAGGCAGCATGACTGCAAAAATGTCATATAAATCACAAAAATGTTCACCTTGTCGTTTAGCTAACCCCTTTTAAAATATAAGGACTCCCCAAACTAGGCCTCAATATTTCCAATTAGTAAATGAAAACCAATTATTTGTTTCTGTGTCACAAGAACTGCACTAACAGGCTATATATAAAGTCTTTAGCAAATTAGGTTTTTAAAAAATTTATATGAAACTACACACTGAAGGCTCTCTATCCACGAAAATTTTTCAAATTTTAAATGTGATGAGCAGAATGTAAACTGTCACTATGCCACACTCTTGCAACCAGAAAAATCTAACAAGGTCGTGTCTTAGTCTGCTTCCTATTACTGTAATAAATCACTGGTCACAGCAGTTTGAAGAGGAAAAGGTTTATTTCATTATACAACTAACTGTCTGTCTTGAAGGGAAGTCAGGGCAGGAACTCAAGGGAGGAACTGAAGCAGAGACCAGAGGGTGCTATTTTCTGGATTACTCTCTGTGACTTGCTCAGCATGCTTCTTCTCTCTCTCTCTCTCTCTCTCTCTCTCTCTCTCTCTCTCTCTCTCTCTCTTAATATTTACTTAATGAATATGAGTACACTGTAGCTGTCCTCAGAAACATCAGAAGAGGGCATTGGATCCTATTATAGATGGTTGTGAGCCACCATATGGTTGGTGGGAATTGAACTCGGGACCTTTGCAAAAGCAGTCAGTGCTCTTAACTACTAAGCCATCTCTCCAGCCCTTAGCATGCTTTCTTAATGTGTAGCAGTTTTCTCCAAGATTTAAACATTCCATCTTGTAGGAAAACTCTTTAAGATAGGAAATGACTAATAGCTTCAGGAAGTTCCTGAAACTGATCAGATTCACTAGGACCCCTCCCTCCCAAGAGTTAACAATAAAGACAAGCCTAGCTGCAAAGAAACTAAAGTACAAATAAGAAGCAGTGACCAGCCAAGATGTCTGGAAGAAATTTAGGGCCAAGGTGGAGGGTGAGTGGTGGTGAGTTTCTCTATGACCTTCATGGCTTGCAGAAGGCAAAAAGCAGATTAGTTCAATATAACTTTGTAAGTGATGGTTCTGACTTCAGGAGTGGTTTGTTTCAGGTATTTTAAGTACAATTTGAAAACTTTCTGGTAAAAAAAAAAAAAAAAAAAAAACTTTCTGGTGATAATTAGCTCAGTCCCACATGTACAACAAAGTTTGCATAAGTCTCTTTGAGAAACAAAGAGAAATAAAGGTCAGATATGACTACTTTGAAACTCTTTATAACACCTTCCATAAAGATGGATTCTATAGACTGACAGAGGAAAACAAGATTGTGATAAGGTTTGGGGGAGGATCTGATACCACCTCAGGTCACACAGATAGGACAAAGGTTACCAGGATGGAAAGTACATCAGTTCCCAGCATTCTGAGGAGATAACAGGCCTTGCATTCCTTCCTTTGAAGAAACAACTCTGCACTTAACATTCTAGGTCCCCTGAGTGCTTATCTGTGAGCACAAAGACCTCCATGCCCCCTACAGTTTAGACCAACTGAGTCACCCTAAAGGGAGTCTCTCTAACCCACCGAGGTACCTGTAGACTGTACAGTGTGTTTCAGGTTCCCAGGTTTTGCAAATGTTACCCATGCTGGAGTGGGTTTTGGTGATGCAAATGTCTTTGATCACTTCTGTTCCCATAAGTAGCCCCAACATAATTCATTGGTTCCCCAAGTTAGACTTGGGTAATATTGGTACTTTGGTCAATCGTGGACTCCCTATTTGGGCTGAGTAGATATGTGTGTTACATCTCTCCAGAAAAAGTCTTGTCACACAATATAGTTGGTGCCCAAACAGGAACGGGATGGAATAATGTTGGACCCAAAGGGCCACCACTAAAGATCCACTCATCCCCAAAGACTACCAGAGCCGAGATTCAATGCAATCAGCAAGAGGTTTATTCTGGCCTGGCAGGGTTCCTCAGCCTTCAAGCAGAAGAAGGAGAAGAACCCCATCCTACAGATACAGACTACTTTTAACCACAAAAACCACAAAAACCACAGGAATGGGATGGGTCCATAGAGGCACACAAGGATTGGTTGGGACCATTTGCCCTTTAACTTCATTGGTCCACATCATGGTCACACTATCTTTGGTGAAAGTCCCTGCTGGTCCTGCCAGTCATGAGACTACCTAGTTACAGGGTGTAACTAGGTCATAAAACCACAAATGGGTGGGTGAGGCACAATTGGTGGAATTTCCCGGCAGGGGAATTTTTCTTAGGGGAGGGGTGTAGCTTGTGGAATATTCCTTTGGTTCCACAACCAAAGACAAGTTGTGGAGGAGTAAGTGTTAGGTCCTGGGTAACCTAACAGGGGAGCATCCATGGGGAAAATGTATAGCCATCTTTTCCTGTATGATGTAACCTCTAAGATGTTTGCAGATCTGGAAGGCCATCAGAAAGACATACAGGTGCATTTAAAGGAACAAGGATGGGAGATCAGTCTGCATTCGGTGCAAGATCAAAGAATAGCTGCAAAATTCTTGGGGGTACTATGATCTGGTAAGATATATATGCTACCTGACAATGTTGTTGACAAAATCACACAACAGCCTATGCCTGTTGTAAAGGACCTATAGGCATGGGGGTGGGAGGGGTTGGTTCTTGGGATCTTGGTAGATTGTCATACTGTGGTGGTTTGAATATTCTTGGCCCAGGGAAGTGGCACTATTAGGAGGTGTGGTCTTCTTAGAGGAAGTGTGTCTCTGTGTGGGCAGGCTTTGGGGTCTTCTATGCTCAAGCTATGCCCATTGCTGAAGAGACAGTCTCCTGGCTTCCTGCACAAATGACTCTTCTCCTGCTGCTGACTTTGGATCAAGTGTAGAACTCTTAGCTCTCACAGCGTCCTGTCTGCCTGAACACTGCCATGCTTCTTACCATGATGATAATGGACTGAACCTCTAGAACTGTAAGCCAGCCCAATTAAATATTTTCCTTCAGAAGAGTGGCCTTGGGCTAGAGAGATGGCTCATTGGTTAAGAGCACTGTCTGCTCTTCCAGAGGTCCTGAGTTCAAATCCCAGAAATCACATGGTAGCTCACAACCATCTGTACTGTGGATCTGATGCCCTCTTCTGGTGTGCCTGAAAACAGTTACTGTCTGACCCTCCTGCCCCCCCACACCCCCGTCCAGCAGTGTTTGACCCCTGCTGAGCCTTGCTGATGCATGTGGAAGTCTTTTGTTCCTAACAAAGGGATGCCCTGACCTTTCTGTTTGCCCTGGGTTATCACCGCTTAGGCGGTTCCTGGTTTTTGTTCCTCTTTTTTTTTTTTTTTTTTTTGTTCCTGAGGGCATAAACCTGTTTTTCCATTGTGCTTCCTGGATTTCTCCACTTTGTGAACTTGGGGTATCTATTCAGTGAACCACAGTAAAAACTTTGGCATTCTTATAACTCGAATGACCCAAGTATGTGTTTTTTCTTAAACCTCGAAGGTTCTCGGTACTGTGGCAGTGCAGGCACTGACAAGTGACAGTGTACTCACATACTTAAAATAAATAAGTTTTTTTTTTTTAATGAGTGGCCTTGGACATTTTGCCTCTTTACATCAATGACACCCTAAGACAGAAGGTATCAGAAGTGGGGTATTACTGTGATAATCCTGACCAGGATTTTGTTTGGAAGAATGTGGATTTGGGGACTTTGGATTTGAAAAGCAGTGAAATGCTTTAAGTAAGGCTTAATTAATGTCATCCCAGTAGGAATATGGAAGACATTAGTGCTGAAGGTGGTTTGAATTCTGGGAGCCTGGCTCAAGAGGTTTTAGGGGAGAAGACTTTTAATATGTTTCCTAGTGATCATTCTTGTGATATTTTGGTGAAGGATGTGACTGCTTTTTGCCCTTGTCCAAAGAATCTGCCTGAGGCTAAGGTGAAGAGATTTAGATTAATTACATTGGCAAAGGAACTGTCAAAGCCTAGCTTTGACCTGTCCTGTGATTCAGTCTTACAAGGACTATTTTGATCAAACATAGCAAGCTTAGGAAGAAAAACACAAAATGTATGGTTCAAGTAATAAAGCGGCACCAGGAAGTAGAATGGAGCTGAATCCTGTGTTTGAGGAGGTAAACAGATTAAGGGAGTGGTGACCTCAGGACAAGATTCCACCTGGCTTAGCTTATTGTTTATGTGTTGGTGGTTAAGCAAGGGAGAGTTATCTCTAGGCGTTATTATGATGTGGTTGCTGTTTTCAGTTGTACATAGGAGATGTGCTGCATATCAAATTATGAAGGGATAAATTGTGACTATTCTAGGTTGTCAACTTGACTACATCTGGAATGAACTACAATCCAGGAGTGGAGGGCACCCCTGTGATCCAGATCTTGAGGCTGGAAGACACAGGCTTGAAGCATTGTGGCCATAGAAAGCTTAGGTTCAGGCATGGTGGTACATAACTTTAGTCCTAGTACTCAGGAGACAGAAGCATGCAGATCTCTGAGGTCAAGGTTAGTCTACAGGGCAAGTTCCAGGACAGCCAAGCTTAGGCAGGGTAATAAAGATGTAATAAAATGAGGGGGCCATGTTCCACAGCTTCAGCCATATGTCTCTGGCTTTAGCGTCAAAAATAGAAAGGACTACTGGGATAATTGATGCTGGTTAACTGGAGCTAAGAGAAATTATTGGTGATTAAGAAGAGGCCAGCATCACTGAGGTGAAATCTTCTGAGTGTTTTCTGAGAGCACAAAGAAGCTGCATTCCAGAGATAACCCAGGTTGAACCTTGTGCTGCAGCTGGACTTGGTAATGTTGTAAGAATCACTCAGATGGTACTGGATTTGAAGGCAGAAGGGATCATGCAGTACAGTTGTGGCTTGGCACCGTGAGAGGTCAGAAAAGGCTTGAAGTAGAGATTTCAGGTTTTTTTGGAGACTCAGTTGTGTCATGTGATGTTTTTCTGGAAATTATCTTATGAGAGGGTATTTTGCTGAAGCAGACACATTGCAAATGTTTTGCTGAGAACAGACACATAGTGTTTTTCTGGAAGCAGCCTGGGAAAGGAGCATGTGATGTTTTTCAAGAGCAGACACTTGAGATAACATGTGATGTTTGGAAAAGATATAAATATAACCCAACAGACAATGGACAATGCTGTGTAGTATTGATACACCTTGTCACTCTTTGGTGGTCATTGCTTGTTGTAATTTTGTAGAGAGAAACACACCAAAGAATTTCTGGTACTGTTCCCATGGCTTCTTGATGCTTCTGTGGCCTTGAGGTCAATTGGCAGAACCTCGTGGTTTCTTCTGGATTGAACTGCCATTGCTGGTTTGTGAATGGTGTTTGTGAGTAGATCAAGCTGCTGATTTGTGTGAACTGAGCTGCTGATATCCTGACAATGCAGATTGGATTCACTTTAAAGAACTATTTCTTTTTTTTTAAAAAAAGATTTATTTTATTTATATGAATACACTGTAGCTGTCTTCAGACACACCAGAAGAGGGATGGTTGTGAGCCACCATGTGGTTGCTGGGAATTGAACTCAGGACCTCTGGAAGAGCAGGTCGGTGCTCTTAACCACTGAGCCATCTCTCCAGTCCTAGAGAACTATTTCTAAACAGGTCCACGTTCTCCTTTGCCCTATTAACCTTTCCTTTACATTACCTCTGGTGAGTTGTGGGCTAGAAGGGAAGTTAAATCATTTAAGTATGCTTATTAAAGTAGGTTTTGAAAAATATAATCCTACAAAAGCTATTGGTGAAGGTGCAGTTCAGTTGCAGTTGATGGCCCAGGACTGAAAGAATCATGCAAAAGAGTTGAAGCTTGGCACCATGGAGAGAGCCTATAAGAGGTTATACTGGTGAAGCCTAGTTGCAGTAGAAGAACCAGAGTATTGGAGATGCCAGTATCATAGGATGACCACCAAGAATAGCAGCAGCAGTAGAGTGAAGTCTACTAGAACCTGGAGTGCTACAGAAGGAAGAGCTGTAGATGTGAACCAATTCTTTTAAGGAGCCCAGAAGATCATGTGTGGATCCCAGACATTGGAACAAGAAGCTGTGAAGTTGAAGTTGACTTTGAGATCCCAAGATATTAGAGATACAGAGCCATAGGATACCTGCTGAGGAAAGGTACTAACAGGGAGTGGAAGAGAAAGAATTGTGTTGCAATCAACAAAGCTGAAAAGAGTTGGATATCAGACATGGAAATGGAGTTTGGAGTTTGCCCAGCTATTTTTTGGTCTTCCTTTTGTCCAGTATTTCCTCTTGATGATAGTTTGGAATGTTCGTGTGTTTCCTATGATGTTGGAAGTACATGGTCTACTTTTTTATTTTTATTTTATACAGACTACAGTATATTCTCAGAAGAGACTTTGAACTTTGGACTTCTAAACATTGTTGAAACAGTGATAGACTATGTACATTTGAGGTTGGACTAAATGTATTTTATATTATGCTACAGTTAGGTGTGGTCCTTGTTTTAGTTAGGATTTTATTGCTCTGAAGAGACACCATGACCAAGGCATATCTTATAAGGACAACATTTAATTGGGGCTGGCTTACAGTTTCAGAGGTTTAGTCCATTATCATTGTGGCAGGAAGCATGGCAGCATGCAGGCAGGCGTGGTGCTGGGAGAGGAGCTGAGAGTTCTATGCCTTCATCTGAGGGTATCCAGGAGACTCCCTTCTCCAGGCATCTGGGAAGAGGATCTTTTCCCAACTGGGTGGAACTTGAGCATAGGACCTCAAAGCCTACCCCCACAATGACACATTTTCTCCACCAAAGCCACACATACTCTAACAAGGACACATCTCTTAATAGTGTCACTCTTTGTGGGCCAAGCATTCAAATGCATGAGTCTACAGAAGTCAAAACTATTCATACCACTATAGTCCCATAGACTCATGTGTTTGAATAAGCCTATGGGGCCAGGGAGTGGAATGTGATGGTTTGAATCTGTTTGACCCATAGGAAGTAGCGCTATTAGGAGGTGTGGCCTTGTTGGAGAAAGTGTGTCACTGTACAGGCAGGCTTTGAGGTTTCCTCCAATGTTCAAGCTCTGTCCATTTTAAAGTAAAGTGGGGCTACTGAGTCAGATTTTGTTAGTATAAGGATAAGAGAGGATGCCAGGACCTGTAGGTAAAGAGGCTAATCTCAAGTAACTAGCCAGGTAGTTTTTCAAAGATTAATAGGGCAAAGGAGAACGTGGACCTGCTTAGAAATAGTTCTTTAAAGTGAATCCAATCTGCATCGTCAGGATATCAGCAGCTCAGTTCACATGAATCAGCAGCTTGGTCTACTTACAAACACCATTCACAAACCAGCAATGGCAGTTCGATCCAGAAGAAACCACGAGGCTCTGCCAATTGACCTCAAGGCCACAGAAGCAGCAAGAAGCCACTGGAACAGTACCAGAAATTCTTTGGTATGTTTCTCTCTACAAAGTTACAACAAGCAATGACCAGCGAAGAAAAAGTATCTCAACCTTTTGGGTTGGGAGGGCTAGGATCTGGCCTTGATTGGCATGAACAAGGAGGGAAGGGGGTTTAGTAGGGTTTGTTAGGTAGACTGAGGGTGCAGTATGAGCTAAGGTCTATTTGAGAGACTGAGTTGTAGTTTTTAGTGATGAGGGAGTGAGGAGGAACTCCATGGAGGTCATGTATAGGGGGTGAGCTATGAGAGAGCAGTTAGGAATACAAATATAGAAGTTAGTGTTCCAGAAGCATGGGGAGATTCTCTTTCAGAGAAGGTTGATGTGGGAGTAGGAATATTCTCTCTGAAAGGACCTGAACTGGTGAGTGTTGGATAGACCCAAGTGTTGGACAGCAGTCAGAATGATTTGGGTCTTGATTTTGGTGACCCCAGGCAGCCAGGACACTGAGGAATTTAATGGTGTAGGCAAGATGGAGTTCCTGGGAGGGGCTACAGAGAAGGAATAACACACAAAACTATCCTCTGTCCCCTAAATATACATCTGTGCCCCACACAAAGCTGCAGATGTCAGAACGTATGCATGCTCTTTCTCTCAGATATATAGCCCTATCAACACTAACGTTTTAATCTTACTGATCATATTGCTCTGGTTTCTAACATCTCTGCTTGACTGGAAGCGTGTGGCAATTTTTTCAGCCCACAACTATTTTAACTATGGGCATGTGTGTGAATGCCGATGCCATAGAGGTCACAGGCTATGGGTCTCCTAGTAGCCAGAGTTACAGGTGGTTGTGAGCTCCCTAATGTGGGTTCTGGAGACCAACTGAAGCCCTCTGCAAGAGCACACTATGTCCTCTTAACTGATGAGCCATCTCTCCAGCCCGCCTTCTTTTTCTCTTGAGACAGGTTTCGTTGTTACTCAGACTAGTCTCGAACTCATAATCCTGTCTGTTGTCAATGGCCTATGTCAAGGTGCTCTCCCATGTTCTCATGAACACATACCAAGCAGTGTGCTTCTTCATTTGCTTGCTAAGCTCTCCGCATTCCGATGGTTTAATCACTTAGGATCATGGATGGCTTTCACATTAAAGTAAAAATGCAGGGCTAGAGACACGGCCAAGTGAAAATGTTGGTGAAGGTTAGAAATAAGTCGAGATGCATAAGGGGATCGTGAGCAAGTAAAAAGAGTCTGGTAATGAAGGGCAACTCTTGTTTCTGAACCTTTGAAGGGCTCTTCAACATGACCCACGGCCCACAGCACGCAGCACGCAGCTTAGGCAAACTGAGTCTACTGCCAGGGGGCGCCCTTGTCGATGTGGACTTAGATCCGCCCATCCTAATTAAGAAATACTGGGAAGGGGGGGGGGAGAGGAGAGGCCAATGAGAAATGAATTGTATGTATACACAAGGACCAGCGCTCGATAAGAGAATGTGAGACCTGGGAGGATCCTGTCGCTTGTTTTTGCAAAGATAAATGATCTAGAGTGTCGAAACACAAGCACTTTAATTTGCTCAACCATCTATCCAGCCAGCCACGGACCCCGGTGCTCACTGAGTATGTCATCAGGGACTTGGCAAGGTCACATTGCTATCTGGGAACAGACCGGCTGGTAGGGAATAACAGTTCCTGGAGTGATAATGCAGTGATATTGCAGACTGATTCAAGGCGCACGCGCGCGCGCGCGCGCGCGCTTGTGTGCACGCAACTGTCTGTCTGTCTGTCTGTCTGTCTGTCTGTCTGTCTGTCTGTCCGTCCGTCCGTCCGTCCGTCCGTCCGTCTGCCCGCCCGCCCGCCCGCCCGCCTGCCTGCCTGCCTGCCTGTCTGGTCTATGTGTCTGTGTTGAGCATAGATTGACTTCAGGTGTCTTCCCCAATCAGTTTTTACTGCATCATCATCATCATCATCATCACCATCATTACAGCCATCCTCCTCCTCTCCTCCTCCTCCTCCTCCTCCTCCTCCTCCTCCTCCTCCTCCTCCTCCTCCTCCTCCTCCTCCTCCTCCTCCTCCTCCTCCTCCTCCTCTTCTTCTTCTTCTGACAGAGTCACTTACTCAATCTGGAGCTGGACTGGCTAGACTGGCTGACTGGCAGGGATCTGTTGTCTCTACCTCCCCAGGACTGGAATGACAGGCAGGCAGCTTTTTATATGGGTTCTGGGGATCAAACTTAGGTCCTTAAACTTGCATGAGAACCACATTATTGACTGAGCTATCCCAGCACTTAAGGTCTTTAAAATCATGAAACCAAGGTGAGAGTCAGCTTTGAAAACTTGGAAGTTGGGAGAAAATGATCATTTAAAACCTGCTTAATCGGGCTGGGGATTTAGCTCAGTGGTAGAGCGCTTACCTAGGAAGCGCAAGGCCCTGGGTTCGGTCCCCAGCTCCGGGGGGAAAAAAAAAAAAAGAACCAAAAAAAAAAAAAAAAAAAAAAAAACCTGCTTAATCAGGGGTTGGGGATTTAGCTCAGTGGTAGAGCGCTTGCCTAGCAAGTGCAAGGCCCTGGGTTCGGTCCCCAGCTCCGAGAAAAAAAAAAAAAAAAAGAAAGAAAAAAAAAAAACCCTGCTTAATCGACATGAAGGCATATAAAGGTGTTTTCAGTTTTACACTAAACCTAACGTGTTTTATTACTTCATAACGTAATTTGTCTTTAACAGTGTATTTGAGTTAACTCTGAATCTTTAGATTTAAAAAAAAAAAGGATAAAATAATTTAGGTAAAGCAGTTATTAAATAAGTAGCATTCCCACTGCTCTCCTGACTAGACATGCTGTAGATCTGTCTGCCTGCCCGATGTCACCTGGACCTGGGATCCTGCTCTTGACTCAGTCTCATCCCTACAACTCCAGGCTCTGACCATGTGGTATTAGCCCCTGATCCACACAGAGAGTCTAGCATCCCTGCCAGTGTCTCAGCCTTGACCCCTCAGGCGCCTTTGAAATCCCTTTAAATTGAGGCGGGAACTTAAATCATGGTCCTAGAGTCAGGAAGTGAAGCAGAGACCATGGAGGAGTGCTGCTTGCTGGCTTGCTCCCCAGAGCTTGCTCAGCCTGCCCTCTTACATTACCTGCCATGGGGTAGCATTTCCCACATCAATCATTAACCAAGACACGCATACATACATACATACATACATACATACATACATACATACATACATACACTTACCTACAGGCAGTGTTAAAGAGGCAGAGCCTCAGTTGAGGCTCCCTTTTCCCAGACAACCCTGGCTTGTGTCAAGTTGGCAAAAACTAATGAGCATAAAATATGAATTCCTTTGTCTTTCTGCAGGGTCAGTTTCTCAGCTGTGGCTTCTTAAACGACTAGATGGAATGAAAGACTGTGTTCAGCTCCACCATGGGTGTCAAGGGAAGCAGGAGTATCAGGCTAACTCCCTCCATCGATATGCCCTGCCTTGTGAATGCATTGTTAGCCCATAAGTTCTGACAGAAAATACTTAAGGTGTACTATTGTATACCTTTACCAGGGTTAAAAAATTAACTGAACTTGGGCCTGTAAGATGCCTTAGAGGGGAAAGGTGCTTCCTGCCAAGCCTGACAACCTGAGTTCTATCCCCGTGGCATCCGTAGTGGAGGGAGAGAACTGATCTCCACAGGTTGTCCTTTTACCTCCACAGGGGCCCTCTCATCCAACACATACACAGAAAAGTAAATATGATGAATTTTAAAGAAATTAACCAAACAATATATTTTGCCACTAAAAAACAAATGGGCAATAATCACAAAGTGAGTCCTGTTGTGTTTCCATTTCTGATTATAAATTTTACAACTTGACATTTGATTACAGCCATTAAAAATGTCCAGCATGTTGGGTAGTGGTGGTGCACACCTTTAATCCCAGCACTTAGGAGATGAGAGGCAGATGCATTTCTGAGTTCGAGGCCACCTGGTCCACAGAGTGAGTTCCAGGACAGCTAGGGGTACACAGAGAAACCCTGTCTTAAAAAACCAAAAACCAAAACCCACCCTCCCAAAGAAAAAAAAAGAAAGAGAAAGAAAGAAAGTTAAAGAACTACTCTATTTCTGTAATGTGGCTTTTAATTTACTTTCCTGCCTGGTGTTGTGTGTCAACTTGACACAAGCTGGAGTTTTCACAGAGAAAGGAGCTTCCCTTGAGGAAATGTCTCCATGAGATCCAGCTGTAAAGCATTTTCTCAACTAGTGATCAAGTGGGAGGACCCAGCCCATTGTGGGTGGTGCCATCCCTGGGCTGGTGGTCCTGGATTCTTTAAGAAAGCAAGTTGAGGGTTGGGGATTTAGCTCAGTGGTAGAGCGCTTGCTTAGCAAGCGCAAGGCCCTGGGTTCGGTCCCCAGCTCCGGAAAAAAAAAAAAAAAGAAAGCAAGTTGAGCAAGCTAGGGGAAGCAAGCCAGTAAGTACCATCCCTCCATGGCCTCTGCACCAGCTCCTGCTTCCTGACCTGCTGGAGTTCCAGTCCTGACTTCCTTTAGTGATGGACAGCAAATGTGGAAGTGTAAGCTGAGTAAACCCTTTCCTCCCCAACTTGCTTCTTGGTCATGATGTTTGTGCAGGAATAGAGACCCTGACTAAGACACCCGCCCTCCCGAAAGAAAGAAAGAAAGAAAGAAAGAAAGAAAGAAAGAAAGAAAGAAAGAAAGTTAAAGTAATACTCTGTTTCTGTAATGTGGCTTTTAATTTACTTTCCTAAACTAGAATCTACTATAACAGCAAGATATTACAACAAATCAAACTAGTATGTACAGATAAGTTCTATTAATTTAGATATTAAAGTCTTATCTTCTTTAGAATTAGAACTAGCTACTCCTCAGGCCATAGCTATGTTCTCAGACTCACCAAAGATAAAGGTAAAACTAAAAGAGAAGGTTTGGTTTTGTTTTTGAGGCAGGGTCTTACTTATCCCAGGTTGGCCTTGAAGTTGCTAAGGATTACCTTGACCTGCTGGTCCAAGAAGTTTCCAGAGATCGCTTCATTGTAATGAACTCATGCATTTTAAAATATCACATACCTAGATTAAGATAGCCACTCAAACCTTTGCCCGGTCTCAGACTCCGCTGTCTCCGTGAACTTCTGGCCAGCTGGATTGCACTCGGAAGCCAGCAAGTAATGCTCAGCACGTGGTTTCTGTATCAGTTACGTTTTCACAAAGGCCTCACCACACCTTGTCCCAGTTACGCATCTTTTATGGCCATATTCACCACACACAGATGCACACACAAAAAGCAGACCAAACCCAAAACACAAACAAACAAGAACTATGACAGAGTTGAAACCAGGCAAACAATTAGCTTTACATTGTCTCTCACGGCTTGTGTGTCCCTTGTCTGCCTGCATCATGTCCTTCCTTGGTTTCCTTTCTAAATGTTACACTTACAGCTGTTTACATACAAATGTGTATACATGACTGGCCAGGATCCCCTCAGGAGGGAGAACATACTTTTTCTTTCTAAGTTTGGGTGATTTCACTTCATATTATACATTCAAATCCACCCCTCCCCATTTTTCCTTTCAGGTATTCTTTCTTTCTTTCTTTCTCTCTCTCTCTCTCTCTCTCTCTCTCTCTCTCTCTCTCTCTCTCTCTCTCTCTCTCTTTCTTTCTTTCGAGTACACTGTAGCTGTCTTCAGACACATTAGAAGAGAGCATTGGATCCTATTACAGATGGTTGGGAGTCACCAAGTGGTTGCTGGGATTTGAACTCCGGACCTCTGGAAGAGCAGACATTGCTCTTAACCGCTGAGCCATTTCTCCAGTCCCCCTATTTTTCTTCTTAATTATGTGTCTTCATGTGTGTCTCTGTGTGGGTTTGTGCTTGTGAGTGTAGTGGCTGGGGCTGGCCAGAAGAGAACATTTCAGCCCCAGGGATTACAGGCAATTTAAGCTTGCTTAGCATGGGCGCTGAAAACTGAATTAAAGTCCTTTGGAAGAACAGTGTATACTCTTAACCTCGAGGTCCTTTCTAGGCCAAGATTTAATTTTTTAAAAAAAGATTTATTTATTTTATATAAGTACACTATAGCTGTCTTCAGACACACCAGAAGAGGGCATCAGATCCCATTACAGATGGTTGGGAGCCACCATGTGGTTGCTGGGATTTGAACTCAGGACCTCTGGAAGAGCAGTCAGCATTCTTTTTTTTTTTTTTTTGGTTCTTTTTTTCGGAGCTGGGGACCGAACCCAGGGCCTTGCACTTCCTAGGCAAGCGCTCTACCACTGAGCTAAATCCCCAACTCCAGCAGTCAGCATTCTTAACCAGTGAGCCATCTCTCCAGCCCCAAGATTTAATTTTTTTAAACACCTGAATACTATTCCTATTTTGATTATGGAGCACATTTATTTATTTATTTATTTATTTATTTATTTATTTATCCATTCATCTGTTGGGTGGCATCCAGGCTGGTTCAGTGTTTGTGCTATAGTAAAAAGGGCCTCAGTGAACATAGATGTGTAAATAACTCTATAGTAGAATATGGATTTCTCTGGATCTATTCCTTGGCATGGAATAGCTGGGTCATATGATAGTTCTATTTTTAATTTTTTTAAGGAACCTTGAAACAAATGTGACTGCATTAATTTGTGCTCTCATCAGCAGAAAAAATTCTAAATATATTATAAAATATTTCATAGACTACAAACATCTGGAGATTGTATGGAGGACATATAGATAGAAATATAACAGATGTGTGTTTGTTGTGGGAATCTCGAGATCACTGCACTGCATTTAAAGCAAGAAAAGCAACTTGGCCGTTCTACAGTCAGAAAGTCTCAGAGCTGGCAGGACCTGTCTGACAAAACCTTGTCTTGGCAGACAGGTCCGAAGAGAACCTTTGAAATCCACTTTGTTTCCTCAGGTGTGAAAGAGGGTGGGGCTGTGGGTATCCTTGTTCTGGTGAAACAGAACACCCAAGGCAGAACCTGGGGGTGGGGTGGGGGTGGAAGTGGGGGTGAGGGTGGGAGAGGTCCTTCAGCTTTAGGGATGGGGTGTGCACGTGTACGTGCCACAGGGAGCCGAATGGCCAGGGTCCAGTATTTGACATGAGAGTTCGCTTGGCTCTTTGCTGTTTAAACAGCTTGGCCATGGAAAACAATGCAGAGACCAGGAGTGAAATCCTGATAGTAAAAAACAGATAGATCAGGCTGGAGAGATGGCTCAGTGGTTAAGAGCACTGACTGCTCTTCCAGAGGTCCTGAGTTCAAATCCCAGCAACCACATGGTGGCTCACAACCGTCTGTAGTGAGATCTGATGCCCTCTTCTAGTGACATACATAAAATAAGTAAATAAATCTTTAAAAAAAAATGGATAGATCAAGCCAGCAGTAGGGGTTCCTCCACAGTGCTTTCATTCAAGAGACCCAGTGTGGCCTAGAAAACAGTTCCACTTTCAAGTGGCTGCAGCCCAGGAAGCAGAAAGGAAGAAATGCTTACAAGGAGCCTGGAGGAATCACATTAATAACATTATCAGCAGAAGCTGCCATTCACTGGGCTCCTTACTCCAGGCCCCTGACCTACCATACTCTGTTGATATTGTGAGTTGATACCCACCACAGCCTGCTGTGCTGAAGACTGACCTTCCTCCCCAGCCAATGGCTCAATTCCTCTGTAAGTTCACGCAAAGGTCCTAGTGCTGGTGATTTGCTCAAAGCCTTCCTGGGCCACGTTTTTGCCATTGTGCCAAGGTGGAACTGGTTCACCAACCCTTGCTGAGAACCCCTACAGCTCTCTGTGGGCTGAAGACAATAATCCAGAGAGTTCACAGAGGTGTCTTTAGACAGCTCAAAGTTCTGCACGCTGTGCTGAGCAGTTTGGGGGCCTCTAAGCATGGATATGGTTTCATTTTTAGAGATGTAGTTTTATATGTATTTACTCTGTGTGGAAGGGAGTGTGCGCGCGTGTGGTGTGTGTGTGTGTGTGTGTGTGTGTGTGTGTGTGTGTGTGTGTGTGTGTGTGTGTGCAGGTGTCTGCGGAGGTCAGAAGGATGTTGGGTCCCCTGGAGCTGATGTTACTCCTGGTTGTGACTTCAGACATGAGTACTGGGGACTTGAACTCTTTCCCTCTGAAAGAGAAGGAAATGCTTTTACCTGCTAAGCCACCTCTCTGGACCTTGACTGTGGTTTTATACTAGAAAGGTGACAGTCGAGAGCGACATCATTGGCTGTAACGTTTAAAGACCAAGCTTTTCCTTTTTTTGGCAGGGGTGAGGGGTGGGTGGTGGTAGGGTTGAGACCGGTTTTCTCTGTGTAGCCCTGGCTGTCCTGGGACTCACTCTGTAGACCAGGCTGGCCTCCAACTCACAGAGATCCACCTGCCTCTCTAGTGCAGGGATTAAAGGTGTGTGCCACCCCTGTTCAGTTCAAAGACCAATCTGGAACATCTGATTAACTTAGTATTTAAATGTTCGTGAACCCTGTGTGATCAGACTGTTATTTAACTAAAATAAGATCCTTCAAAAGGGTAGACGAAGAAGGCTAAAGAGATGGCTTAGCAGTTTAAAACATTTACTCTTGCAGAAGACCTGGATTTGATTTTCCAGCACCTACATGGGGGCTTACAACCATTTGTAGCTCCAGTTCTAGGGGTTCCAGTGCCCTCTTCTGACATGTGAGGGCACCAGGCATGCATATAGGACACATACAAACATACAGGCAATGAGTGGATACATCTAATTATTTTAAGCCAACAAAACAAAAAGCAAGCCATTCTTAGTGCCCGAAGTCTTGTTCTCTCAATGATGAACTGAGTTTTGCTACTTGAAGTTGTGTCCGTAAGAGATGCATCCTGTGCTTGCTTTCTGGGTTGTGAGCCGTGTAAGCTTCTGTAAGAGTATGGAGCAGCTTAGATTTCCAGGCTCGGTTGGATCAGGTAAGGGGTTTTGGGTGCAATACGAAACACTGAGCTTAATTTTGTAGTTGTCAGGAAACATTTGTTGTAGCTCTGTTAGTAGTCAGACCCGATGGTTCTATGTTCATTTATTCACGTATCTGTTCGTTCTCTTGTTTATTTGCTTTGTGTGTGTGAGGTTAGAGAACAACTTACAGGAGTCAGTTCTGTAACTCGTAGGCCCCCAGACCTCAGCACAGCTGACTCCATGATGGACAGCACCACTTGCCAAAGTGAGAACAAAGATCTAATCTATCAAAGTACACGGTTCTGGGAAAATCTCTATAGCTCTGCTTCTGGCTAAACGTTCTTGTTAACTAAAGTGTGCCAACCCAGAATATAGTTGTTGTGTTAAAAGCTCACTCTGAGAAAGGTTCAGGGCTACACTGGTGACCCAGTACCTAGTGTAGCCACTGGTCAGCTAATAAGGACCTTTTGTTGGCTTAAATCCATGTCTAAGCAGTCTTCTTTGGTGAATACTTCACAAAGGTTCTCTCTCTCTCTCTCTCTCTCTCTCTCTCTCTCTCTCTCTCTCTCTCTTCTCTCTCTCTCTGTTGGAAGATTTATTTATTTTGTGTATGTGAGTACTCTATCTGCATGTGCACCCACATACCAGAAGAGGGCATCAGATGACATTATAGATGGTTGTGAGCCACCATGTGGCGACTCAGAATTGATCTCAGGACCTCTGGAAGAGCAGCCAGTTCTCTTAACTGGGGAGCCATCTCTCCAGCCAGTTCTTTCCTATCATGTGGGCTCCAGGAATCAAATTCAGGTCATGTCGGTGGCAGATGCTTGTATCTATTTAAACATCTTTACCTCTGGACTTGCCCTTTCTAACAACCTAGAACAGTGTTCTTAAGGGACTGTGTGGGTCTCCCTTTCTTCAGCAGGGAGGGGGGTGGGGGGTTGCTGGCTACCTGCACACAAGGGCAAAGGGAGCAGAAGCGGCTGGCAGGGTTCTTCAGCCCAGAGGGAAGGGCTGAGGCGGGACTTAAGTGCTGAGTCATGCTGTGCTTGCTGGAAGCTCTATGCAGGGTCATCGCCCAGATAAGACCAGGCACCTGTGCTCAGAGCCGCTCTCCATGCAAGGTTAGGCAAATAAAGGGAAGCCCCACTGAGAAAGGGAGTCCTCCATTTTGCACTGAATTTGGAGAGCTACCCAGACATGGTAGACTGACACCGTAATACCTAGGTTCTCCAACAGGACTGCAGCCAAGGTCTCATAACTTCTTACCTTTGAAAGTATTGCTTTCTAGCCAAGAGCACACTGTGCCTCCATCTCCTGCACGAAATAAGGTTTCCTTACAACACAGTCCTTGTTCCTAATGACACTTCATTGAGACTTGTCCCTGCTCCCTGGAGCTCCAGCCTGACCCAGTCCCCTAAATCCCTAGTCTTGTAAAAGCCCCCTGACTCTTCATTGATGGGCTGTCCCTCCTTTACCATGTGTATTTCCTTCCCACCAGGTTAACAACACTAATTTCATTGTACTGTATGCACAGGTCCTTGTCCATTTTCTGTTGCTAATAGCAACAACAAAAACTAGGCAGCTTACAAAGAGTTTTATTAGGTTCATAATTCAGCCACTGGGTCAAGGGGCTCCATCTGATAATATTTTTTCTTGGTGGAACGTCCTGAGGAGGCGCAGGGCATGACGTGGCAAGAGATAGGCAGTGTTCCAGAGGCCTAGCCAAAGTGGTTTTATGATTGACTCATCTTTGAGATAACCCACCAAGGCACCAACTGCTTGAACAGTTGAATGAATCCATTCTTGCTCTGGTTTTGTGATTGTTGTTTGTTTTTGAGACAAGGTTTCTCCATGAAGCCATGGCTGTCCTGGAACTTGCTCTATAAACCAAACTGCCCTCAAATTCAGAGATCCACCTGCCTCTGCCTCCCGAGTTGAGTTCTGTTTTTAAAGGCATGTGACACCACTCCCAGCTAATGAATCCATTTTGCAGAACTTCTTCAATGTCCCATCTTTTTTAGACAAAGTCTAACTCTGGCTAGTCTGGAATTCTCTATGTAGAGCAGACTGGCCTCAAACTCACATAGATTTGCTTGTCTTTGTGTGTTCTCAGCTCTCACCTCTTTTTTTTCTTTTCTTTTCTTTTCTTTCTTTCTTTCTTTTTTTTTTTTTTCCGGAGCTGGGGACCGAACCCAGGGCCTTGCGCTTGCTAGGCAAGCATTCTACCACTGAGCTAAATCCCCAACCCCAGCTCTCACCTCTTAAAAAAATACAATTCATTTATTTATGAGTGTGGGCTCAAATATAGCAGGGTGTGTGCATATAGAGGTCAGAGGACAACTTGTAGAAGCTGGTTTTCTCATTCCACTATGTGAGTCTAAGTATTTGAATTCAGGTTATCAGGCCTGGTGGCATCTCAAGAATCCTGGTCTCATTTCTTAGTGTCCCACAATTGGCATTTAAACCACAGTATACCCCTGTTGACTTTTTTCTTTTCTTTTCACCTCCTCTTCCTCCTCCTCCTCCTCCTCCTTCAGTTTGTTGTTGTTGGATGTGGGTGTTTTGTTGTTGCTTTTTGTCTGTTTGTTTGATTGATTATTTTGTAGCCTTGGCTGGCTGTCCTGGAACTTGCTCTGTAGACTAGGCTGACCTGGAACTCAGGGATCCTGCCTCTGTGGAATTAAAGGCATGTACCACCATGCCCAACTAGCAGCAGCAGCTGCTTCTTCTTCTTCTTCTTCTTCTTCTTCTTCTTCTTCTTCTTCTTCTTCTTCTTCTTCTTCTTCTTCTTCTTCCTCTTCTTCTTCCTCTTCTTCTTCCTCTTCCTCTTCCTCTTTCTCCTCCTTCTCCTCCTCCTTCTCCCTCTTCTTCTTTTTCTTCTTCTCCCTCTCCCTCTTCCCCTCCCCCTCCTTCTTTTTTAAGAGGAGAAAAAAGATTTAATTTTGAGAGTCCTAGAGAAAGGGTTCTGTCTCCAGTAGACTTCATGCACCTCAGTGGGGCATATCTCTACTCTGTGATATACCATGCTGCTTTACTCATGTTTAAGATGAAGACTCTGATGTCATCTGCCCAAATTACACTGCCAGCAAATGGTAGAGCCTGGTTCTGTAGCCTGGCCACCCACCAATAGCAGCCACCATTCACTGAGCTTTTATCTCTACAGCTTCTGTGTTGGGAACATGAGGGGAGGAGAGAGTCTGGACTGGGAGGCTTTGGGAAGGTCAGTACTGCAGGGAAACCGTGCATTGCACTGCCGCTGTCTGTCCATCACTGAGCGTGAAGGATTCCAACCATCAGGGAGCTTCCCATACAGATAGCTGGGAAGAACTGGCTGCCACTGTGGGCTTGAATGTGATGTGGATACTTAGAGCAGTGACTTGAAACCTGGGTCCAGGTCAAAATCTTGTTTCAAACTTGCTACAAAGTAGGAGATGCTTTAAAAGAAAGAAAGAAAGAAAGAAAGAAAGAAAGAAAGAAAGAAAGAAAGAAAGAAAGAAAGATAGAAAGAAAGAAAGAAAGAGAAAAAAAGAAAAGAAAAGGAAGGGGAAAAAAGAGCCGGGAGTGGGGAGGGAATAAAAAAATGAAGGTAAGGGTGCCAGGCTGCAGTGTGGCACGTCTTTAATTCCTGCACTCGGGAGGCACAGGCAGGTGGACTTCTGGTCTACAAGGTGAGTTCCAGGACAACCAGGACATAGAGAAACCCTGTCTCAAAACAAACAACAACAACAACGAAAACCAAAACCCCAAAACCCAACAAGAACATCAGAACTAAGGCAAAGGTTGTGGAGAGATGGCTCAGCCCTGAGAGTGCTAGCTGCTTTTGCAGAGGACCTGAGTCACAGAGGACTCGAGTCTCTTCCCAGCATACCGCATCCAACTCTTCATAACTGCCTCCAACTCCATCTCCTGGGGATCTGACTTCCTCCCTGAGCATACACATAAGCAATAAACCACCCCAAACAAACAGTAACAACAAAGCCAAACAACTAAGGCCAAGCCAAAGCGTGGTCTCTGGGCAGAGGTGCTCTGCTTCCTTGTTTTGTGAATCGGTGTCATTATAGTACACGCAGGTCTAGACCGTACTAGAACTCAAGGACGGCCTTGAACTTTTGATCCTCCTGCCTCTGACTTCCAAGTGTTCAGATTATAGGCCTGTTCTACCATACCTAGTGTAGCAGGTTCTAGGGGTTGAACACAGGGTTTCATGCATGTTAAACAAGCATTCTATCAATGGAACAATATCCCCAGCTCTGGGGAGACACATTTTTAAAATTACTTATTTTTGTGTGCATTGGTGTTTTGCATGCATGTATTTCTGTGTGAGGGCATCAGATCCCCTGGAACAGGATTTGCAGACAGTCGTGAGCTACCATGTGGGTGCTGGGAATTGAACTCAGGTTCTCTGGAAGAGCAACCAGTGCTTTTAACTGCTGAGCCATCTCTCCAGCCCCATGGAAAGACACATTTTGAAGGAGAAACTATAAGATATATGGGATTGTGAAGACTGAATCGGCAAAGGTGTAAAATAGCACATTAGTGATTTCATACCTGTTAGAATTTAGCTGCAAAGATTGGAGTACCTTGTCAGGTCTGGGCCAAGGTATGTTGCAAAGATAACCCACCAAAGTTCTTTGCGGTCTGCCCCTAAATCCAAACAGCACTGTTTATATGTTGAAGTGATGCTATTTCGGATTTATTTATTTAATTATGTTACAATCAGGTGTACCCCCCCTCCACAAATCACATGAACACCGATCTCAATCAGACAGGGATGGTTTATTGAACGCACACCCTGAGACCGATCGATCAGTAAGTATGTAGCTCAGACTTCAAGAGCTGAGGCTACAACCTGAACATTCCTCCGGGCCAGCTTATAAAGGCTAACACCACGAAACCAGGGTGAGCCCATATGCAGGTGCAGGAAGCGCTGCTGTTAGATTCAAACTTTCAGGACAAAAGCCGCTTTAGGGAAGTACGTTAACACACTGTCTAAAGAATTTAGGTGTTCCCCGTTCCAGGAAATGAGCTAACAGCCCTTAGCAGTCCCCCATCTGTGTGAATGAGCTAACCGCAGTAAGGACGGGATCCTTCACCACCTCCTCTGTGTGCCAAAGATATTTCCCCACCAAGGGCCTCCGAGGAATTCAAAGGGCAATAGGTGGCCACCAATGAATTCAAAAGATAATAAGCCCCACCAATGAGAAATAACCAACTCATGCTGTAACCTAAAGCCTATACTCTGAAAAAGTATAAAAAGTGTGTGCTTTTGTTCTTCGGGGTCACCTCTGTCCCGATTACAGGGCCACCCCAGTGCACTGGATCATTAAACCTCTTGCTTATCGCATCGATCTCTGCCTCTGTGTCTCTGTGAGTGGGACATCCTAGACATAGGGCTGGGGTGGGGGTGGGGGGCGGTGCTTCTCAAGTCTTACACTGCCTGGTGATCAGCTCTGACTCAAGCTACCTTGTTTAGACAGTTTAACTGACCTTTCTTTTGACTGGTCCTAAGTGGAGCTAACAAACTTCAGAACACACAGAACATAATAGGGTAGGTAGTCAGTATGACCCTGCTCTGAGTCAAGTTATCTGTGTCAATGACTGACAGGCATATTATATCAACAATATGAAATAGCTGGTGAGCATGAACAAAATGGCTACAGTGATGCTAGGTGGGCAGGCCTGAAATAAATGGCTGTAGTTATTTCTAAGAAGTAATGCCAGGGAACCAGTTTAGAGAAACAGACTTCAGCAATTAAAATATATTTTAAAACGGAATTCTGTTTAAATTTTACCTTTTAAGAATAGAGTTACTGTAGAACTAGAGTTTTAAAAAGGTTACTCATTGTCAGAGTCCGGATGTGCAGGGCCGGACGTGCCTGAGGGAGAGCCAGAGATAGGACTTGCCAAACCAGCTATCAGCCCCAAGGACATTGACCATCTGTAGCCACCCCCTCCCCTTCCTTCACCCCCCTGAGTGAGATGAGCCACCCTACCTGCCTGCCAAGCTGCTAGAGAGCACGTACTCCTTACTGATGTAATTTTGCACCGAAAGTAACTGTGCACCATTTGAAATGATCAATCATGTGTAACCGCGTGAATGCCCCTAACCTCCCCTATATAAACCCCCGAGTCTGGAGGCTCGGGGTCGATTCCTCTGTCTCCTGTGTGAGATACGTGTTGACCCGGGATCTCGTTAATAAAGCTACCTCTTGCTGTTACATCAAGAATGGCTACTCGTGATTCCTGGGGGCACCCCACCCCGCGATCGGAGCGAGAGATGCGGCTCCCCGTTTAGGGGTTTGCTCTTTCATTACTAGGAAATCTTATATCTGTGTCTAGTGTTCTTATTTCTCCTGGACAGTGCTGGTTTAGATAATCACTGTTAGTCTAGAGACACTTTTTATATTTTTGGTTGTGAGCCTAGCCTTTAACGGCTGAGCCATCTCTCCAGCCCTAGAGACACTTTTTAAAAAGCAGCTGAGGAATGTCTAGTTAAAGATTACTAGATGAGGGGTTGGGGATTTAGCTCAATGGTAGAGCGCTTGCCTAGGAAGCGCAAGGCCCTGGGTTCGGTCCCCAGCTCCAAAAAAAAAAGAACCCCCCCCCCAAAAAAAAGATTACTAGATGAGGGCTGGAGAGATGGCTCAGTGGGTAAGAGCACTGGTCAGAGGTCCAGAGTTCAATTCCCAGAAACTGCATGGTGGCTCACAACCATCTGTATTGAGATCTAATGCCCTCTTCTGCTGTGTCTGAAGACAGCTACAGTGTACTTATATTCGATAAAGAAATCTTTTTTAAAAAATAAAGCTATAGTATATATACACACACACACACACACACACACACACACACACACACACACGCACACACACACACATATATATAATTAAAAAAAATTACTAGATGCCTCCCAGGACTGGTTAAAGGTCCTTGGGCTTCTCCCAGGACCACAGCTAGGAAGGAGAGCTTCCCCATAATGGCCTCTTTAGCCCATTCAATGTCTGTTAAAATCCAGCCATACTAATAGTGTACCTGTAATGCAGAGACAGGAGGGTCACAAGTTCAAGGCTATTCTGGGCTACAAAACAAAACAACAAAACCAGCCTAGCATAAAATTGCTCAAGTCCTTCACTAGGAAGACAAAGGTCAGGTCCCGTTTAGACCATGGAGTTCTTCTCTGGCTGGGATTTGGAACAGTCTGGATCTGCTGGCATGGGTTAAGGAAGGCCCAGATATTGCACTGTTGACTAGACATCACTGGACTGAACCTATTACTTCTCTAAGTTTCAGAAGCATTGACTTTAGAAGGCATTCTCAGTGGGGTATGACACTATTTACACTTGTAAGCTCTTGGGACACAGAGGCTGAAGGGTAAGGAGTTCAACGTCCCTTGACGTAGTGAGTCTGAGATTAGCTTGGGATACATGAAACTGTCTCAAAGAAGGAAAAAAGGTGCTCACTTCGGTTTATTATAATCTTGCCAGTAAAGACACACCCAGGGAGGAAACTAAATTGGTCCTTTGGGCCATGTGCTTAGAGAATGTCACTGGGAAGTAGGGTGAGGACTGGTGTGAGGACAGGGCCCTACATTCTCCCTGGGGAATCTCAGTGCTTCACCCTACTTCTCACAAAATTAAATTTAGCCCAGTGGTCCAGGCAGCTAGGCTTCTCTCTCTCTCTCTCTCTCTCTCTCTCTCTCTCTCTCTCTCTCTCTCTCTCTCTCCCTCTCTCTCTTTCTCTCTCTCTTTATTTCTTTCTGTTTACCTGTTCTTTAAGAAAAATTTGAAAACAAATTTTAAAAAAACCCTTTTCTCACCTTTTAGGTTAACATCTAGAATTTTAAGTCATTAATATAGAGTTCCAGTTATGGGACTGGAGAGATGGCTCAGGAGGTAAGAGTACTGTTTCCTCTTCCAGAGGATCGGGGTTTGATTCCCAGCCCCTACACGATGGCTCTCAACCATCTGTAACTCCAGGGACTCTGACATCCTCTTCTGGTCTCTCAGGGCACTAAGCAAGCATGTAATTCACACACATACATGCGGCAAACACATCCATATACATAAAAAAAAAGTACCCTGCATACCATGGAGTCTCACTTTTAGTTAACCTTGACTTCCTATACACTCTGGCATCTCCCTTGATCCCGTGAAGCTGATGGGGGGACAGTAATGGCTGCCGTCCTGGCTGAGTATCCTGTGACCCTCCCTTCTTTCCTTTTAATAGGAATGTGGCTCAATTATCATCTCCATAGAGTAGCTATCACTGTATTTGTACTGCTTAAGTAGTTGTTGCCATGACTACTAAACTATGGTAGTCATGACTGTAGTAGTCTCATCTGCAAAATAGTGAAGTCCTGAGGACAAAAGCCATCCTATGAAAACAAGACACAGGATTCCACCCTGCAAATCCTTCTATTCTGTATGATACTCTATATAATAGCTGACCTCAGTCCAGAGAGGGAAAAATGGACTTTCAGTTTAGTTGATATGGGTTTGAATCCCACGCTGTGGCTAGTAGTGCTGAGCTTGGGAAATAAACCCTTTGAAACATCATTCCCTTTATATCAAAGAAAGCTAGCACTTGCCAATGTAAGGGGCCAAAAATCGTTGAGGAAGACCCCAGACTCAGTATGGAAAGACAAAGGGTATGTATTCTACAGAAGCAACCAGCATGGGGAGGTCAACCATTAGTTTTGAAATGGCAATCTAGACAAAGTTGCACAGGCCTTCGGATAGGGAACTGGGGGACCTCTCTAGAAGGATTAGGTGATCTAAAACATCATTGGTGGGTGCTAGGGGGTCACAGATGGTAGTGTCTGCATTTCTCTGTCAGGTACATTTAAGTACGGGATGAGATAGGACTGCCCAGCACGGATGACCCATCCTGGGAAAAGATATTTTTCCCATTCTTTTTTTTTTTTTTTTTTTGGTTCTTTTTTTCGGAGCTGGGGACCGAACCCAGGGCCTTGCACTTCCTAGGCAAGCGCTCTACCACTGAGCTAAATCCCCAACCCCATATTTTCCCATTCTTGTGGTTATCCCCAGGATGTTCTTTGGGAGGGGGTTTTATGATCTCATTCTGGATTTTATGGTCTGGTTGGTGCCTTATGACCTTCTTTTTGAAATCAGGCCTGGTTCTTAAATGGAGATAAATGGTTTATGTGGCTTTCACCATTTTAGGACTCTTGAGAAGATCAGATGAGATAAATCAATGAAGTCAAATGGACAGAATCTGGCACGCAACCGGCATCCAGTTACTCTTGAATGTTACGAGGTACAAAGGTAATTATTAGGCTCTCTTCTTGTGATAGGCATAGTGAAGAAACACTGTACGACTCAGGCATAAGTAGGCTCACACATCTGCCAGTGCGGAGCCTTAACGCTGGGAGGTAGATGGGCAGGTTTGCATCACTCTGCTGGAAAGTAAACGGGTGGTTGCAAGATGTACACTAGGCTCTATATGGATCTAAGCCAATCGAAGTTGAGTTTCTCATTTATTCAACACCTGTGGTGCCAGCTGTTGAGATCAATCTTCCCTGTCATAAATTACGTAAAGCAGTGTTTTGTTGGACTGTGGTTTTTTTTTTTTTTTGGTTCTTTTTTTCGGAGCTGGGGACCGAACCCAGGGACTTGTGCTTCCTAGGTAAGCGCTCTACCACTGAGCTAAATCCCCAGCCCCGTGTTTTTTTTTTTTTTAATAAACTTTTGACCCCATTCTCAAGATGGAGGAAGAAATGAATAGTATTAATTGTTAACTTGACAAGCTCTAGAACCAACTGGGAGTTGGGCCTCTAGAGATGCCCATGATTACCTTGATAATGTTTAATTGAGGTGGGAAGACCTGCCCACTATGGGCGTCACCATTCCTTGGCTGGGACCCTGGACCATATAAGAGGAGAAAGGGAGGGGTTGGGGATTTAGCTCAGTGGTAGAGCGCTTGCCTAGCAAGCGCAAGGCCCTGGGTTCGGTTCCCAGCTCCGGAAAAAAAAGAGGAGAAAGGGAGCTGATTAGCAACACACAGCCATTCATCCCTCTCTGCTTCTGGATTATTCAAGTGATGTGGCCAGCTACTTCAAGTCCTGCTGCCTTGACTTCCCTGCTATGATTGACTGTACCTTTGAATCATGAAAATAAAACTTTTCTCCCTTAAGCCTTTTTTGTCAAAGCATTTTCATCACATCAAAAAGAAAAGAAACTTAAGACAGATGATGACTGTGCACCTGAGGGGCCAACCAGCCATGTGGTCTTGGGAGTAGAGATGTGCCATCTTTTTTTTTTTCTTTTTTCTTTTTTTCGGAGCTGGGGACCGAACCCAGAGATGTGCCATCTTATAAGTTTATTGGGGTGACCTGGGACTGAAGAAGTGCATAGGTATATATTAAAAGCATCTCAAGAAAACCAAGCCTGCTTGATAATTCACCAGACACATTATCCTGAAGAAAGATTAACTCCCTTACCTGGACCCTATAAAGAGGTAGATATCTAGTACATCAATACAAAAGGCCCTAGTGTCCTGTCACTTGCTCACCTGGTGCATGGATCAGTGGACTAACTGGTAGAGAACTCTTGGCTGTCCCAGGAGTTCAGCTCAGCTCGGTCCTGTTGTTGACACTGCATGCTCAAATTGGAAATAATATTTGATTCTTTTTTTTTTCTCTTTCTTTTTTTTCGGAGCTGGGGACCGAACCCAGGGCCTTGCGCTTGCTAGGCAAGAGCTCTACCACTGAGCTAAATCCCCAACCCCAATATTTGATTCTTATCTCTGGCAATGCCAGAGTCTATGTACTCTGTCCAGTTGATTACCAAGTTTTTATAATTGGCATTTTCAACCCCCTCCTTCTCACCACTGCCATATCCACCTCCTGTGTGCTTCAAACCTGGGACAAGTGACTGAGGTTCTTTTTAACATATCAAAGGGGACCTGGCCACTAAGTTCTGTCAGCATCCTTTAGTCCCTACCTGTCTCCCTTCCCCTTCCTCCTCTACCCACATGGTTTAGGGTCCTGACCATTCTGGACTCTCCCAGATATGTCTGCTTTTGGCTGTGTTCTCCTACATATTTATAATAAATGTTCTCCACCACAACCAGGAGCAGCCATGCCCTTTCTTTTTTATTTCTTTTTTCCCCACCCAATGTATATTACTCAATCTTTGTTTAAAAATATTTTGGGGGGGGGACTGGAGAGATGGCTCAGTGGTTAAGAGCACTGACTGCTCTTCCAGAGGTCCTGAGTTCAAATCCCAGCAACCACATGGTGGCTCACAACCATCTGTAATGGGATCCGATGCCCTCTTCTGTTATGTCTGATCACAGCGACAGTGTACTTATATATAATAAATAAATAAATCTTTAAAAAAATTTTTTTTAATTTAGAATAGGAGATTTTTAGGGGAATTAGCCCTCTTGATCACAGGGTCTAAATAATAAAGGCTCATAATAAACTGCAAGCTGGAAAGCTAGATAAGTCAAGAGCATGGCTTAATCCAAGAAGCCAGAGACTTTAGAATCAATAAGACCAGCAGTGCACACCACATCTAAAGGCAGAGACTGAGCAGCTGGAGTGTGGCGGGCACAGTAGGAGGCAGTGCCAGAGTTTTCCCCGCTCCATTCTGTTCCATCTGGTCCCAGCAGTTGGGTGGTCCATACTGAGCTGAGCCACATACACATCTCTGTGTCTTGTAACCATGATGTGCTACTGTGTCACTACAGACCCAAAGAGACCTGGCTGATTACAGATTGACAGTTCTGCAGCCATTATCCATAAGATTCAAGTAGACGTAGATGATTCAATTGGAAACAAGGAGACATTAGGGAATTGACAGAGCTTCTGGAAAGGATCAAAGATGCCTCCATGGAGGGGACTGGAGAGATGGCTAATCAACGAAAAGCTTGCTGGTTTCCAGACTAGTTGGGAAAACCCAAGCGTCAGAGTCAGAGAGACCCTGCCTCAAAGGAATAGCTGGAGAATGGTAGAGGAGAATGCCACCCTCTTCTGGCTTCCATAGGTGCATACACCTGCAAACACATGTGTGTGCACTCTGGAGCAGATACATACATAAACAGATCTCTTAAAAGAAACATCAATGGAACCTCAGGAGTGGGTGGTTTCAGAATTCCAAAGGCTGAGGCAGGAGGATAATGAGGTCAGGAGGAGGAAGAGGAGGAAGAGGAGGAAGAAGAGGAGGAGGAAGAGGAGGAGGAGGAAAGGAAGAGGAGAAAGAGGAGGAGGAAGAGGAGGAGGAGGAGGAGGAGGAAGAGGAGGAGCTGATAAAGTAAGCCAGCCCCAGAGTGAAGCTGTGTCTTGTAGGAAGCAAAGCCAAAAGCTGAAAATACCACTTGGACTCTAAATTAATCTAAGCAGACAGCTAAGTTAATTCAAGACAGCTAAGCCTGTCTGTAAAACACTCACTTATATAGGCCAAAAAATAAACCTCCTCTTTTCCTATGTATGGTGGAGAGTGAGCCTTGTACATGCCGACAAGCACTCTATCCTTGAGAATGTTTCCAGCCCTCTTTCTCAAGATACCTGTGCCGGGAGATGGGGGGGCTGGAGAGATGGCTCAGTGGTTAAGAGCACTGACTGCTCTTCCTGAGGTCCTGAGTTCAAATCCCAGCAACCACATGGTGGCTCACAACCATCTGTAATGGGATCTGATGCCCTCTTCTGATGTGTCTGAAGACAGCTACAGTATACTTATATATAATAAATAAATAAATCTTTTTTAAAAGAAAGATACCTGTGCTGGATTGTACTAGAATTATGTCCTTCACCTACAGAGTCCCAGCTGGTTCTGGCTACTGTCCCTCTCTCAGCTTTGCCCACCTAACATATGAACTATAAGACTCGAAGTGAGTCTTAACTACTGGGACCCCCCCTCCCCAAGTGATACACGAGAACGGAGTTCAGTGCAAACACAAGAGGTTTATTTTTCCGGCTCATCGGGGTCGACCTTCAATCAGCCCCTTGTGTCGAGTGACTAGAGGGTGACCCTGAATGGCTATAACAAGCAGTTTTTATACTTTCTAGGAGTACAGGTTCATCAGCAAGGTTACCAGTTTAAACTGATTGGCTCAGCATACTGAATCTATTGGCTAGCAAGCATATGACATGCATTTGAACTCTGTCTGGGACCGGAGGGTCAGGTGACTTATCAGCACATTCTGTGGTTTTTCAAGAATGTCCCTGCTCCTCAGGAGAACTGTGGGTAGAGAATGGAACTTGGCCTAACGTTGGCCCGAGGCAGGAGGCTGATACTTAGCCTAATCTTGACCTGAGGTGGTGAGTGTAGGGTCCTTCACAAGAACCCTATAACCTACCTACTTTCTACCAGGCCAAGCTTCTTAATAGCTCTTATACTTCAGTAAGAACTAGGGTCCTTCAGAACCTGCTCATGTCATGTCTTACACAGTGCCTTGCAGCTCTAGTAATGTCCCTTTGGTAGCGTCCAGGCTTAGGAGGATGCCCTAATTAGAGCCACGGCGACTTTATCTCCACTTCCCTGTCTTCTCACCTTGTCTCTTGTTTTGAGCATCACTCAGCTATCTATGCCTTACATCCTTGCCTGGGGTTGTGCTGCACACCTTGAATCCCAGCATGTGGGAGGCACCGAGATGCAGAGCTCTGCGGGTTCCAGGCCAGCCAGGGCTCTATAGCAAGACCCTATCTTAGGAAAACTAACATACTTACTTACAAACTAAAACAAATCCCAAAACATTCCTTATGACTTGCCCAAAAGGGACAGTGACAGGGAGTTTAGTCACAGGTAAGGCAACAGAAGCTATGAGAGAGACGACCCTACTCTCTTACCTAATTAGATACCTAAGATCTAGTTTCAGAAGCTGGACCAGTTTTCTCTGCCAATGAGATCCAGACTTCTGGCTGCTTTGGTCTGATTTGATATGTTGGGAACTTACTCTTCCAGTGCACTACTGTTGGGAAGTAGTCCCCTCATGAGGGCTCTTTCCTCACAAGTGGATCGATGCTAATATAAAATGGCTCGTTACAGAGGGAATATGTCCCTCTTGCCCTTCCATCATCCTCTTTGAGTGGACACAGAGGTCCTCCCTTCCAGTAAATACAGCATTTTGGGGTGCCATCATAGAAGCAAAAAGCAACCCTCGGAAAACACAGCTCCTGCTCCCAAACTTCTGGATTCTCAGTTTTACTAACAGCGAGAAATAAATGTCTGCTTTCATCTGTTACACAGCACAGATGGACTGAGGTGCTGGCTTCTGCCAGACTTCGTGCTTCTGCAGGGCTGGGTTCCTAATGTCTCTCTGTGACCTCGGAGTTTTCTAAAAAACTTGACATGTTCATGCATATTGCCTAGAATGCAAACTCTTAAGGGAGGAGGCCATTTATTTTAGTGCAGTGTCCAGGAAAAACTCTGGTAGAAAGACCCATTCCTTTTTCATCTTGTCCTGCACGAGACTATTTTCCTTACTCTCTCTGACCCCCCCTCCCCTTTTAATATTTTATGTCTCTTCTCAATCTGGGATTTGTTTCTGGTTTCGTTTGTTTGTTTTTTATAATTTTTAAACCTCCTGAGTGGTTCAACTTTTGGAAAGTTTCAGTTTTTTTGTGTTTTACCTACAGGGAAGTTGGGACCTAAGATAGAAGCATCCAAGTTCTTTTAGCCACTGCCCTGTGTATCTCTTGGCTACAGCGGCTTAACTACCACTGACTTTTGTCCTTTCTTCAGGGCTGCCAGTGTTAATTATTATGGCTGAATTGTGCTGAGTATGGCCCATTGCATTCTGTCACCATGTTCTCGTAACAGGGCCATAAAATGCTATGTTGAACTACCTTTCACACAAGGAAATCAGTGCTTAGGAAGGTCCAGAACATTCCTAAAATCTGAGATCTACTCTTTAATGCTGTCAGAGTTTACAATAGCAAGGGTCGTACCTGAAGCAGCAGCTCCCACACCCCTGACCCCTTCTGCTTTTAGCTGACTTGACTCAGTTGCGTCCCTGGCGGGATCTGGCTTACTGACGTTATCTGTATTGCTGTCTATACCACTTACCATGCTCTGATCTTTATTAGTGATCACTAATGCTGAGTTCATTTGTGCATCACAGGTCATACTGTTAGGACACACAGAGGAAGATGTGTAAACACACCAGTGATGTAAACTGTTTGAATGAGAAAAAGAAATGAAAAAGGAAAGACATGACTGCTCCTAGGTATGGCGGAGGAGAGAGTCTATTCTAGATCTAATCTAATCTTCAGGGAGAGCGCAGCCAGAGGAGGGGCACCCGGGAGAGTCCAGAGTGGACATGACCCTCAGACTCATGAGGAGAGGGGTGAGGGGTCAGATGCAGCAGCTAGAATGCCCAAAAGAGAGTAGATGAAATGAACCAGGTAACCAAAATGGTTGCATTGTATAGGGAAAGGCAGTTGGGAGAAGAGCAACCCAGCCCCCAGGCTAGAGAAGTTTAGGGTAGGGGGCTAAACCTGGTAGGGTATGCCAGCCAGGAGGGCCCAGTAGCAGGTAGGGACTGAGGGATGCTGGGAGAACTTGGTGGACAGGTCTGCTTTGATATATTAAATAGGCACCCTGGCCATTTATCCCAGGTGTGAACCCTAACAATGTTCTCATTTGAAAGTGCTGTAAAGTTTTTTGTTTTTTTGTTTTCTTTTTGCTTGTTTTCTTAAGAATGATTTTTTAATTATTATTATTATTATTATTATTATTATTATTATTATTATTATTTTTTGGTTCTTTTTTTCCGGAGCTGGGGACCGAACCCAGGGCCTTGCGCTTCCTAGGCAAGCGCTCTACCACTGAGCTAAATCCCCAACCCCTTAAAATTATTTTTATGTAGATTGGTGTTTGGCCTGTATGTATGTTTGTCTGGGAGCGTTGTCTGAGGAGAATGAAAGTTAGTTGTGGGCTGCCATGTGGGAACTGAACCACGGTCTTCTGGCAGAGCAGTCAGTGCTCTTAACTGCTGTGTCATCTCTCTCACCCACACCCTCCCCCCTTCTCTGTGTAGCCCTAACTGTCCTGGAACTCACATAATAGACCAGGCTGGCCTCCAATTCACAGATATCCTCCTGCCTCTGCCTCCCAAGTGCTGGGATTAAAGGCATGTGCCACCACTACCCAGCAAAAACGGTTTAATATATGTATTTTAATATATGTATTTTTTATATGACTCTCCCCTCTCCCTCTCCCTCTCCCTCCCCCCCCTCTCTCTCTGTGTATGTGTGTGTGTGTGTGTGTGTGTGTGTGTTGTGGAGGTTAGAAGAAGATATCAGATTCCTCATGCTGGTGTGAACCACCTAACTGGGGTGCTGGGAACCAAATTAGGATCCTTTGCAAGAGAATTGCTCACTCTTTTTTTTTTTTTTTTCTTTTTTTCCGGAGCTGGGGACGGAACCCAGGGCCTCGTGCTTGCTAGGTGAGCGCTCTACCACTGAGCTAAATCCCCAACCCCCAGAATTGCGCACTCTTAACCTCTGAATTATCTCTTCAGCCCCACCATGCCCAGCTCACTTCAAGGTTTTGTTTTGTATTTTAAGATTTTTAAAGTTTGTGTGTCTGGTGTTTTACCTGTAGGCATATCTGTGTTCCACATTCATGTAGTGCCCCAAGGAGGAGTTACAGACTACTGTTAGCTCCATGTGAGTGTCAAGATTTGACTTTGGGTCCTGGGTCCTCAGTCCTCTAGAGCAGCCAGTGAGTGCTCTTAACCAGTGAGTCATGCCTCCAGCCCCTGCTGTAAGTGAGGGCTTTGACACCCCTGGAGGAAGTCCTTGAGAAAATGTCTCAGAATCACAGGTTTGCCTTCATTCATGGCTCCAGCATTTGCCAGCTCTTGGGACTCTGAGCTTTGGTTTCAAAGCTCTTCTTATTCTTTTGGGGCTGGGGGTGGAGTGAGTTGTGTGGCTTGACACAGGGTTTCTCTGTATAGCCCTGACTGTCCTGATTGTTCTGTAGATCAGGCTGGCCTAGAACTCAGAGATTTGCCTGCCTCTGCTTCCCAAAGGCTGGAATTAAAGGCCTGTGCCGCCACCTCTGGGCTCTGGTTTCAACTTTCTTTAAGGGGAGAGTATTAACTGGTGTTAGTCGGGTAAAGGCCAAAGTAGGCTAATTAATCTAATGCTCCGAGCACTCTACCATCCCATAATAAGATGAATGGCAGTTTTGATGAAACTGGATGATGGTTATGAAGAGGCCACTGGATTTTGCAATTAAGTTGAAGGTGAACTTTGAGACCAGTTTCTGTGGGAAGGTGGTGAGGAAGTAGCAGAGGCGTCTGAGAGCTGGTGAGTGAGAAGCAAGGAACTGCCGTGGTGCCTGGGAATGGTATTGGGGCAGCTTCGTGGGTTAAGAGGAGATACATTATTTTAAGCTCTAAAATGTAAGCTAAGTATATTTGAACATTCAGGACTAAAGTGGTTGTGGACAGGGCTAAAACAGTCAGGGTTTTAAAGTCTTAGTTCAGCCTGGCAGTGCATGACCTGCCTGGGAAGCAGAGGGAGGAGATTTAGCTCGAGGTGATCCTTTACTATGGGCAAGTTTGAATGGAGCCTGGGCCAAGTGAGAGTCTGTTAAATAAGAGGCTAGAGAGATGACTCAGATTGTAAAAATGTTTGCTGCATAAGACTAACAAGCTGATTTTGTTTCCGGGATCCACAGTGGAAGGAAGAGAACCAACTCCAAAAGTTGTCCTCTAATCTCCATTTGTATGCTATGGCATATGTATGCTTACACACACACATATATATACACACACACATGCACACACATATGCACATACACCCACATACATACACACATACAACACACACATACACACATACACACATGTACACACATGTACACACAAACACACATACACACATACACACATACACACACCCACACACACATACACACACACACACAAACACACGTACACACATACACACAACACACACATACACACACACAACACACACATACACACACACATACACACACAGTACACACTGCACATACCACTCATACCACACACCCACTCCCCACAACACACACATACATACACACACATACACACATCACACACAGTACATAGCAATACCACTCACCACACACGCGCGCGTGCACACACACACACCACTATCACACACACACACATATACAAACCACATACCACACACATACCACACACACACACACACACACACACACACACTAAAATAAAATTATTTTTAAAAGCAACAGTAAAATAAAACAGAAGTCTCAAGAGCTGAGTTTAGCAGTGTACACCTGCAATTCCAGCATTGTCGAGGCTGAATTCTGAAGACTAAGTTTTTTGTTTTTTTTAAAATGCCTTTTCTTTTTTTTTTTTTTTTTTCTTTTTTTCTTTTTTTCGGAGCTGGGGACCGAACCCAGGGCCTTGTGCTCGATAGGCAAGCGCTCTACCGCTGAGCTTAATCCCCAACCCTCGAAGACTAAGTTTGATACATTTTTTTCTAAACATAAAAAACAAACAAAACCCCCTCACACCTTGGGAGAATATCCAACTGTTTAAGGAGCAAGAAACAAATATTTTCAGGGCAGCCTATTTCCCTTTTTGCTGTGAAGCGGGAAGCACCCTGCTGGCTACTTTCCAGGTGTCCTCTGATCACTTCCTGGATTTTGCTGCCTGTGTTTTACTTTCCAATGTTGAACCGGGGCTGAACTGTGTATATGGTAGAAGCTGTGTGTTATGCATTGAAATGTGTTGTCGCAAAATCGGTGTTGAAATCCTGGCCTCTAGTACCATAGAATGTGACCTTATTTAGAAGAAGGGTCGTATGGACAGAGGCAATTGGGTTCCACGGAAATCACTGGGGTAACCCAGCTCTGACAAGACTGGCATCCTTTTTAAAGGGAAGAGAAATTTAGACACAAACACAGGTATGCAGAGAAGGAAGATGACATAACAATGTGGAAAAAGTCAACCCTCTGCTTGGAATGCTGAACTCTACAAGCCAGGAACACTAAGGATTGCCAACAAATACCACCATCTAGGAAGAGGAAGGGCAAGGACCCTTTGAGTTTTGACTGTAGCCTCCAGAACTACTAAATGTCTGTTGTTTGTTGTTTGAGTCCACAGTGTCGGTGTCCTAGAAAAAGGAATATAACTGCGTTACAGTGCATGAAGACTTTGTTCCTAAAACTGGAATACAGTCACTGTAGCTTCTATCTCAGATGCACTGTCTCCTAGAAAGCACCCTCTGTGGACAGCCAGCCATGACACAGTGGAGACACTCAGGTAGTTTACAGAAAGGCCCACGTGGAAGAGAAGTGACCCACCGTGAATGGCAGCAAAAACTGAGGTGAGATGCAAGGCTATTCTGAGTGAGCCTGGAAGCAGATTTTACTCTAAGTTGGGAAAGTGGGGGAAACCACTTCAAGTGTCACCCCTGAATTCCTGATTCATAGGTAGAGGAGTGAGATCATTGAACAGCTGATGTGAGCAGTCCAGGAGTGAACTAGACAATGCAAACGAAGTCCTGACAGCTAATCAGTTAAGCCTGCAGGTCTAAGAGCTAGAGATTCCAGAGTCTGGCTCTTCTCGGAAGGTAATCTGTATTTGGTGTGTGTCAAAATGACTTTAAAAAAAAAATAAAGAATTATTTATTTGTTTTATGTATACGAGTGCACTGTAGCTGCCTTCAGACATACCAGAAGAGGGCATCTGATCCCATTACAGATGACTGTGAGCCACCATGTGGTTGCTGGGATTTGAACTCAGGACCTCTGGAAGAGCAGTCAGTGCTCTTAACTGCTGAGCCATCTCTCCAGCCCAAAATGACTCTTTTAAGTTAGAGTAAAATGTGGGGCAGAAGGAGAAGCTAAAACAAGAATTGAAATTGGTGTTGGGGTGGTAGTGTAGCTCATTTGATAGGGTATCTGCTTAGCAAGCTGGAAGTTCTGGGTCTGATCCCTAGCATGGAATAAAAACAAGACTGGGGACCTATGCCTGCAAACTCAGCACTCAGGAGGTAGAGGCAGGAGAATTATGAATTCGAGGACAGACTGGAGAGATGACTCAGTCTTTAAAGACTAGGTTCATAACCAAAATGTCAAGAAACTCAAGGTCATCCTTGAAACTTGAGTGATGGGCTAGCCTGGGATACATGAGACCCTGTTTCTCAATCAGCCAATCAATCAAATGGCCTTGATTCATAGCAAAAATTGACACCAAACACTATGCATGACTCTGCCAAGAATTTGAGTTTTGTCAACAACTTTTGAATTAGTTGGAATTGCTGCTGCCTATCTCTGCTTAAGAAGATGTTTCTTGGGCTGGGGAGATGGCTCAGTGGTTAAGAGCACTGATTACTCTTTCATAGGTCCCAAGTTCAGATCCCAGCAACCACATGACATTGGTGGCTCATAGCCATCTGTAATGAGATCAGATGCCCTCTTCTGGTGTGTCTGAAGACAGCTACAGTGTACTCATATATAGACTAAATAAATTTTTTTTTTAAAAAAAGGTTTCTTTTCTTTTTCTATCTATATTTTTTGTCTATCTATCTCTTATTTTCTGTTAATTTAATTTTTTTTTCTGAGACAGGGTTTCTCTGTGTAGTCCTGGCTGTCTTGGGACTCTCTCTGTAGAACAGGCTGGCCTCCAACTCAGAGATCCCCCTGCCTCTGCCTCCAGAGTGCTGGTATTAAAGGCATTCACTACCTTGCCTGCTGGGAAGGCATTTTCAGGCTCCCTAATGCTAACCTCTGTTCTCCCTCTCTCTGCAGAGTCTGTGGTATTTCTCCCTCAGTTTCCGTTCTTTAGAGAGGCTCTGCTTCTCTGAATTTCTGCCACCACCCAGACATCTCTGGCCTTACTGATAAGGACACTGAAAATTTGTCAGTGCTGGCTTCTGTTTTTATTCCTGAGGCCCCTTTAGTGCGCAGGTCATGCCGTGTTCCGTTGCTGCTTTTGTGCCGGGGCCTAGGAAATCGGGGAAATCAGGAAGAGGCATAGTTGGGCAGAAAGATTATGTTTTACTCTCAAACATCTCAGGACACTTCTGTGGGAGACAGGTGGTCCTGAGACTGTAATGTGGGTAGCATGGTGCTTTTGCATAATGGCTTAAGAGTTGGCAGTTGCCAGTATCAGGAGGGTTGGGGAGGAAGTGTTAGACACCCTGAACAGAAGTTTTTGTTTTTTATTTTTTTCCCCAGTGTTAAAGCATGACTGTCTTAACTGAGCCTCAGACAAACCTGAATGAGGAGGATAAGACAGAGCCAGAGATGAAGTTAGGTAGTTTGCTGTTTGAGTGTAACAGTTCCCCAAGCCCTTTCTAACAAACTCTGCTCCTCATCAGACCATTTAAATCAACATTTCTGCTAGCAGGGATCCAGGTGACAGGATGCTATAAACATAGCCAGAGTGATGTCATATGAGAACCGCATCCGCAGGTGGTTTGGTCACTGTGTGAACACCGGTGAGTGTACTTACACAAACCCAGATGGGAGAGCAGATGTGTGGGCTGCTGCAGTGTGGCATTATGCAGTTATGCAGCGTGCTGCTTAGTTTTTGTTCTCTTTACACAAACCAGATTCATCTGGGAAGAGGAAGGTGTTTCTGCCTTCATATTGGGTTGTAGGCAAGTCTGTGGGGCATTATTATGTCAATTAATAGTCTATATGGGAGGACCTAGCCACACTATAGGCAGTGACACCCCAGGCAGGTGGTTCTGGGGTTTAAAAAAGCAGACTGAGCAAAGCCTCGAGAGCAAGCCAGTGTAGAACTGGAGGCCAATATTGGATTACTCCACTATTTTCTGAATATTTTCTAAACGGCCTCCATTGTGACTGAGAAGTATGCTCTAAACAACTAAGTATTTTTCAAATTTCTTGTATGTGAATTCTTTCAACTTTAATCTACAGACACACGTTTCCCCAGATGAGTAATGGTCTTTGCTTCAGTTCCACCCCTGACTTTTTTCGTAATGGATGGTGAACTGTAATAAGCCCTTTCCTTCCCAGGTTGATTTTGGCTAGTGTTTTATTACATTAATAGAAAGCAAACTAAGACACACAGTAAAACACCTTTAAAAAAGAGAACTACAGGGGCTGGGGATTTAGCTCAGTGGTAGAGCGCTTGCCTAGCAAGCGCAAGGCCCTGGGTTCGGTCCCCAGCTCCGAAAAAAAAAAAAAAAAGAAAAAAAAAAAAGAGAACTACACTCTAAAACAATAATAGTAAATATATAGTCATTTATTTTAATTATCAAGTACTACATACTGTACAGTAGTACTGTGTGTTCTTTATGACTGGCTGAAGGGCAGGCTTGTTTACACTGGTGAGACCATCACCACAAACATGTGAGGAATGCCTTATGCCTAGATGCTATCCTGGCCACACTGTCCTTAGGCGATAGGAACTTTCAGCTCTGTTGTGTGATGTTACCTAGACGAGAGGACATCAAAGAAAGGCGCCCACTCAGCTTCAGCTTGGTGAACCAAAGAGCTTGCTGGGGTGACTTACAGTGCCGTGGGTGAGTCAAAGGCAGCCTACAGTACCAGGAAGTCCTCCCCAGTAATCCTTTACTACTAATACAGCTCCAGAGAGGGCTACCTGAGCTTTCCTTAGTCCTCCACGAAGAGGGTAAATAGGCTTGACTCCCTGAGAAGCCCCCTGAAGGTGGTCAACAGCTGCTCTGAGTCAACGAGGGAATGACCAACCTGGAGAAAGCAGTTTGACCGTGATCAGAGAGGACCAACATCAAATAATGTGATCTACAGTTGACAGGAATGAAATGTCTGTGTTGCATGACTCTAGAGACATTGGTATTTAAAACATCATATAGAGATTTTTAATAATGAAAGAAATCAGTATTTAACAAGTAAAAGATAGACCTATATAGATTCAGAGACAGAATCAATCTCTTTCTCTCTCTCCCAGACAGGGTTCCACAATATGGCTCTGGCTGATCTTGAACTTACTATTTAGAGCTGGCCACCTCCTCCCTCTACTACCAAACACTGGGATTAAAAACATCCCTATCCACCAGGCCTGGCTACTGTAAGCTTTCTTATCAACTCCTTACAGCTTCAGGGAGGGTGTGGCCTCAGGTCTGTGATGGATAATAAATGTTCTCTTAATCTGTGATCTCTGCATCTCTTCTCTACTAAATATCCATTATTTGTTTGAATGTCTTTGGAAAGGGTGCCCTTGCACCTAAAGAATGACATGGGAAAAATATTTATCCAAAAGCAGGTATATAAATAGTTATTCCCTCTTCCCTCAGACATTTCTGGTATGATACAGTTTTTTTTAGTGTACATGATGTGTGTCTTTTTACATGCGTGTGGAATCAAGTGTGTGTGTGGGGGGGCGGCAGAGGTTAAGCTCCCTTGTCTTTCTCAGTCACTCTCCATCTTATATATTAGGGTCTTTCACTTGTTCTCAGATGTCATTGATTCTCCTAGTCCAGCTAGCCAGTGGCTCCTGAACACCATGCTGGGCTTACAGGTGGACTTCCATGCTGGCCTGGCACTTAAGTAGGTGCTGGGATTCAAACTCCTGCCGAATCAGCATCCTTTTTAACTCCCAAGCCTTCTCTAGTGAGCTCTTAAACATTTTATTTATCAAATGTATATTTTGTCTTAAATCCATCTTTAATTCCTCACACCAAAGATAACTACGTGTTTTTCTTAATGGACCCACCGTTGCTGTTTTTATTTGCTTTAAAAAAACTGAATAGACAAGCTTATCCCATCTGAATGAGGTCAGACCCAGGGTTGGTCTTCTCCTTCCTGAGCTATCAGTTCATTTCTCTGTGACCCTATTCTAGGTACATCTCAAATCTAGATGATGCTTTGCATTACAGATAAAAACACTAAAGAGAAGTACCCTTTCCACAACTGTCTTTATCATCAGCGTTTCTAGACCTCCCAACTTCACTAAGGAAGGCTGGATAGAGTTACAGATGTGAAGGGCACCATTCCATTTCTGAATAACTGTTGACTTGGGGTTTTTTTTGTGTGTGTGTTTTTGTTGTTGTTGTTTGTTTGTTTGTTTTTGTTTCCTCGAAACAGGGTTTCCCTGGCTGTCCTGGGCTTTGTAGATTAGGCTGTCCTGGAACTCACAGGACATACTCCTGTCTCGGGCTCCGGAGAGCTGAGATTAATGGCAGACACCACCACCTGAACTTTGAGGCCTGGACAGAAAGGAATAGACAACGGCCAGTTGGACTTAGAAACAACTTGAAATCTTTCCCATCTAGCTGAGCCCAAGACTGGCCCTAGGGATTCAACCCAGGAGTGTTTTTACCCCCAGTCTCAATTTCATCAAGTAAAATCCCTCTGTTAGCTGAAAACAACTCAGTTTCTGAGGCTCATCAGAACTGTCACAGCACTGAGAGAGGAATTCAGTAGAGGCTCAAAGAACCCTCTCTCCTTTAAGCACATTGGTAAGAATAACTTGCAGAAGGGGACCAAAAAAAAAAAAAACAAAAAAAAAAAAAACAAAACAAAAAAAACCAAAAAACCAAAAAAAACCCCAAACAAAATCCATGGACTTGATGCTCAGGCTAGTAATCCTGTCACTCTGAAGGCGGGACAGATGGGAGTTCTAGCTCAAGGCTAGCCAGGGCTGCTTAGTGAGACAACATGAATTTTTAAAAGAAACAGGTGTTTTTGCAAAGCCTGGGCTTCTTTTACTTGGTAATCTTCGAGGGAGCTAAGAAAAATCTTTGGACACATCTTTTCGTATCCAAAGATGCTCCACGGTGTATCAGTCGCGCCAACGGAGCGAATGTCTCTAACCACCGCCCTCCCACTACCCACAGACCACCCACTGCTTTCGCAGGGGGTCACCCTAAGGAAACCCCGCCCCACTAGGACTTCCGGCTCCGCGGAAACTTCTGTTCTAGGCTCCAACGGGGCGGTACCCGGGCTTCTGGAGCCGCCCTGGAAGTGACGTAAGGACGCTCCTTCCATTTTGTGAACGTCCGAGCTGCTAAGTGCGTCAGTTGTGGAGAGACGTAGAGGAGTTGAGTTCGTGTGTGTAGGGAGGCAGACAGCTCCGACGCAGACTACGGACCTCTCCAGGTCTCAGCCGTCAAAGACCCTGTCCGGTAGGTGAGTGGCTCGCTTTGAGGGCAAGGCTTCTCGGATCGAGGCTTCTTCATGGCCGCTCGGGTCGCGAGCGGCCGGGGCTTCGCTCTTTGCGGAGGACGGCGTCTAACAGAGCGCAGTTGATTGAGGTGGGCGCTGGGGCACGTCTCCCTTTTGGTGTTGCTTGAGGGGACACAAGGCGGAAGGGCGGGCGTGGGGGAGGGCGTTTATAGAGGGAAGCAGCGCGCCCCTCCCCGCCACCCTTAGGTGGTTCTTATCCGGTCCTTATGCTTGTACGCTGGTATCCGGCCTTGCCCGAGGCTGCAGTTCCTTATTGGCCTGCAGGCTCGGCGCCCAGGGCCCGGTTTGCCCGCGGCTGAGGGGGGAGCTCGGCTCGCTCGCTCCTCCCCCGCCGCAGACTCGGCCGTCGCCATTTTGTGCTGCGAACGCGCCCGTCGCCGACTGCGCAAGCTCGGTTGTGGCGTCGCGAGATTCCGGCTTGTGACGCTCGGGGAGGCCGGGACGCGGGCGCGGCCGGCTGCCATTGGACAAGGCCTTGCAGAGGGCGGGGTCGGCTTCACCCGCATTTCTCGGCCTTTCCTTAACTGCGGCAGATGGGAGGGGGCCCGGGAGCCGGGAACGGAGCGCGGCTGCGCAGTGTAGAAAGGTGGCAAGTGGGCGTTGCGGTTGGTGTGGAACCTGGGAGGGGGTCGTTTGGGAAGTTGAGTGTAAACTTGAAGTTTGAATGTGGGAGTCTTGAACGACTTCAGAGGTCCATGGCGACCGTGTTAGTAGAGTTGGTAAAGGTTTTTGGTTCTCTTTGACTGCTTGACTGAACCTTTTCCCCCTGTGCCATTCATTGACATTGTCTTGATTGAATTACTGCCTAACAGGAAACACTAGCCGGGGATCATGAGTGGCTGTCGAGTGTTCATTGGGAGACTAAATCCCGCAGCGAGGGAGAAAGATGTGGAAAGATTCTTCAAGGGTTACGGACGGATCAGAGATATTGATTTGAAAAGAGGTTTTGGTTTTGTGGTAAGTACTTCCAACTGAGTTGAATTATCTGTCAAGATGTAGGTGACCTAGTGGTGGCGGCAGCGGCACATGCTTTAGTCTCTGGTGCTTGGGAGGCAGAGGCAGGGCCGATTCACAGAGAAGCCTTGTCTCTAAAAAAACCAAAGTGGGTAGAGCTTTTGTGATGAGCAATGATTTTTAAACTCACTTGAGTCCACTTGAATTTTTTTTTCCCCCAGAAAGATGATGGATGTGGCCAAACGGCAGTGGGTTCTATTAAGAATTAAAAGTAACTGCTGGCTGGAGTTGATTCCCAGTCGCTCCTAGATTAGGCTTATCCAAACACTTTTCCATGATTTTAATATGCTGTAGAATGCATTTCCAAAAGCTCTACCCAGTGTCCAATTCCTACATTTTAGGAATTTGAGGACCCAAGGGATGCAGATGACGCTGTTTATGAACTTGATGGGAAGGAACTTTGCAGTGAAAGGTAAGCAAGATTGGTTCATAACTAGTTCTCCAGGGAAGTAGAGCAGACTGGACATTGGAGTAAGTGCTCCTGTGTGTAGTGTATTAATGCACTTTTCACCTCGTAGGGTTACTATTGAACATGCTCGGGCTCGGTCTCGAGGTGGAAGAGGTAGAGGACGATACTCCGACCGTTTTAGCAGTCGCAGACCTCGAAATGATAGACGGTATGTGGTTTGGCTGATGGGGCTTAGGATAGGACCCATTAGAATTAAATGGTTCTCAGACTAGTTTGTCTAGTTAGTCCACATGCTGAGAAACTTGATTGGTAGAAGTCTCTAGAATCACTGTTTTGGCTTAAACTTGTCACATAGCATCTGACATTGAATGCTTACTTTTTTCTTCAGAAATGCTCCACCTGTAAGAACAGAAAATCGACTTATAGTTGAGAATTTATCCTCAAGAGTCAGCTGGCAGGTTTGTTGAAATACAGTTTTGATATTTTAATGTGGCATTTAAGAATGTTAATGGGTAGTTAATGTTTTATTAATATATCTTAAATTATTGCTTTATCTTAAATTAATGGATTTAATTCAATTATAATTTTAAACTTTAGTTAAATGTAACTGGGGGATGTTTCAGATTTTAATATTAGTGATCAAATGTAAATGTTTTGAGGTTATTTTTTCATGTTTTTTAAAATCAATTTTAACCAAATATTAAACCCTTTATTTGCCAGCCTATCTGTGTCGTTGGCCTTATGACGAGGAGTGCCTGTGGGTTATCCTAATCGTTGTCTTGGTCACTCTTGGTTGGGCCTGGTTGACTTTGCCAGTCAGCTCCTACAGTGATCAGTTGGCCACCTCTAGATCTGTGTTTGCCGGTCTAGACGTAATCGGTGCACTTACTTGAAGTGCCGGGTTGCAGCGATCCCAGAACGTTGATAACGTGATCTGATCCCTAAGTTGAGAGCTGTCTTCCTGTAACGCTTCCGAATAAGAGGTCCTGGTCGAAAGAGTTGAAAGATACGAAATTAGTTGGTCGTTGGAATCCTGATCGCAGTAAAGTGGTCCTTGGTAACTGCACACGAGTAAAACATGTCTGCATCGCCAGTAGTCTGCTAATAGGGAGGGCTGTGCGATTAAAGGCTTCCATCGATTGGGTAGTATCCTTCAAGTGGGTGGCGAAGAGCCAGTCGGGCCTATGTCATGAAGGTTTCTCCGACCGCTTAATGGTTTGCTGCTTGACTAGCCTAGGGAAATGTTAATAAAGGTAAAGTAAATTTTTTTAATGACATATGGGGCACAAAATAACTGGTGTCTTTGTAAATGTTGTTTTACTTTTTTTTGTTTTTGTTTTTTTTAAATATAAGACTAGTCTTTAAAAGATGTACTGTTCCTTTTTGTTTTTTTGTTGTTTGTTTTGTTTTTTTGTTTGTTTTTCCCCCTTTTTGTACTGAGCTCAGTTAGACTAATACTATAATGTTAAAAACTGGAATTTCCTCTAGCATTTTGCTTAAAAGCAATATGCTATTTGCTTATTTCGTGCCCTGGCATACTTTTTGAATTCCGATAGAATACAAGTGTGGTATATGCCATGTTTGTACTATCTAACAACTTCTCTTCCAGTAGTCTTGTTTATACCATGTGGTTGTTTGTGTGTCACTTTTCCCTTTCTCTCCTTAACATAATTGTCTTGTGTTAAGGATCTCAAAGATTTCATGAGACAAGCTGGGGAAGTAACCTTTGCGGATGCACATCGACCTAAACTAAATGAAGGGTGAGTGTTGATGCCTTGGAGTTTTTATTGTGGTATTGCTAGTATCTAAAATTGTACGTGTGCTTGACTTTGGTAGTTTGGGGAGAAAGGTTCTATCACAAGGGACTGTTGGTAATACTGGCATTTAATAGGTAACACATTCCATAGTACATTGGCGGACACCCCACAGAGTTGACTGTCTAAAACCAAACTGCGCTGTGTGTGTCAGAAATGACTTAATCCAGCAGTAAACAGCAGGGAATAAACTCAGGCTTACCTTGATCTGGTAGGCAGTCTACAGGGCTATTGGGTATATAATCTTTAAAGGGAATTTTTTTTCTCCATTTTAGGGTAGTTGAGTTTGCCTCTTATGGTGACTTAAAGAATGCTATTGAGAAACTTTCTGGAAAGGAAATTAATGGGAGAAAAATCAAATTAATTGAAGGCAGCAAAAGACACAGGTACTCTTTCGTTTATTTTTAAGCCAAAAGTCTTACTTGCTGGCTTTTAGAGCTCTGTCATGCAGGTTAATTTCTTCTCTCTCTTTCCTCCTCCCCATTTTTTCATAGCAGGTCAAGAAGCAGGTCACGATCTCGGACCAGGAGTTCCTCTAGGTCCCGTAGCCGATCCCGTTCACGCAGGAGCAAGTCTTACAGCCGATCAAGGAGCAGGAGCCGGAGCCGGAGCAAGTCCCGTTCTGGTAGTAGGTCTCCCGTGCCTGAGAAGAGCCAGAAACGTGGTTCTTCGAGTAGATCTAAATCTCCAGCATCTGTGGATCGCCAGAGGTCCCGATCCCGGTCCAGGTCCAGATCAGTTGACAGTGGCAATTAATTAAACTGTAAATAACTTGCCCTGGGGGCCTTTTTTTAAACAAAACAAAACAAATTCCCAAACCATACTTGCTAAAAATTCTGGTAAGTATGTGCTTTTTCTGTGGGGTGGGATTTGGATGGGGTTGGGCTGGATTTCTTTGTAGATGTGGACCACCAAGGGGTTGTTGAAAACTAATTGTATTAAATGTCTTTTGATAAGCCTTCTGCTCACACTTTTGTGACTGTCTGAAGTATATAGTTTGTGTATATTGATAGAGCTCTTTTATAACTAAAGCATTTAATTTTTTGTACTAGAAAAACTTTTGAATATTTTAGTTCATTGTTCAGATATGTTAACTTAAGATTAGTTTAATTGCTCAATTAAACTAATGAATAGCTTTGGACACTTTAAAAGAGCTCTAAATTTGCTTGTATATAAAAGCTTAGTTTGAGTTTTCCTTGTTAGGGTCAAGGGTGTCTTCTTGCCCATTAACAGCTGTAGATAGACTTAAAGCAGCTGTTTGTTACTGATAATAAAATACTAAGTATTATAAAACTGCTTTTGGTCTGTTTTTCTCAAGAAGTCCTGTATGGTTTATTCTATCACATTCTGTGTATTTTAAGTTAAAAACTACACATGTAGAACCTTGAAGTGGTGTGGTATGAGCTTTTAAAAGAAATCTTTTGCTATTTGAAGCTAGTGAAGGAGAATGCAAATGGATGGAAACTGACAACTAGGTTGAGTGACAGTTACCTGGTATTTCTTCCATACCTCCTTTTCCTGTTGCCACCTGACTTGAATTGCCATCACATTATTTACCGTAAACAGAAAGGGCAGTGGTTTGGTAAACATAATAATAAGATCCAGTGCAAGTTTGTCAGATGTAACACAGTTGAGATGGTCAGAGTATAATTTCTCAGTGAGTGAAAGCATCCTGGCTTTAGTTCTGAGATATGTGATTATTTTGTTTTTTTTTTTTTAAGATTTATTTATATGTACACGTAGTTATCTTCAGACACACCAGAAGAGGGCATCAGATCCCATTACAGATGGTTGTGAGCCACCATGTGGTTGCTGAGATTTGAACTCAGGAACTCTGGAAGAGCAGTCGGTGCTCTTAACCACTGAGCCATTTCTCTAGCCCTTATTTATTTAGGTTTTGTTTTTTTTTTTTTGTCTTTTTTTTGTTTTGTTTTGTTTTGTTTTTTTGTTTTTCTTTTTTTCGGAGCTGGGGACCAAACCCAGGGCTTTGCGGTTGCTAGGCAAGCGCTCTACCACTGAGCTAAATCCCCAGCCCCCTTATTTAGGTTTTTAAGGATGGTTTTTGTGTGTAGCTGTAGTTTTTCTGGAACTCATTTTGTGGACCAGGGTGACCTGAATGTTGAGATTATAGGTGTGTGCCTCACCATCTGGCTAATATGTGTGTAAGGGAGAAATTTTTATTGTATGGGTATCTTAGTTGCATGTATGTGTGTGCACCAGTTGCAAGGAAGCCAGAAGGTGGTATGGGATTCCCTAGAACTAGAGAACCGTTATGAGCTGCCATGTGGGTGCTGGAACTCCAGGTCCTCTGGAGTCATCCTAATTGCTGAGCAATCTCTAGCTGCCTACTCCTGTGGGAGTGAGAACCGCTCTGGTATGTATGTGTAGGAAATGTTGCTCATCTTGAAGGCTTAGTTGTCAGGTGCTAATTTGGTAAGCATTTGATAGCAGAACGTCTTAATATTTGAGTGCTTTTGGAGTTGAGTAAATCCTCAAAAATGTGTTATAGGAAATTTAGGGGCTTTTCAAAGGACTAATTAAAGATCCAGGATTTCTGGTTTTATACCTTAGGACTAGACAGGCATACTTACTGGGGAATAAAAGTTAAAAAAAGCTTGTCTCAAAGTGGGAGTCAGGGAATGAGAGCTGGCATTTTGGGATGAGTTTTGGGAAAAGATTTGAGAACTCAGATCACGGACGGTAGTTGATCCTTAACAGGCTAGATCTAGGAGTAGTGGTGTGCTTGTTTACCCGGGGAACTGTTGACATAACACTGGCAGAACCTAGCATTCTCTACCAGCCATCCTTTCTAGTACACTAAGGGAACTGACAGGTTGAAGTATTAAAGTACTAAGACCTGAGATTGGAGAGGTTAGTGATAATTTTTGAGATGAGAGTCTCACTGTCTGGCTTGTGCTATGTATTATATAGACCAAACTGGCCTTTAACCCCTGTACTCGCCAGTGCAGCATGTGCCACCACAGCCTCGATAGACTTATGAAAGGATATTTTAGGATTAGTTTTCTTTGTTTTTTTTTAAATCTATTTCTAAGGATAGTTTGAAGCCCCAGGTCAGCCTTTCCTGAAGGCTTAGATTGGTTTTTAGTTTATCACATCTTGTACATAGATTCATTTGGATATTTAGAGAAGGCATTGAGCAGATGAGCCCCAAAATGTAAAAAAATTAAATATTTTTTACGTTGCTTATTGGCACTGTTGTATAACTGGGCTGGCTTTGAACCTAATGTAGCTGATGACCGGCCCAAAGATGCTTGTGTTAGACTGCACTAACAGACTGGTGCTGTGCTTTGCTTGGTACAGTGTAACGCAGACTGCCTTCAGACCGAGGCAAGTGCTTTCAAGTGGTCTGCCACTGTGCCATTTTAAGAAACACGTAAAGGTGAACCTGATTTGTCCATTCTTTTTTTTTTTTGGTTCTTTTTTTTGGAGCTGGGGACCGAACCCAGGGCCTTGCGCTTCCTAGGTAAGCGCTCTACCACTGAGCTAAATCCCCAGCCCCGATTTGTCCATTCTTAAGTGCTTGTTAATCCTGCAGATTTGTCAAACAGGTACCCTGATGTGGCTTCAGTTGTACACTGATGGGAAATACAAAGAGTAGTTTACCATGTTTAACTGTATGCAATGGGTAGTTTATTCATCTTTCAGTGTTTTTAGTGTCTGAGTAAACAGTGAAAAATGTTTAGATTTCATAGAATATAGCGGTTTGAATATTTTTCCGTCTAGTTCTCCCAAGGTTTTGGAGTGCTTGATGCCACCGATTGTAAATTGGTAGAATGGGTGTGAAGTGGAATTGTGTCGGCTTGTTACTCTGTTTTTAAGAATTCTTGCTTTCTGGTATTTGAAACCCTTCGTAGTGGGTGGCAATTTTGGCCTATTTGCTTTTTTTTTTCTTTTTCTATTTTTTTTTTCTTTTTCTATTTTTTTTTTTTTTTTTTTCTTTTTTCCGGAGCTGGGGACTGAACCCAGGGCCTTGCGCTTGCTAGGCAAGCGCTCTACCCCTGAGCCAAATCCCCAACCCGGCCTATTTGCTTTTGTTCCTCTTTGTCTGCTTGGTATTGATTGTAATTGAACCCAAGTCATGTGGCAAAGGGGGAAAAAAAAGATTCTTTTGGTAAGTTAGAACTAGGAGTTGCACTTTATTTCATTTTGAGTAACATGAAGCAGGTTGTGGATGTTTAATGAACAAAACACCTGCTTACTGGAAAGTTTGGAAATAGTGAAGTTAATGTTTATCAGATGAAGCTGTTTGGTTCAGCTTTCATAGAGTTCATAGCCACTGAAAAGTGTTTTTGGTTTCTTGAGACAGTCTTGTTTTGTATACTTAAGGTTGATCTTGAGTTTCTGAGCATCGGGATTATAGGCAGGAACATTTTTGCCTAATTCTTGTTTATCTTTTAAATAGAAAATTTAAACAAAAAGCAAATTGGTATGGGTTACAGTTACTGGATAGATAGATGCCCTTCTGTCTCAGTTCATGGCTCCATGGTTCTGATGGTTTGCCCGAAGTGCTAGACAAACATTCCGGCAACGTCGACGTTCGTTCCTTTTCTTGCTGCTTCGAAGTTTCACATTCTAATTTGCCATCTGACCAGAATTCAGGCCATTAGGGGAAGGACCAGGTTGGAGAGGAGGAATATTCCCATTGTGGGTACCTTTTTCCAGAGCTGCTGGAGTAGCATCCTCAGTTGCAGCAGCTTTGTAGGTAATTTTTGTTTGGTCTGTAAGGTTAAAGAGAGAATGAGTGTAAAACTGGCTTGGATGAGGATGGTCCCTATGGGCTCATTTGAATGCTTGGTTTTCACTTGGAGGAGCTGCTTGAGGATTAGGTATGGCCTTGTTGGAGGTGTGGCTCATTGGGGTTGGGCTTTTGAGGTTTCAAAAGCCTGCATGTCATTCCATTCCCATTAGCCTTTGCCTGTTTATGGATCAGGCTCATTTATGCTCATTTACTGCTCCAGTGCCCTGCCTGCCTGCCAGTCCATGCTCTTTGTCGTGATGATAATGAACTCTAATCCTCTGAAACTGTAAACCTAATAAACTCAGCTCACAGCAAACTTTCAAACTTTCCTGAGAAAAATAGCTAAGACAGACAGCCAAATGCAAGAACTCTTGAGGGAGCGCTCTGTATTTGTATCCACCATCTCCTCCCTTTCAGGAAGATTTGCTTTTCCTTTGAGATCCCTAATGTGGTGCACTACAGTAAGATGTTCTGTGTGGTATTTTCATCACTGTAACAACTCGTGTACACATAGGAAGTAGAGCAAAGGTAGGTTTAGGTGAGTAATAGTGACTTAAATTCTGAAGGACTTGCAAGGTAGGAAGAAAGCTTTTGAATGATCAGACTTCAAACTGCCCAACCCCTACCTTCCTCAGCCTGAGTGTGCCTCCCCCTCCCCCAAAGGTGGTAGTGGTGAGGGACTTTGAAGGTAGGAGTCAGAGTCCTCCATGCTCTCCCTCTACAGTAGAAGAAATGGGTCAGATAGTTTTCTTTCAGTTTTGGTGCTGGGGTTTTAAGTATTGGCTCTCTTAGGTTTCACAGATTGGAATTTTCTAGACTATCACATTCAAGGTTATTACAGATCTTTCTGGGACTACAACTTTAAACCTGGAACCTTGATGTCTCTGCCATCTCCTGTGCTGTCTGTTACAAGTGTTAGCTGAGACTCAGCAACGTTTGAACCAAAGCAGTTGGTGGTTATGTAGAGTGAACAGCTCTTTTCCTGATAACCAAGATGACGATTGCAAAGGGAACACTGGCATTTGCTAATATAGTGTGATGATGTCACCAAAGTTTGGTATCTGTCTTGAGGTGCAGTTCACAGTTCCTGGGGTCAAAAAAGAATCTCATCCTTGGTTTTGCAAATATGCAGTAGAGGAAATTGGGTTAGGACATAGATTTTTTTGTTTAAAAATAGAATTTTTGTTTAAAAGACAGGTTTCTGTGGAGGTAACTCTGGTTGAATGCTTTCTTAGCATACCTAAGGTTCTGGGTTTGATCTCCAGTACTAAAAAGACATGGCTGGACACAGTACATAATGTTGAATTTGAGCACTTGGGGGCTACCTCTTGTTGGTAGCTCAGGTCCAATGTAGCGGCAGTATTCGAGGGAGATGATTCAATACTCACCCTTTGGAGGCTTGATTTTCTCATAGCACCGGAAGATAATGATGATGAGAAGTCCTTCTGCAAGCTGGAAAATCATGTAGAGGAGAGGAAAGAAGAAAAGTGGCCCAATGACTTCAGGGGGGAAGGTCACATTGAGGATGGTAGAACAGAGTTGAATGTTTTGGAATCCTGTTTCCATGCTGATGGTGCGTCTGCAGCTGTGAGTGGGGGAGAAAAGCAGTGCTCAACAAGACAGTGGGCAGCTCTTGGGCCTGCCCCTTCCCCTTCTGATGCTTTAGTCCTACAGCATCCAGCATAGGAAGATGGGATTCAACCCCAAGAGTGATAGTGTTGAAAAGGTACAGAGAGTTTATAAAGGCTGTGTTGCATGCATGCATGAGTAAGCACATGTATGTGCTTGTGCCTGTTTGCACACATGAATACTTGGGACTACTTGGCCTTGTCTATACTAGGCATGTACTCTACCACTGAGCTACATTCCTCCAGCCCCGAGGAGGCCTTTGAATAGTTGGGAAATTTTGTCTGCTCTTACAGAATTGCTAAGTTTAAATTTGAAGGTGACTGGCAGGTGAAACCGGAAGAAGCCAGTATCCTTTATTAGCACGTTATATTAATTAGTCTTAACAGTTGTACTTTGATCAGATAGTGGGAGATTGAAATGTTGCAGACTTCATCCTGGGCCTCTTTGTAGTTTATGTATCTTTAATTCTAGACCTTGTAATTAAACATTAGCCCCATTATGTATCTTTGGAACTTGCTCCCCCAATTTTGCTTTACATTTTGTGGGTTGAAGAGCAGGATGTTTTACTTACACACATTCACCTGTGTGTTAAAGTACTTATGGTATTTAGTGTGTTACAGAGGATCACTCTGAGGGCCCTTGGTGCTGTGGCCATTGTGCTCTGTAGCTCCCAGAAGTAGTAGGACTGTATGTAGTACTGTGGTTATGCGCAGCCTTTTGCCTGGGTGATACAAGCACAGTCATTTCATCTTTATCAACAAGGTTGTAATAGTGGATTTTGTGTTTTGGAAATAAGTTTCTCTTAAAATGTAGGGGGCGGGGGGATTCTACTAATGCATCAGCTCACAACTTGTAGGTCACTACCCTTTTTGGGGGGTGGATGACTCTTTCAGGGGTTGCCTAAGACTTTTGGAAAACAGACGATTCATAGCAAAATTTGTTACGAAGTAGTGACAAAAATAATTTTATGGTGGGGTCATTACATATAATATGAGGAAGTATATTAAAGGGTTGCAGCATTAGGAAGGTTGAGAACCATTGTACTAATGTTTTAGACTCCCACAAATACCTGTTTAGGCTGACAGGAGGAAAGGCTCCCTTCCCACAGACCCTCAGGTTGAATGTTTTTTTACAGTGGCTGTGTAGGCTGACAGGAGGAAAGGCTCCCTTCCCACAGACCCTCTGGTTGAATGTTATTTTACAGTGACTGTGTTTATGAGTTGGTTGCACTCTAGCTAAAGACTTGAGCTTGCAGTACCATTTAGCATAACTTTGGATTCAAGCCTTGTTAGAATAAGAATGGGCAAGGAAAGAAAGTATTAGCATTGACATTAAAGCTACTCCAGGGCCTTCGAACTCCCAGGGGCTATTTCAAGGTTGGGAGAGAGGGCACACTTTGCCTTTACCACCCTCCCATTCTCCTCCCAACCCCCCTGTATTTCTCATTGCCCAAGGCTCTTGGTTAGTTGGTGCCTTGGAACATATGCTAGGAAAATGTGCTGCCCATATCTCAAGCTTCCTTATTCTTTATCCTTTCCAAAGAGACTTAAGAGACTCTGAGGACAGTGGGTCCTAGACCACCTACCTTGGATTGAGTTGGAAGAGAGCAGAGAGAATGTAACCCATCAGAAAGCCAGAGAAGGGCATCAGGGAGGAGGTAGCCAGTAAGTGTGGTGTCATGACGAACATGATGCTGTTGCCCACATTGATGACAGAGAGGGCTGTGACAGCCACAGAGAGGAGGAAGGTGATGATCATGCCTCCCTGGACATGGGGACAAAAGAGACCATCAGAAGGCTGGGAGTGGGCACAGAGGAGTGAGGAGACATGGTAGGAAATGGAATTTGAAAACCTTTATCTTCCCATTTCTTTGGATTTCTTATTAGTAGTTAGAAAAATATTTGGCTAATACTTTAATGACTAAAATTCAGCCAAGCACAGCCAGCTGCTTTTCACATAGCTCCAGAGAGCTGTGAAGTTCTTAATGAAGTGTGTAGTTGGGAAGGGATGAGATTCTGGTCCCATGAAGCTGAGAACATTTTAGTCCATATGTATACATTTGCACAAGACTCCATACACATATTTTGGAGCTGGTTAGAACCAGTCATATTTCTCAGCTTCCATTACAGGGAGAGACTTAAATGTTTCAGCCTTTCTCAACTTGTGGATAGCGACCCCCCAAAGGGATCGAGTGACCCTTTCACCCTTAGGTCCCCTAAGACGATTAGAAAATACGGATATTAGCAAAATTAGTTAAGTAGCAATAAAAATAATTTATTGTTGGGGTTCACTGCAACATGAACTGTACTTGAGGGTGCAGCATTAGGAAGGTTGAGAACCACTGCTTCAGGGTGAACTGTACATTAGGAAATTGCCAAGATTCATTTAAAGCAAAGCACATACACATGGTGGTTGCTTGAACCAGGTAGTCAACCTTTTTACTCCAAATGATGTGTAACCCTAAAAAGTCAGCTTGCTTGTGTGACCTGGAAACTAGATGAGAAAGTTTCAAAAATGTGTCCTAGCGTTGTAAACTCTGCAAGTCTGCCGTGCCACTCCCCCGCTCCCACAGGTAAGTACTGTAAAAGCAATTTATTGGGGGTAGTGGCATGGTTTTAGAATAAAAGTTAACTTTACAATGACATCTTGTACACAACTTTACTAGGTGGGTTCTGGAGAAATGACTGCTTAATGTTTTCGTCATGAGACATAGGATGTAAGCTTTCAGAGTGTTTCCATGCTTTTTTGCAGCATGCTTCAAAATGACAAAAATATGTAAGTTTAAGTCTCTGCTTTTAATCTTGAATAAAGTGGCAAAAAAAAAAGAAAGTCAGTTACCATGTTACTTTGTAGTGTTTATGTTGATGTCTTAGTTTCCTTTTTATTCCTGTGTGGATGTTCACTTGTTTTGCTGCAGCCAGTGTGGCCCAGGCTGGCCAACTTACTATATAGAAGAAGCTGACAAAGCTGAGTTCTTGGAGGAATGTTGGAGTCTCACATTCTTCTAAGGGCAAGCAGTGGTCTTTCTTCCTTCACCCTGGACAGGAAATGCTGGAAGTGTGTATGCTTCCTCTCGGTCTCTTCTAGCTAGGGAAATCCTCCAAGTTTGCCCTGTTGTTTTCTATTTGCCTGGCCTTTGTAAATCCCAACCTCTGTGTCTGGCACAAGTCTTAAAGACTACCAGACTTGTTTGCCTGCTATTGTTGGATTTTATTTCTCTTGTATGTAACTTTTTTCAAATGATAAACTCAGAAGACCCAGCTCTCAAGTGTATGGTAGAGACTTTAAGCATCAAGGAGCTTAGGTTTAATTTGTTTTAATTATATGAAGGTGTGTGTGAACGTGTGTGTGTGTGTGTGTGTGTGTGTGTGTGTGTGTGTGTGTGTGTGTACACGTGTGTGTACAGTGTTCACTTTCTCCTGACTCTTAAAAAAAAAACTATGCATGTTATAGTCTCATAAAGCAGTAGATACACCAAGGATAGACTTATTGTTACATTTATAATCAGGAAGGGAAGTCTGATTTGAGTGTTGTCACCATCTCCCTACATGTCCACATCTTAAAGCAGATCAAGGGGTGATGCTGCTAGGATGTACTGTGGCCTCAGGATGTGGAACCTTAGGATGTGAAGAAAAGGCTTAGTGGTCAAGTGCTATATCCTGTTCTGTCTTGGGACGAGTTTACATGACCCCAAGGGCTCATGACCTGTTGCCCTTGCCAAATGACCCTGCATTCAACTAGGACAGCTAGAGTGAACCTCCCTAGGCAGCCTGTGTGGTGGTAATTACTCAGTTACTGTACTCGTACAGGGCCCTTAGTTCTTACCTTGAGGATGTAGGGTACATAGTGTGGCCTTTTGGACTTGAGGACGATCCCTATGGTGCAAGGAATGAGAACTATGACTAGTGATATCATAATGCCTTTGTAGGGCACCTTGTCCTTAAGGTCTCCATCGTAGATGCCTTTGCTGTAGACGTATAAGAGGAGTGGCATCATGCCCAAGGCACTGAAGCTGGAGCAGGTGGTCATCACGATGCTGAGCAGTAGACATGGGAGGAACAAAGGAAAAGCCAGTTAGAGGTTTCAGTTCCTTCTGCGCCTGGCACCCACCGTGCTGAACACCTTGTGCTCTCTTGGGCGGTAAACGTACTGTTCTTTTGCTTATAGAGAAGCTGAATACTAGAAGGGTTTTGACTTATTGCACAGTCAGTGGTTGACGAAGATAAAAGAAGCCCAAGCCTGTCCAACTCCTTCAAACCCCATATATCAATGGAGAAGGTGCATCTGACTCAAATAAAAGGCATTTTCTTGATTGGTGTGGGAGGGCCCACCTCACTAGGGCACCAGCCCTGGGAAGCTGGATGCTATAGGATAGCAGACTGAGCAAGCCACAAGGAGCAAGCCAGTAAGCAGCACTCCTCCATGGCCTCTGCTTCAGTTTCAAGTTCTTGTCTTGACTTCCTTCAGTGGTGGGCTGTGATGTGGAAGTGTCAGCAAAATGAACCCTTTCCTCCTCAAGTTGCTTTTGGACACGCTAGTAGATCAAGATTAGAAACCCTAATTAAGACAGATGAAGAAAAACATTAACAAGATTTAATGTTATAAAAATTTAGTATACCAGCATTGGAGTATCCTAACTGGAATGATGCCTATAAAAGGTTTATTATTAAAAAGTTTAGTGGTAAGCAGCTTTAAAGATCTATAATAAAAGGTCGAAGACAATCCGTTATCACGTCATACATTGCAGTTCACACAGGAAGAGAAGTGGAAATGTGTAAGAAGAGAATATAAACTTTTTTTGGGGGGTCCAATGATGGATACAGGAAATTTTCCATCATAACGATTAAGAATTAAGAGGATTATAAACATGAGCAAGGTAAGATAAACGTGAGCAGTCTAATTGGGATCAGACAATAGATTTTTTCAAAAGATGGCATTTATAATCACAAAATTATATGAAAAATTAGAAATGAGTTTCAAGGAGATAAAAGGTTTTTACTGAGGAAATTAGAAAGGTAAGAAGAGACCTAAATAAGAACTGTCTGTGTCATAGTCATGGTGCAATGAGACAAGATCATGATAGTGGGTGAAGTTTGGGTGAGAAATCGTGTACTTGAACATTTGATTCCCACTTGGTGATGCTATTAGGGAAGGTTATATGACCTCAGGAGGGAGAGCTTTGATGGAGGATGTGTGTCACTGTGGGTGGCCTTTGAGATCCTGTAGCCTGACCCCATTTCTGGTTGCTTTTACTACATTTTAATTTAATATGTAGATGAAAATCATCCAACTTCCCATGCCTACCATCCTCCCTTCCCTACCTCTTGCCATGTCTTCCCTATTCTGGTGGATTTGATCCTTCTGGAAGTATAAGCCAAAATAAATAGTCTCAAACTTTGTGTGTAAATGCTGGGAATGTCGCCCGTTAGCACTGGCAGCTTCCAGAGGACCTGGATTCAATTCCCAGCACCTACATGGCCACTCAGACCCCATATGACAGCTCACAACTATTTGTAATTGCAGTTCCAGGGAGATCTGACCCCCTGTAGAGAGGGCACCAGGCAGGCCCGTGGTTCATTTGTACCCTACACAAGTAGACAAAATATATGTGCAAGTGCACACACACCACACCCCACAACACAAACGTGTATAAATGCAGTGCAGAGTTTGAAAATTTTGTTGATTTGAAAGCTGATTTTAGGGCTGGGGAGATGGCTCAGTGGTTAAGAACACTGACTGCTCTTCCAGAGGTCCTGAGTTCAATTCCCAGCAACCACATGGTGGCTCACAGCCATCTGTAATGGGATCTGATGCTCTCTTATGTGTCTGAAGACAGCGACAGTGTATTCACATACATAAAATAAATCTTTGAAAAAAAAAAAAAGACCGGGTTACTTATAAAAACAAGTTCTAAGTTGACTTAAGGTTTCCATGTGAAAGGCAAATATTTTCAAGTTTTTCAAAAAACATAGGAAATATCTTTATAAACAGTAAAGAATATATTAAACCTTTAGTCAAGAAAAAAACGAGTTGCCTAGGTTAGAAGCACTGTGCGAGGCATCATTAAACATGCATGTGAGTCCATGCTGTGAAGAGACAATATATTCAATCCACTCTCAAGGCCAGCTTAGTCTCCAGAGCAGGTTCCTGGATAGCCAGGGCTACAAGGAGAAACCATGTCTCAAGAAGCAAGCAGGCCATGACAAAGCTGATGATTCTAAATAAATAGAAAACTCAGATTCCCCGCTTGAGGAAGAGTGAAATGGAGTTAGGTCCAGCTCCCTTGCTGAAGATGTGGGAGTCCCGTGATTCCAGTTCCTGCGTTTACTCCAGGTGCTCTCACTTGGGAGCAAGGGAGCCATGCCTATGAAGCAGGCCATGAAATCAGGGCTGTCTCACAACGGATGAGTGAATGCCACAAACCACACGCTGTTCAAATACACGCAGTAGTTATTGTATTGACATCCTAACTGTGCCGGCTGGTTTTTGTGTCACAAGTGAGGGTCATCTGGGAAGGAGGAGTCTTAACTGAGGAAATGCCTCCATAGAATTGGCTTGTTCACAAGGGTGTTCTCTCCATTGAGGATTGGTGTGAGGCGCGCACACACACACACACACACACACACACACACACACACACACACACAGACATACATATGGTCCAGACATACATGGACACATACATACATGTACCACATATAGGCACACACATTAAAAAAGGGGGTGGAGTGGGGTGTTGGGGATTTAGCTCAGGGGTAGAGCGCTTGCCTAGCAAGCGCAAGGCCCTGGGTTTGGTCTCCCGCTCTGAAAAAAAGAAAAAAAAAGGGGGGGGTGATAGAGGCTTGTAATCTCAGCAGTCAAGTGGGGGCAGGAAGATCAGAAGTTCAAAGTCATCTTCAGTTGAGTTCAAAGCTAGCCTGGGCTACATGAAATTCAATCTCAAACAACGTAAAGCAAAACAAAACAATAACAAAAAAATGTATAAAATGTTCTTGGAGATGGGGAGCCAGGTGCTGGGAGGTACTCCCTTAGAGGTGGTGTAGAGGGAATGAGATTGAGGTGAAGTCTATGAGGGCTTCTGTGCAAGCTATTGGTCTCTCTGTAGAAGAACAGCTTATAAATTGTGTGTGTGTTTTCGTGTCCAGAGAAATCATGCTTGCTCTGGCTTGGTGTGACAGGAGTTCTGGAGTATGTTCTAAGACTCTGGAGCTGGGTTCCTAGACGCTCAGGTATTTGCTCTGCAATCACAGGTACCCGGGGCTGTCAGAGGTATCCATCCCCAAGCTGCCGGTGTCTGTGACTGTTGTGATCTTCAGTTTATCCTGAATAACCCAGATGGGGGGTGACCTTCAGGTTCTAGCCCTTGAGATTGGAGCCATCACAACACTGTGGACCTGGTTTCTGGTTACGGTGGGACGGATGACATGTTTGTGTTTTGATTTTTTTCCTTCCTCCATATGTTCTTAATTATTTTTGCTTTTTCAGACAGAATCTTATGTGTACTAAGAGTGATCTTCCTTCACTTTCCCAGGGCTGGTATTACACGCTTGTGCCTTACTTTATAAGTTATTTTGAGATGGACTCAAGCATTCTCCCACCTCAGCCCCCAGGTAGCAGGAACGACAGGCTTGTGCCATTGTACCCAGCCTCTTGCATAAGATTGAGTGCATCGCCTAGGCCCTACTTTTGGGAATCTGTAAACTCAGAAGGAATGAAGGATCAGATGCACTTGCTGAGGACACCGGGAAGTGACCAACCAGACCCTATGGTGAAGCGGGAAATGTGTTGGGATCCCAATGGCTTCCTGTGTGACAGTGGGCAACTTGTAGGGATCGTTGCTTCCCTAGCTGCTGGCTCGGGCTCTGCAATGGGATCAGCAGGTTAAAAGGAGCTGGGGAGCTTGAGGAGGGAAGAGTAGCCCAGGCTCTCTCCACGATGCTCATTTTGGCTAGCCTAGGCATCTGTGAGGTAGGAGCTGCCCTGCTTGGTTGCCTGCTGGTCCCATCTCAGACTTAATCTATTTGGAAGACAGAATAATGGTGAGAGGGCCCTGAGCTGGCTCTGGACACAACTTTTGCCCAGCTATCGGGAGATCTTTGGCAGGTTTCTTGACTTCTGTTTCCTAAGGAGTAAAACAATAAGAGTCTCACCATTTACTTCTAACTCTGGGACATTCTGAGCTTAAAGAGAGGCCTCAAAGTAGGCCTAGGAGCCACATTTGACTCTTGGACACTGCTTGCTTTGCACAGCCTTTTAGATATATTTGGATGACTTGATGATGTTTGAAAATTTGGAGAGTTCACCTAAAAATGGCGACTCAATCTTCTCTTGAAGAGCAGAAAGCTTGGGGCTGAAGAGATGGCTCAGCTGCTAAAAGCACTGGCTGCTCTTCCTGAGGACCAGGGTTCAACTCCCAGCACCCACACAGTGACTCAACCATCTATAGCTCCAGTTTCAGGGGGATCCAGTGCCCTCTTCTGGTCTCCATGGGCACCAGGACATACAAGTGTCTTTACATACATTCAGGTGAAGCATTCATACCTATAGATTTATTTTAAAAAGGAAAAGCAGCCAGGCATGGTGGCACATGCCTTTAATCTCAGCTCTTGGGAGGCAGAGGCATGTGGATCTCTGAGTTCGAGGCCAGCCTGGTCTACAAAGTGAGTCCACAGACCCTGTCTTGAAAAGTCAAAGCCAAAACCAAACTAAGCCAGCAAAAAGCAGGAAGCTGTGATGGCATGAATTTTTTTCCTGTACAGTACATTAAGTCTGTTCAGAGAGGCCAGTGCCTTTGAGACTGGTAGGCAGCTTCCAATCACTCTGTCAATGAACAGGCTAGCTCTCAAGACATCTATAGACGCACCAGCTCTAAAGCCAGCCAGCCCCTGACCAGAGGTGCTAAGCCTTTCCTCATCTGTGAATGTGGTTGGTTATGGCACTCCCTCCTGTATGTTACCAATCCGTGTCAGTCGCCAAAACAAGGACCAGTGCAGGACGTATATACGGCGGACAACATGAGTATCGAGGGATTAAAACTGGACTTTGCTGGGGGAGGGGCTGGAGAAACGGCTCAGTGGTTAAGATTACTAGCTGCTCTTCAGCTGATTTGGGTTTGATTGCGAACACCCACGTAGCCATTCACAGCCATCTGGAACTCTAGTTCTAGGGGGATCCAGTGCCCTCTTCTGTCTCTCTTGGGTACTAGGCACACAGTGCAAAGAGACATACATACACATAAAAAAAAAATAAGTTGGGGCTGGGGATTTAGCTCAGTGGTAGAGCGCTTACCTAGGAAGCGCAAGGCCCTGGGTTCAGTCCCCAGCTCCGAAAAAAAGAACCAAAAAAAAAAAAAAAAAAACAAGTTTAAAATTTGACTTTGTCGAAAAGAGTGTTTCGTGAGTGGTTCTCAGCATTGCTGCCATTGCTATAATATTGCACGTAGGAACTTTTCAGGACAGCTGGGATTGAAAGTCTGCCAGTGGGATCTGAGGCCTGGTTAATGTGTATGCGAATGACAGGTTTGCTTAGGAGGAAGAGGCTTTGGCAAACGGTGGCTGCACCAATGCTGCTGGTAGAGTCTGGGATCTAAAACCAAACACTGAGCACAGTGCAGGAGCCATCTCCTTGATCTTACAACAAGCTAGGTGCAGTGGGAGGACTCCTAGGGCCTCCTAGTGGGGCTGATTAGAGAGGGGCATCATTAACAGCCACCAGTTGATGAGAATGTGATACTTGGTTACACTTAAAAACTTACCCATTATCCTTCATGCTGTCCTATCGGCTGCTTCCACAGATACACAGATCCCCAGAGTGCCCCCTTTCTGACTAATGCGACTACAAATTCCTTCTGCACCAGAGCTGAGGTTTAACCTGGACATCTTGGAGACAGATAAGGCTTACAGGACAGCATGACTAATGTCTTGCCCCTCCTTCTAGTTGCCCTCATGCTGCCTTGCCTCATCAGGAGAGACTTCTTGGTTGGTTTTCCTTGTAAAGTTTAGTCACAGGCAAGGTGGCCACGGAACCAAGTAGATTGGCTTTGGGTTCCCTCCTTTACTTGACACTGAACGTCTCCACTGAGAGCAAGCCCAGAGGGAGACTGGCTTAAGTCCGAGGCTGTGTTTCTGTGGTGAGTTCAGCCATGGTGTGGGCTGCCCAAGCGAGCTGAGAGGGCCTTCTCTCCTGGGCATTCACTGCTGTTGGTTGCAGCTGTATGAAGGACAGATAATCCACCAAGCCTGAGGAGTCCGGCTCTTCAGAGTGAGACCTCACTGGTTTCTGGTCAGGATGTTCTAGGCTCAGGCTATTGTTAGCCTTTTCCCTGCTTGTTATACTGAGTGAAGCCCAGTCTAACCTGGGCAACTGCTGGGACCTCAATTCTACATGAGGTTTCTTTGGATGGCAATCTCACCACATCTGACACATCTGAAGGGTCTTAGCAGATACTCTGGATGCCCAGATACTGGAGAAAGAGCCTTTGGAATCTCTTCTCTGCAGGAATTTAAAATGTTTGTTTGGTTCCCAGTCACGTTGGCCTGCCTGGAGTGTTCTGGACCCATTATGGCCCCTTTTAGATTTTCAGTCTCAGAACTGATACACCATGTCACATTCAGCTGCCTGCAGTTCTGAGGTACTCTTTCATTGAAATCTCCTTTACAGTGGTCCTGTAGAGACTTCAGGGAGTTTAGGGGTGTCTAACCTACCTCTGGACCAGCTTAATGTTTTTTACTTGTGATTTTTAAAGCAAAGAAACTCCAGAGCCTGCCCCAACTTAGCATAAGCCTTTGGCATTCAACACCAACCTCAATCCAGCTCTTACACCCCCCTCTCCTAGCTCCGGCATAGATCTTCTCCAGATCATGACATCTTTGCAGCACCCCATGCCACACTGCTCCCTCCTAACCCTCTGTCCTACCTGAGGTTCATGTCCCCCTTCATGGCCAGGGTGAAGAGGTTGGACAAGTTCCCCCCGGGAGAGCAGCCACAGATGAGGATGGCCAGAGCTTCAATGTTGCTCAGGTGAAAGATCTTGCCGAGAAGAAAAGCAGCGAGGGGCATGATGCCAAACTGGGCCACCAAGGCAACGATCACCCCTTTGGGCTTCCACAAGTGAGCCTTGATCTTGCTGAATTCCATGGTGCAGCCCAGTGAGAGCATGATAAGCAGCAACATTAACACCAGGATGATGCTAAGCGCCTTGTCTGTGGCCCGGTGGCCAAAGCCAGGCGGCAGGGAGAAATTGAAAGGGGCTGATACGTTGTGCACCTCCATCCTCTGGCACAGCGAACACGGCCCTCGCTCTCTGCTGCTGTCCTTCCTTGCCCAGAGCTTGCTGGATGTTTTCTTCAGTCAGTCCCCTTTCAGGACAGAGTTTGTGGACAAAATGTGGCTGTGGGCAAATAAAAGATTAACCAGCAGAACCACAGTTGTGGTTATAAGAGCCCATAACCTTATGCCCCGGATCTCCTACCTTGCTCAAGTTTCCTGACCTCTGTGACTGCCTGGTGGCACTCATACCCAGCCCAGGGTTGACTCTTCCCCTTCTGCATATACTTTCCTCATAGTGCTTCTGAGACCCACCCATGACCTGCAACAAAGCAGGTCTACTTTTCCCTTCAGTTCCTGCTTCAAGCTCGGTCTCTGAGGCTTCAGGCTGTTTCCTGAGTAAAGGTGCCTTCCCTATGCCCAGTGAGTCACCATCTGTTGTCAAGAGAAAGAGACTGTTTTGCCTTTGTTTTCCTCCTCTAAGTGGCAAAGGCTAGAGGGCCATGGGACAGGATGGGGGGATGCGGTGTTGCTGTCTTCAGGAGAGGATGTGGCCACGACTTTCTTCCTCTGACACCTTGTTTTGTGCCCATATCTGGAACGTACGTGTCCTGTTGGTGTTGGTATTGGTGTTGGTGGTGGGGCACCATGAATCCTTGAAAGACTTACTTATCTCCAGAGGGGGAAAAACTTTCTGAGGTGCACTGGGCTCTTGGAAGCCTGGAGACTATGCAAAGCACAGCTCACAGGAAGCTCCAGTTGTGAAGACCAACTAACTGGGGCCTGAGGTATCCATGGTATCGAGAAACTTTTGAGAAGGAGGTGAGGCTGTGTTAATCTTGAGATTTACCAGATAGGAAATTAATTCCACTATTTTGGGCCATATTTAAAGCAAGCTTTATTGACTGTTGAATACTGACCAGGACATGGGCTTCGGGCAGAACCAGATCCTGGAATGTTCCAGCTGAGTACCCCGAGGTACACATGTAGAGGGGTTTCTAAAGACTGATCTATGAACCACTTTCCCATGAGGCATTGTTATTTTTCCAAGAATGACAACTTCTGATCTTCTAGGAAGTTACCAGGTCCTTGGGCAGGTGGGGTGTGCATGCTCATTTCGGGCATTTCAGATGGGCAGTCTTTTCTTACGATGCTCCCAATGGCTTTATTTTTTTGCATGCTGCACCCTGTCCCTCACGATGGAAGCCAGGTGGGAGGCACGCCTCAGCAGCAGCGTGAGAGAGGCAGGTACAGCCATCCTGGGCCTCACTCCCCCCCACTCACCTCAGCAGTGAGATAGAGTGGGTCTGTCAGATGTACAGTTTCCTCTCGGCTGTTGGGAACCCCTAGCCTTGTGGCCTTCTAATTGCTGAGATCTGGGATAATGCATAATCATTTTATTTTGGTCTTACCATGTAGCCCACATGGACTTGAACCTATGGTGCTCATGTCTCTTCCTTTCCCACGCAGAGTGAATAGGCTACTGTGGTTTGGGGTAGTGACAAGTTTGTGGCTTAGTGTTAATTACTTGGAAACAAGAGCTCCTTCACACTCTTGCTCTTGTAGGTTTGGTTCCCAGTATCCATGTTAGGAGGATTAAACCACCTGCAACTCCAACTTCAAGGGATCTGATCTTCTCTTCTGGCCTCCACAGGTACCCATACTAACACATGGTGCCTCCCCTCCCTTTCCCATACATATATTTAAGATAAACTAAAAAAGAAAAAAGAAAAGAAAGTGAGAGATTTCAGCAATGGCATTGGTGGCCTCTGGAACCATGTACAGATGAGGATTCAAACGTAGTCCACACAGACCAACATCACACCCATGAGGCAGCTGCTCCCCGGAGTTGTACGGTGCACAGCATGGACGCTGGCCCTAGGCAACATGAAACTTCCCTTGGAGAAGTTTCTGATCCCTTCTCCTTGGAGAGTCTCTGATGTGGATGTTTTCCTGATGTTTGAGTTGGACTGGGCTCAAGAGAAGGGCTGGCAGAGGGCTGGCAGAGGGCTGGGCAGTGTATGTGGATGCTAATTGTTGGAAGACGATGTGATTAAGGTAGCAGTCCACCATGTCTGGGTAGCTCTCCAAGCTTGATGCAAAATGGAGGAGTCCCTTTCTCAGAGGGGCTTCCCCCTTTCCTCTGACTTCATCTGGAGAGTGTCTCTGAGCAGGTGCCTGACATTATCTGGAGGACAACTCTGTTCAGAGCTTCCTGTAAACACTGCATGATTTCAGCACCTAAGTCCCCCTGAGCTTTTGCCACTAAGTGATAATTAGGTGTCAATCAGCCCTCCTGCCTTAATGTAACCCTAAGAGCCCTTATCCTACCCCTGAAACAATAAAGTTGAGCTATGTCTTAGGGTTTTACTACTGGGAAGAGACACCATGACCAAGGCAACTCTTATAAGGACAACATTTAATTGGGGCTGGCTTACAGGTTCAGAGGTTCAGTCCATTATCATCAAGGCAGGAGCATGGCAGCATCCAGGCAGGCATGGTGTGAGTTCTACATCTTCATCTGAAGGCTACTGGCTTCCAGGCAGCTAGGATGAGTGTCTTAAAGCCCACGTCCACAATGACACACTTCCTCCAACAAGACCACACCCACTCCAACAAGGCCACACCTCCTAATAGTGCCACTCCCTGGGCCAAGCACATTCAAGCCATCACAAACTGTCTCACTGAAACTGACTCCTAGAAGTCCTTCCATCATACTCATGGCTGTCCAAACCCTGCTCTCTGCTTCTGCTCTCCCTGCTATCATGGACCTGTGGCTGATGGTCCCCGAGGAGAGGGAGATCCACAGCTAGCCATTCTGAGTACTAGGGGTATCCTGAAGGAGGCTGCTTTCTCTCTTTGGAGAAAGCCAACACAGGTAGGCATTCTTTCTCTCTGTTTTCTGGCCACCATCATTTGATTGGTTGCCCAGGGCCATGCAGAAAGAATGACAGATGGACTGTGGTGTCCCCCCCAAACCCCCATTGGTGTGAACCCAGCCACAATGGGTGCTCCTCTGTCTAGGCATCACCCTGAGGACTACATGTCCCAAGGACTTCATGCTGCTGTGGAGCTCCCTCTTAATCTAAGAACTAACTGTGTGGAAGCTCTAAAGGGGTTTCCAGTCCCTCACTGGGCAGTATCTCTGTCACTCACAATAGTGCTTGATCTTTCGGAGCCATTGCTGCTGGAGCAGATTAATGGTGCAGTCACCACCCTAAGAAAGAACTTAGAGATGTAGATTGTCAGCAATGACCACCACCCTTAGAGAGCATTTGGAAAAATAAAATTGTCAGTGAAGCCAGGTTGAGATGTATTTGCTACTGGCTCTGATGTAGAAAATCTTAGGGAACAAATTGAAGTTCAGAAAGGCACACTCTTATTAGTTAAGCTAGGACCCTTTATGGTCGGGGAACAAGAACAATGGTAACACTGGCTGACGTCTTACACCTATTTTACCCTCACCTTCCTGATATAATTTAATAAGAACTGCTGATGAGTAGATGTGCATCCTGAGGTTTTTTTTTTTTTTTTTTTTTTTTTCCTTTTTTTTTTTTTTTTTTTTTCGGAGCTGGGGACCGAACCCAGGGCCTTGCGACATCCTGAGGTTTTAAAGTAGACATAACTGAATTTTATACAATGGTTTAGATTTGTAGCTCTTTTATAATTCTTATAAGATTACCTCTAAAGATAAACAATAAACTAATGAATCCTTTCTTTGTAACTACAATAAGAGAAACTTGGCTGAGCAAACTACCGTGCGTCTCACACTTTGTTAATCTATAACAGCTTAGTTACCGATGTTCATGGGTGCTTGGGAATAATTTGTTTTCTTTGCCTGTACTGTGCAATGTTATTTCTTGTGAAAGGTATGGGGGAACATACTGGTTTTTTCATAGTCATTCACTAGAAGAAAGCTAAAATGTAATCACCTTGTAATTTTGAACCGCTTGAAAGATTTGGCTGGGATATAGAAGCCATGGGAGAAAAAATAAAGTTGGAACATTGTTCCTTTCACTTACCAATTATGTGTCTGTATGCATATATGTATATAAGTATATATGTATGTGTATGTATATGTGTGTATGTAAAGTTTGTGTGGGAATGGGTTGAAGATGTTCTAAATGGGTTAAATCTGTTCTAATGGGTTAAATCTGTATGTGTAAATCTGTATGTGTAAAACTTGTGTGGGTGTATATTGGAGTTTGCTCCATCCACCAACTGTGTGTGTGTGTGTGTGTGTGTGTGTGTGTGTGTGTGTGTGTGTGTACATATGTACATACGTCTATGTGTGAAATGCTTGGAGCCTGCTTGCTGGAACTTTGCTCCATCCAGTCAGTGTGTGAATATGTATATGTCTGTCTGCATGTATTTGTATGTATGAAGTTTTTGAAGTCTGCCTTTTGCTTCATCCTTTGTGTGTGTGTGTGTGTGTGTGTGTGTGTGTGTGTGTGTGTATGAATTTTCCCTCTTTTCTTTCTCGATGGCCCCCAAGGAGTTAAGAGTTCAGAGTTTTTTGCTGGCCACAGGGAGTGGCAGCCACAGTAAGTTACATTTTGTCCCTTCAGGGAAAAGTCTGTGGAGTAATTTTTTTTTAATTGCTGGCTGCCATAGACATCAGCCCCATCAGTATCTGGACCAACCCCCATCAGTTGCTAGTAGTACTGACCTCTACTGGCTGCTTGCCTCAGTTTACCCTGTTGTGCCAAAGCTGATCTTCGGCAAGTGGTTCTGGATGGTCTTGTGCCCCCCACGATGTGAACATTCTTCACCAAATCTGCCAGGGTCTAGGTCTTGGACCTCATTCTCCAGAGAGTGAGCTATCCCAAGAATAAGCATGTTTAACTGTGAGGAAGGTATTATTGACTAACATGGGATGAGAGAGAAAAGGAAACAGAAGACAAAAATGCACTGGGGTTTTCATTGTTCTAGCTGCTCAATTGTAGGAAAATAGAGATATTAACATAATTAGGAAAGTAACAAGTAGAACAAAATTTACAATATTTCAAAAGCTAGAGGTGCATAGTTCAAGAGTAGGGTATTTGTCAATGCCCATGAGGTTTTCAATGTCATCCCTAATGTGCTGGCTAGTTTTATGTCAACTTGACACAAGCTAGAGTTATCTGAACTTCATGAGAAAATGGCCTCCATAAAATCCAGCGGTAAGGAGTTTTCTTAATTAGTGATTGATGAGGGAAAGTCCAGCCCACTGTGGGTGGTGCCATCCCTGGGCAGGTGGTCCTAAGTTCTATAAGAAATCAGGCTGAGCAGACTATGATGAGCAAGCCAGTAAGCAGTATCCCTCCATGGTCTCTGCTTCAGTTCCTGCCTCCAGGTTCCTGCCCTGCTTGATTTCCTGTCCTGACCATTTTCAGTGATGGAATACAATGTAGAAGTATAAGCCAAATAAACCCTTTCCTCCCCAACTTGATATTTGGTCATGTTTTTTCATTGCAGTCATAGAAACCCTACCTAAGACACCTAGTAACAACAGCCAACCAACCAAAACTCCTAAAAACAGCAATCATGAAAACCCTACTGAAATTTGAGAATTACTTATAGAAGCAAAGACAATAGACCATGTAGTGTTAACCACTTCAAAGTTCACAAAACAGAAGGAGTAACATGATATTAATGTGACAAATTAAGGCTAAGGTTCCTGTCCTAGCAATAGATGTGTGCACATATGAGTTAAGCCTCCTTTTATGCAGGTCTACAGAGAAGGAACAACAAGTGGGGCAAAAAGAAACACAAAATGTGTGTGTGTGTGTGTGTGTGTGTGTGTGTGTGTGTGTGTGTAGCTCAGTGATACAGGAAGTTGACTGTAAGTCTTTAAGTAATTTCTTCATGACTGGGATTTGTGGACAACACACACACACACACAGGCACACACACACACACACACACACACTTTTATTTTGAGAGAGAGTCTTATGATGTAGCCCTGGGTGGTCTAGAACCCATTATGTAGTCCAGGCTAGCCTTGAACTCACAGATAGGTATCCACATGCTAGGACTAAAGGTGAGGGTCACTATGCCTGGTCAAAATTTTTTTTATGGTGCTGAGAATTGAAGGCAGGGTTTCTCATGTGCTAAGCATGTACTGTGCTATCAGACCCCCAGCTCTGGTCACAACTGTATAGTCATCTAAAGTGGAGATGAAGGAAGGCTTTTTACCGTGAAGCTAGCAATAATTGGATAAACAGTCATCTGTATATCAAATAACAAAGGTCAAATTTTACAAAGCTAAAATCATAGCGGATGCAGGGAAGCTCCAGACAAGCAAATGTCAACTTGAATTCAATTCTTTGATCAGTGAGGGCTCATTGGGAAAATGAGCTTGGATACAGAGGATCTCAACATCAAATCTATAGAAACAGTACGAGGCTTGTCTCTCTTCCAAACACTTCATAACCTTTCCTTTTTAAGAATTAATAATGTACCACATAAATTTATCTCATTATTATTTTTCACTAAGACAGTTTTTACTGGAGTTCATGGGCAGAGTGGAGGGAGCCACATCCCAGTTTAGAAGTTTCATAAAGGGGTTGGGGATTTTGCTCAGTGGTAGAGCGCTTGCCTAGCAAGAGCAAGGCTCTGGGTTCGGTCCCCAGCTCTGAAAAAAAAAAAAAAAGAAGTTTCATAAAATCGCCAAATGTTGTGGTTGGTAACGGAGGTGACCTTACAAATGCCAAATTTATCCCTAGTAGAGCCACATTGTGTATGGAAGTTTGTGTCCACATATGTTCATATGCATGTGGAAGTCACAGGCTGGTGTCAAGTATCTCCCTCAGTCACATTCCTTCCTCCCCCCTTTCCTTCTTTCTTTCATTCAATTCGTAGAATTTTTATTAATTCTTTGTGAGTCACATAATGTACCCCAAGTCCCACTCATCTCCCCATCCCCTAGTATCTGCCCCTTTCCATTGCAATCTTCCCCAAAATAACACACACACACACACACACACACACACACACACACACACACACACACACACCACCACCACCACCAACAACAACAACAACCAAAGCATAGAAAACATCTCATGGTGGAAGCGTAATGTGTCACGGTGTGTCCTGTCCTACCGTATACTCCTCTGTCCACACATCTTCACTTGCAAATGTTCATTGCAATGAGTCATTGGTCTGGTTCAATATCTCTGGCTTCTGTGACTCCATCAATATTGGATTCTTATTGGGACTCCTCACAGTTATCCAGTTGTAGCCTTGTGTCATGGAAGTCCTGCAGCTTTAGAACAGCAGGACTGGCCCTTTCATGAATCCCAACCACTCACAGATGGTACAGATTTTGGGGTTGGCCAATCCAGAGACCTGGAACTGGACTTGAATGGTAGTTGTCTTACTCAGGGTTTCTATTCCTGTACAAAACATCATGACCCAGAAGCAAGATGGGGAGGAAAGGATTTATTCGGCTTACACTTCTACACTGCTGTTCATCACCACAGGAAGTCAGGACTGGAATTCACAGAGGGTAGGAGCCTGGAGGCAGGAGCCGATGCAGAGGGCACGGAGGGGTGTTAATTACTGGCTTGCTCAGCCTGCTTTCTCATAGAACCCAGCCCATGCATGGCACCACCCACAATTGGCCCTCCCATCTTTGATCTCCAATTGAGAAAATGTCTTATGCTGGATCTCAGAGGCATTTCCTCAATTGAAGCTCCTTTCTCTGTGATAACTTCAGCTTGTGTCACGTTGACACACAAAGCCAGCAAGGACAGTAGCTGAGCCAGTCAGCCCACAGCTCTCCCTTATCCTCACTGTGACCAGGGTGACCTCCTCAGCACTGCTCCAGCTAGGCCATCCAATGCTGCCATTGACTGGGGGCAGGGTCAGCTCTCTTGCTCTCGTGACTTCAGGGCTGGCTCACCTGCACCCACATTTCCAGAGCCAGCCCCGCTGTCCTGCCCAGTCAAGATGGGGGCCCACTCTCCCAAGTGCTGCAGCCTGTGAGGGGCTGAGAAAGTTTTCCTACTCTCACACCCTTGGTGATGGCTTACCTGTGCCAGGGCCAGCTCCACTGTGTTGCCCAGGCAAAGTGCAGAGCCCACTCTCCCAAGTGCTACAGTCAGTGACAAGATAGGCTAGCCCTTCCACTCTCATGATCCCAGGGTCAGCTCTCCTGGCTTCTGCAGATGGCAAGAGGTAGAACACATTACCCCTGAACCTGTACCATCTCACAGCAGATGAGTGATGGGGCCAGTTCTCTCACGCTTTCTCCCTTGGGGCTGGCTCACCCACATTCTCTCCACCTGAGTCAGCCCAAGCAAGGTGCAGGGCCAACTCCCCCCAGTGCTGCAGCCAGTGAGGGGCAGGGCCAGTTCTCCAGTTCTCATGTCCTTAGGTCAGCTTTCCCAACTGCCTCAGATGGTGAGGGGTGAAGGGGCAGAGGGCACCTTTCCCAACCCTCAGGCTACCTCATAGCAGACAAATGGTGGGGCTTTCTGGCTAGCTCACCTGTACCCACTCTACTAGGGCCAGCTCTGTGCTTCCCAGGTGAGTTGCATGGCCTGCTCTCCTGAGTTCTGCAACCAGCAAGGGTCAGGGCCAGCTCACCTGCCCTCATGATCCCAGGGCTAGTTCTCCAACTGCCACAGGTAGTGAGGAGTGAGAGTGGAGAGGATATCGCCCCTGCACCCCCACCACCTCATGGCAGATGAGTAGCAGAATCAGCTTTCCAGTGCTCTAGCTCTCAGGACTGCCTCATCTGCATCCCCCCATCCCCACCCCTAGAGTCAGCTCTGCTATGCTGTCCAGGTGAGGGGCAGGGCTAGCTCTCCCGAGCATATGGCCCAGTGGGAAACTTTCCTGACTGCTGGAGGTGGCAAGGGGCAGGGGCTTATCACTTCTATGCCCACACCACCCCACAAGTGGTAGGGTCAGTTCTCCACACTTCACACCCTTGGAGATGTCTCACCCAACCTCCTCCCCCAGCCCCATTGTGCTGCCTGGGTGTGGTACAGGGTCTGATCTCCTGAGAGATGCCATGATGTGAGATGGGGCCAGCTCTCCTGAGAGCCACATCCAAAGAGGGATAGGGCCAGTTACGTATAGCCCTGGACATCCTCATGGTCCCCTGCAGTTGCCTCAACCAGGGACATCCTCTTGCTCTCTAGTGAAAATATGAGTCTCAGACACTCCCGGCACTGTATAATCATGGACTTAGACAAGGGCCTCAGTGGCAGTTCAGGCTGAGACATCACGATGGGCCCAGGTAGTGGGGCTGACCACTTATAAGAGGCTGCTCTTCTTCACTCAGTTTCCAGTCCCTTCTCTCTTCGTAATGCTCAAGCTTCTCCCACATCCACACCATCAGGGTGAGCTCTGTAGCACTGTCCTGGCTAGCTCACCCAATGCCAAAGTTGGCAAGGCTCAGGACCAGCTCTCCCACCTGCCTTGAGCGGTGAGGAGGGGAAGGCATCTCTTCCTTGCCTATGCCACCACCCGACGGACGATGGTTGAGGTCTGCTCACTGGAGCCCTCGTCTCCAAGGTCAGCTTTATTGTGCTCCCCTGGTGATGTACAAGGCCCACTTTTCTGAGTACTTGAACCAGTGAGGGAAGAGGCCAGCTATGCACAGCCCTTGAACAGCAACATGGTCCCAGGCAGCAGCCCAGACCAGGGACATCTGTATACCCTTTGGTGGTAATATGGGCCATGGACATCAACACAGACCCCTTCTGCACGGTCATGGATCCTGACATGGCCTTCAATAGCAGCAACACCTTCACCATGGCCTCAGGAGGCAGGACAGGTTACTCAGAACAGGCTGTTCCTCTCCACCCTCGCTTTCTAGTTCTGTTTCCTTCATAACTCTCAGACATACGTTTTTATTTCTCTCCCATCTCGCCACCACATACTTGTACACTGTAGTGGCACCCACTAGGGGGGCGGTTCACTCTGTGGGTGGGCTTTCTTTCTTTTTATTTTTCTTTTTTTTCCCTCCATCTTTATTAAATTGAGTATTTCTTATTTACATTACAATTGTTATTCCCTTTCCCGGTTTCCAGGCCAACATCCCCCTAACCCCTCTCCCTCCCCTTTTATATGGGTGTTCCCCTCCCCATCCTCCCCCCATTACTGCCCTCCCCCCAACAATCCTGTTCACTGGGGATTCAGTCTTGGCAGGACCCAGGGCTTCCCCTTCCACTGGTGCTCTTACTAGGATACTCAATGCTACCTATGAGGTCAGAGTCCAGGGTCAGTCCATAGTCTTTAGGTAGTGGCTTAGTCCCTGGAAGCCCTGGTTGGTTGGCATTGTTGTTCATATGGGGCCTCAAGCCCCTTCAAGCTCATTCAGTCCTTTCTCTGATTCCTTCAACGGGGGTCCCGTTCTCAGTTCAGTGGTTTGCTGCTGGCATTCGCCTATGTATTTGCCGTATTCTGGCTGTGTCTCTCAGGAGAGATCTACATCGGGTTCCTGTCAGTCTGCACTTCTTTGCTTCATCCATCTTATCTGTTGGTGGCTGTAGATGTAGAGGCCATATGTGGGGCAGGCTCTGAATGGGTGTTCCTTCAGTCTCTGTTCTAAACTTTGCCTCCCTATCTCCCCCCCCCACCAAGGGTATTCTTGTTCCCCTTTTAAAGAAGGAGTGAAGCATCCACATTTTGGTCATCCTTCTTGAGTTTCATGTGTTTTGTACATTTAAGGTAATTTGAGCATTTGGGCTAATATCCACTTATCAATAAGTGCATACCATGTGTGCTTTTCTGTGATTGGGTTATCTCACTCAGGATGATATTTTCCAGTTCCATCCATTTGTCTATGAATTTTATAAAGTCATTGTTTTTGATAGCTGAATAATATCCAATTGTATAGATGTACCACATTTTCTGTATCCATTCCTCTGTTGAAGGGCATCTGGGTTCTTTCCAGCTTCTGGCTATTATAAATAAGGCTGCTATGAACATAGTGGAGCACGTGTCTTTGTTATATGTTGGGGCATCTTGTAAGTATATGCCCAAGAGAGGTATAGCTGGATCCTCAGGCAGTTCAATGTCCAATTTTCTGAGGAACCTCCAGACTGATTTCCAGAATAGTTGTACCAGTCTGCAATCCCACCAACAATGGAGGAGTGTTCCTCTTTCTCCACATCCTCGCCAGCATCTGCTGTTGCCGGAGTTTTTGATCTTAGCCATTCTGACTTGTGTGAGGTGAAATCTCAGCGTTGTTTTGATTTGCATTTCCCTTATGACTAAAGATGTTGAACATTTCTTTGGGTGCTTTTCAGACATTCAGCATTCCTCAGCTGTGAATTCTTTGTTTAGCTCTGAGCCCCATTTTTCTTTTCTTTTCTTTTTTTATTCTTTGGAGCTGGGGGCCGAACCCAGGGCCTTGTGCTTGCTAGGCAAGTGCTCTATCACTGAGCTAAATCCCTAACCCCAGCCCCATTTTTTAATAGGGTTATTTGTCTCCCTGCAGTCTAACTTCATGTGTTCTTTGTATATTTTGGATATGAGCCCTCTATCAGTTGTAGGATTGGTAAAGATCTTTTCCCAATCTGTTGGTTGCCGTTTTGTCCTAACCACAGTGTCCTTTGCCTTACAGAAGCTTTGCAGTTTTATGAGATCCCATTTGTCAATTCTTGATCTTAGAGCATAAGCCATTGGTGTTTTGTTCAGGAAATTTTCTCCAGTGCCCATGTGTTCCAGATGCTACCCCATTAGTAGCATTCTATTAGTTTGAGTGTATCTGGTTTGATGTGGAGGTCCTTGATCCACTTGGACTTAAGCTTTGTATAGGGTGATAAGCATGGATCGATCTGCATTCTTCTACATGTTGACCTCCAGTTGAACCAGCACCATTTGCTGAAAATGCTATCTTTTTTCCATTGGATGGTTTTGGCTCCTTTGTCAAAAATCAAGGGACCATACGTATGTGGGTTCTTTCCTGGGTCTTCAATTCTATTCCATTGGTCTATCTGTCTGTCTCTGTACCAATACCATACAGTTTTTATCACGATTGCTCTGTAATACTGCTTGAGTTCAGGGATAGTGATTCCCCCTGAAGTCCTTTTATTGTTGAGGATAGTTTTAGCGATCCTGGGTTTTTTGTTATTCCAGATGAATTTGCAAATTGTTCTGTCTAACTCTCTGAAGAATTGGATTGGAATTTTGATGGGGATTGCAATGAGTTTGTAGATCGCTTTTGGTAAAATGGCCATTTTTACTATATTAATCCTGCCAATCCATGAGCATCTTCTTTCCATCTTCTGAGGTCTTCTTCAATTTCCTTCTTCAGTGTCTTGAAGTTCTTATTGTACAGATCTTTTACTTGCTTTGTTAAAGTCACACCGAGGTACTTTATATTATTTGGGTCTATTATGAAGGGTGTCGTTTCCCTAATTTCTTTCTCGGCTTGTTTCTCTTTTGTATAGAGGAAGGCAACTGATTTATTTGAGTTAATTTTATACCCAACCACTTTGCTGAAGTTGTCTATCAGCTTTAGTAGTTCTCTGGTGGAACTTTTGGGATCACTTAAATAGACTATCATATCATCTGCAAATAGTGATATTTTGACTTCTTCCTTTCCAATCTGTATCCCTTTGATATCCTTTTGTTGTCTGATTGCTCTGGCTAGGAGTTCGAAAACTATACTGAATAAGTAGGGAAAGAGTGGGCAGCCTTGTCTAGACCCTGATTTTAGTGGGATTGCTTTAAGTTTCTCTCCATTTAGTTTAATATTAGTTACTGGTTTGCTGTATATGGCTTTTACTATGTTTAGGTATGGGTCTTGAATTCCTGTTCTTTCCAGAACTTTTATCACGAGGGGTGTTGAATTTTGTCAAATGCTTTCTCAGCATCTAATGGAATGATCATGTGGTTTTTATCTTTCAGTTTGTTTATATAGTGGATTACGTTGATGTTTTTCTGTATATTAAACCATCCCTGCATCCCTGGGATGAAGCCTACTTGATCATGATGGATGATTGTTTTAATGTGCTCTTGGATTCGATTTGCAAGAATTTTATTGAGTATTTTTGCGTTGATATTCATAAGGGAAATTGGTCTGAAGTTGTCTTTCTTTGTTGGGTCTTTGTGTGGTTTAGGTATAAGTAATTGTGGCTTCGTAGAAGGTATTCGGGAGTGCTCCATCTGTTTCAATTTTGTGGAATAGTTTGGATAATATTGGTATGAGGTCTTCTATGAAGGTGTGATAGAATTCTGCACTGAACCCATCTGGACCTTGGCTCTTTTTGGTTGGGAGACTTTTAATGACTGCTTCTATTTTGTTAGGAGTTATGGGGTTGTTTAACTGGTTTATCTGTTCCTGATTTAACTTCGGTACCTGGTATCTGTCTAGGAAATTGTCCATTTCCTGCAGATTTTCAAGTTTTGTTGAATATAGGCTTTTGTGGTAGGATCTGGTGATTTTCTGAATTTCCTCTGATTCTGTTGTTATGTTTCTCTTTCCATTTCTGATTTTGTTAATTCGGATACTCTCTGTGCCCTCTGGTTAGTCAGGCTAAGGGTTTATCTATCTTGTTGATTTTCTCAAAGAACCAGCTTTTGGTTCTATTGATTCTTTGTATAGTCCTTTTTGTTTCTATTTGGTTGATTTCAGCTCTGAGTTTGATTATTTCCTGCCTTCTACTCCTCCTGGGTGTATTTGCTTCTTTTTGTTCTAGAGCTTTTAGGTGTGCTGTCAAGCTGGTGACATATGCTCTTTCCTGTTTCTTTCTGCAGGCAGTCAGAGCTATGAGTTTTCCTCTTAGCACAGCTTTCATTGTGTCCCATAAGTTTGGGTATGTTGTACCTTCATTTTCATTAAATTCTAAAAAGTCTTTAATTTCTTTCTTTATTTCTTCCTTTGTCAGGTTATCATTTGAGTAGAGCATTGTTCAACTTCCACGTATACATGGGCATTCTTTCCCTATTGTTATTGAAGACCAGCTTTAGCCCGTGGTGGTCTGATAGGACACATTGGATTATTTCTATCTTTCTGTATCTGTTGAGGCCTGTTTTGTGACTGATTATATGGTTAATTTTGGAGAAAGTACCATGAGGTGGTGAGAAGAAGGCATATCCTTTTGTTTTAGGATAGAATGTTCTATAAATATCTGTTAAGTCCATTTGGTTCATAACTTCTTTTAGTCTGTCTATGTCTCTGTTTAATTTCTGTTTCCATGATCTGTCCATTGATTAGAGTGGGGTGTTGAAATCTCCTATTATTATTGTGTGAGGTGCAATGTGTGCTTTGAGCTTTAGTAAGGTTTCTTTTACATATGTAGGTGCCCTTGTATTTGGGGCATAGATATTTAGGATTGAGGGTTCATCTGGTGGATTTTTCCTTCGATGAATATGAAGTGTCCTTCCTTACCTGTTTTGATGACTTTTGGTTAAAAATCAATTTTATTCAGTATTAGAATGGCCACTCCAGCTTGCTTCTTCAGACCATGCTTGGAACGTTGTTGTCCAACGTCTGAGGTAGTGTTGTGTTTGTCTCTGAGGTGTGTTTCCTGTAGGGAGCAAAATGCTGGGTCCTCATTGCATATCCAGTTTGTTAATCTGTGTCTTTTTATTGGGGAATTGAGAGCATTGATGTTGAGAGATATTAAGAAATAGTGATTATTGCTTCCTGTTATATTCATATTTGGATGTGAGGTTATGTTTGTGTGCTTGTCTTCTCTTTGTTTTGTTGCAAAATGATTAGTTTCTTGCTTTTTCTAGGGTGTAGCTTGCCTCTTTGTGTTGGGCTTTACCATTTATTATCCTTTGTAGCGCTGGATTTGTAGAGAGATATTGTGTAAATTTGCTTTTGTCATGAAATATCTTGGTTTCTTCATCTATGTTAATTGAGAGTTTTGCTGGATACAGTAACCTGGGCTGGCATTTGTGTTCTCTAAGGGTCTGTATGATATCTGTCCAGGCTTTCATAGTCTCTGGTGAGAACTCTGGTGTGATTCTGATAGGTCTGCCTTTATATGTTACTTGACCTTTTTCCTTTACTGCTTTTAATATTCTTTCTTTATTTTGTGCGTTTGGTGTTTTGACTATTATGTGACGGGAGGTGTTTCTTTTCTGGTCCAATTTATTTGGGGTTCTGTAGGCTTCTTGTATGCCTATGGGTATCTCTTTTTTTAGGTTAGGGAAGTTTTCTTCTATGATTTTGTTGAAGATATTTACTGGTCCTTTGAGCTGGGAGTCTTCACTCTCTTCTATACCTATTATCCTTAGGTTTGATCTTCTCATTGAGTCCTGGATTTCCTGTATGTTTTGGACCAGTAGCTTTTTCCGCTTTACATTATCTTTGACAGTTGAGTCAATGATTTCTATGGAATCTTCTGCTCCTGAGATTCTCTCTTCTATCTCTTGTATTCTGTTGGTGATGCTTGTATCTACGGCTCCTTGTCTCTTCCTTTGTTTTTTATATCCAGGGTTGTCTCCCTTTGTGCTTTCTTTATTGCTTCTATTTCCATTTTTAATTCCTTCACCTGTTTGATTGTGTTTTCCTGTAATTCTTTCAGGGATTTTGTGTTTCCTCTTTATAGGCTTTTGCTTGTTTATTTGTGTTTTCTTGCATTTCTGTAAGGGGGTTCTTTATGTCTTTCTTGAAGTCCTCCATCATCATGATCAATTGTGATTTTAAATGTAGATCTTACTTTTTTGGTGTTTTTGGATATTCAGTGTTTGCTTTGGTGGGAGAATTGGGCTCCGATGATGCCATGTAGTCTTGGTTTCTGTTGCTTAGGTTCCTGTGCTTGCCTCTCCTCATCAGGTTGTCTCTGGTGTTACCTTGTTCTGCTATTTCTGACAGTGGCTAGACCGTCCTATAGGCCTGTGTGTCAGGAATGCTGTAGCCCTGTTTTCCTGTTTTCTTTCAGCTAGCTATGGGGACAGAGTGTTCTTCTTTCAGGTGTGTAATACTTCCTGTCTACTGGTCTTCAGCTGTTCCTGTGGGTGTGTGTCCTGAGTCCACCAGGCAGGTCACTTGGAGCAGAAAAGTTGGTCTTACCTCTGGTCTTGGGCCTGAAGTCTCTCCTCGGGGACTGCATTTCAGCTCTCCGTGAGGGCAGCAACCAGAAGGCTCCATTTTTCATGGATAGGACTTCTCTGTGTAGCCCTGGCTGTCCTGGAACTTGTTTTGTAGAACAGGCTGACCTTGAAATTATAGATCTGCTTAGCTCTGTCTCCTGAGTGATGGGGCTAAAGGTGTGCACCACCACCGCCTGGTCTGAAAAGAAAGTTAATTAATTAATTAATTAAATGTGAACACACTGTAATTGTCTTCAGACACACCAGAATAGGTGCATCAGATCCCATTACTGATGGTTGTGAGCCACCATGTGGTTGCTGGGATTTGAACTCAGAACCTCTGGAAGAGCAGTCAGTGCTTCTTTTTTTTTTTTAAAGATTTATTCATTTATTATATGTAAGTACACTGTAGCTGTCTTCAGACACACCAGAAGAGGGCATCAGATCCCATTACAGATGGTTGTGAGCCACCATGTGGTTGCTGGGATTTGAACTCAGGACCTCTGGAAGAGCAGTCGGTGCTCTTAACCACTGAGCCATCTCTCCAGCCCCAGTCAGTGCTTCTAACCGTTGAGCTACCTCTCCAGCCCTGGAAAGAAAGTTTTAATGCTTTCACTGAGAAAGTTCTTTTGGTTATTTTGGAACCACTTCAGCTATGATTATAGCCACACCATGCTGCTCCCCCATTCAGCCTGGAGGATGTGTAGTGCTGGAGCTTACCATGCATCATCAGGCCCAAATAGAGATCTTTCAAATCTGTGTCTAATCTGGGGTGGTAGTGCATGCCTGTAAGCTCAGCATTTGGGAGAAGGGGGCGGGAGCACTAGGAGTGCCAGGTTTGTCCTCAGATGTTTGTCCTCAAGTCTGGTGCCACGGAGGAGAGCTTCATCCTAAAGTGCCTTGACCCTCCTGCAAATTTAAGCAAACACTTTGTGGTCTGGCAGGAGCAGAGTTCGTGGGGGTGGGTGAGAGAGCAGCAAGACCCAGAGGGTCAGAAGTCCTCCAACATTGATTTTTTTCCCCTGGCTTACAACATAAAATGAGGTGAGTTAGTTACAAGGACTCATCTTAGAGGTGGCAGATAAACACAAACATGACACAGAAAATAAAAATCTTGCCACCCAGAGGTTGTCTGAGTTTGACTGTTCATGTCTGGGCTTTTAGGGGCATCGGGACTCTGTGTAGGGCCTCTGAGATACTGCAGATGAGACTTGGTATCTAATCAAAAAGTGGAGAGGCTTTAAACCACCATAAGTGGATGGGGGATCTGGATGTGATTAGCAGTTTTGTAGAGACAAAGAGCACACATGTCCCATAGTCTGTCCCCGCTGTGTCCTGGTGTTTATTTACAACTGCCAATGTGTGTTGGCTAGAGGCTTAGAATATGCTCTTCTGTTCAAACTACACAGAACTTCAATCCAGTCTGGGCTGCGTGAGACCTAGTCTTAAAAAACAAAGACAAGCCAGGTGTGGTTGTGTATGTCTTTAATCTCAGCATATGGGAGGCAGAGGCAGGCAAATTTATGTGAATTCAAAGCTATCCTGGTCTACAGAATGAGTTCCAGGACAGCCAGGGCTACACAGAAAAACCCTGTCTCAAAAACTCAAAAGTCAAAACCCAAAAACAAACCAACCAACCAACCAACCAACCAACCAACCAACCAACCTACCAACCTACCAACCTCTAAAAGAAGACAACAAAAAGACTTAGCCAAGGAGTCAGGATGAGGGCATAGAGGCAGGAGTTCAAAGCCAGCTTGGTCTACACAGTAAGTTTGAAGCCAGCCTTGATTAGAGAATGAAGCCCTGCTTCAAATGAAACAGAACAGAAGAAATGACTACAACAAGGTCTAAATAATGGTTTCAGAACTACAGCTGGTCAAAGGACAGATAGAAAAGCAATGGGAAGAAACAAGGTCTTTCTACCTCTGCTCCCACCTTCTCGCTTGGACTTGGGACAGTCAATCTGGGAACTGGGTGTAGAGGACTTGTTCTTCTTCTCAGGTGTGGTCTTGGAACATTGTCAGATATCCCAGATCCTTGGTGGTCAACCTTTGTCATGGAGAGAAAGACAGGGCGGTGTGTGTGGACAGGGAGGTTCTTTCTGCAGCCTCCAGAGCGTGCTCTTGACTGGCTCTGCAGGGACTTCCTGACTGTGATGACAATAAACAGGTTCTGAGCCGACTGAGATCAGAAGGCTCTTCTGGAAAGGGGGAAGAGTCAGTGCAGAGGGTCTGGGCTGGAGTTCGTTGCCGGGCTTGGGACAGTAAAGAGGGTAAAGCTTTGAAGGAGCTGAGGACAGAGGGAGAGGTGACTGGGAAGGAGGTGGGGAAAAGACTAGATTTTACTCTCAGAGTCATGAGAGCCGCTGAAGATTTGAAGGATGGAAGTGTGTTCAGACTTCTCCAGGAGCTTCAGTTCTCCATTATGGTACAGGATCAAGGTGGGAAGGAGAACCCTAGTGGGAGCTTCATATCAGCAAGTGCTTTGTCAACACCTCTGTGGGGGAAGAGCAGAGACTGTCCTGGGCAGCCAAGGTGATGGAGCTGCTCATGGTCCTGAGTGGAGATGTTGCAGCTGGACTGCCGCACCTCAGCACCCAGGACCACGAGAGTCTCAGTGAGGACAGCAGTCTCCACAGTTATGTGCAGGCAGACAGCAGTGCGAGTGCCCTACAGTGGCTTGGAGGCTGAGTACATCTCCCGCATGCGCATCAAACCTGGCATCTCGTTCTCAGGGACTTCCATCCCCAGGCAGCCAGTCCGATGTCCGCGACTTTGTAGGGCAGTTTATCAGACATGCAGGTGGCGCTTCTGCTCGGAGTGATGAACTCTGTGAAGGAGGCCGGGCGGTGCAGGGCAGCAACTTACTCTTAAGTTACAGCCCCATGTTGTGCTGGGTGGTGCACACCTGTAATCCTGGGTACGCGGTGAGCTCAAGGGCAGCATGGGTTTTGTGAGGTGCTTTTCTAAAAACCATAAAAACAAACAAACAAACAAAAAACAAGAAAAAACACAAGTCAAAATCAAACCAACAGAATACATACAAAAATATCAATGAAACATCCAAGAACCCAAACCCGAGGATCCCTGCCTGCAGCAGCTCTCTGCTCCCAAACCCCGTGGGAGAGAGCCCTCACTGCCTGGACAGGTGGGCACTCCTGAGGCTGCAGAGCGGAAGAGACCACCAACACTGCCCACCCCTGCTCACATCCCTGGCCCAAGAGGAAATTGTATACAGCCTCTGGGTTCCCGTAGAGGAGGGCCCAGGAGCAGCAGGTCCGCTGCGTCTGAGACACCGCCTGAACCTGAAGGGACTGACCAGATAAACAGTTCTCTGGGGGCTGGGGATTTAGCTCAGTGGTAGAGCGCTTACCTAGGAAGCGCAAGGCCCTGGGTTCGGTCCCCAGCTCCGAAAAAAAGAACCAAAACAAACAAACAAACAAACAAACAAACAAAAAAACCAAAAAACAGTTCTCTGCACCCAAATCCCGTGGGAGGGAGAGCTAAACCTTCAGAGAGGCAGACATGCCTGGGAAACCAGAAGAGACTGCACTCTGCCCACATCTCTGACTCCAGAGGAAAACACCAAACGCCATCTGGAACCCTGGTGCACTGAAGCTCCCGGAAAGGGCAGTGCAGATCTTCCTGGTTGCTGCCACCGTGGAGAGCTCGTAAGCAACACCCCACGAGCAAACTTGAGCCTCGGGACCACAGGTAAGACAAACCTTCCTACTCCAAGCAACCTGCCTAGTGAACTCAGGACACAGGCCCACAGGAACTGTGTTACAGCTGAAGACCTGTAGATAGGAAAAACTACACACCCGAAAGCAGAATACTCTGTTCCCATAACTGGCTGAAAGAAAACCGGAAAACAGGTCTACAGCACCCCTGACACACAGGCTTATAGGACAGTCTAGCCACTGTCCTCTAGTAACACTAGAGATAATCTGATGGCGAGAGGCAAATGCAGGAATCCAAGCAATAGAAACCAAGACTACATGGCATCATCGGAGCCCAATTCTCCCACCAAAGCAAACACTGAATATCCAAACACACCAGAAAAGCAAGATCTAGTTTCAAAATCATATTTGATCATGATGCTGGAGGACTTCAAGAAAGACATGAAGAACTCCCTTAGAGAAACACAGGAAAATATAAATAAACAAGTAGAAGCCTACAGAGAGGAATCACAAAAATCCCTGAAAGAATTCCAGGAAAACACAATCAAACAGTTGAAGGAATTAAAAATGGAAATAGAAGCAATCAAGAAAGAACACATGGAAACAACCCTGGATATAGAAAACCAAAAGAAGAGACAAGGAGCCGTAGATACAAGTTTCACCAACAGAATACAAGAGATAGAAGAGAGAATCTCTGGAGCAGAAGATTCCATAGAAATCATTGACTCAACTGTCAAAGATAATGTAAAGCGGAAAAAGCTACTGGTCCAAAACATACAGGAAATCCAGGACTCAATGAGAAGATCAAACCTAAGGATAATAGGTATAGAAGAGAGTGAAGACTCCCAACTCAAAGGACCAGTAAATATCTTCAACAAAATCATAGAAGAAAACTTCCCTAACCTAAAGAAAGAGATACCCATAAGCATACAAGAAGCCTACAGAACTCCAAATAGATTGGACCAGAAAAGAAACTCCTCCCGTCACATAATAGTCAAAACACCAAATGCACAAAATAAAGAAAGAATATTAAAAGCAGTAAAGGAAAAAGGTCAAGTAACATATAAAGGCAGACCTATCAGAATCACACCAGACTTTTCGCCAGAGACTATGAAAGCCAGAAGATCCTGGACAGATTTCATACAGACCCTAAGAGAACACAACTGCCAGCCCAGGTTACTGTATCCTGCAAAACTCTCAATTAACATAGATGGAGAAACCAAGATATTCCATGACAAAACCAAATTTACACAATATCTTTCTACAAATCCAGCACTACAAAGGATAATAAATGGTAAAGCCCAACATAAGGAGGCAAGCTACACCCTAGAAGAAGCAAGAAACTAATCGTCTTGGCAACAAAACAAAGAGAAGAAAAGCACACAAACATAACCTCATTTCCAAATATGAATATAACAGGAAGCAATAATCACTATTCCTTAATATCTCTCAACATCAATGGACTCAACTCCCCAATAAAAAGACATAGATTAACAAACTGGATATGCAACGAGGACCCTGCATTCTGCTGCCGACAGGAAACACACCTCAGAGACAAAGACAGACACTACCTCAGAGTGGAAGGCTGGAAAACAAATTTGCAAGCAAAGGGTCAGAAGAAGCAAGCTGGAGTAGCCATTCTAATATCAAATAAAATCAATTTTCAACTAAAAGTCATCAAAAAAGATAAGGAAGATAAGTCATCATATTCATCAAAGGAAAAATCCACCAAGATGAACTCTCAATCCTAAATATCTATGCCCCAAATACAAGGGCACCTACATATGTAAAAGAAACCTTACTAAAGCTCAAAACACACATTGAACCTCACACAATAATAGTAGGAGATTTCAACACCCCACTCTCATCAATGGACAGATCATGGAAACAGAAATTAAACAGAGACGTAGACAGACTAAGAGAAGTCATGAGCCAAATGGTCTTAACAGATATTTATAGAACATTCTATCTTAAAGCAAAAGGATATACCTTCTTCTCAGCTCCTCATGGTACTTTCTCCAAAATTGACCATTTAATTGGCCAAAAAACGGGCCTCAACAGGTACAGAAAGGGAGAAATAATCCCATGCATGCTATCAGACCACCACGGGCTAGAGCTGGTCTTCAATAACAATAAGGGAAGAATGCCCACACATACGTGGAAATTGAACAATGCTCTACTCAATGATAACCTGGTCAAGAACGAAATAAAGAAAGAAATTAAAGACTTTTTAGAATTTAATGAAAATGAAGGTACAACATACCCAAACTTATGGGACACAATGAAAGCTGTGCTAAGAGGAAAACTCATAGCTCTGACTGCCTGCAGAAAGAAACAGGAAAGAGCATATGTCACCAGCTTGACAGCACACCTAAAAGCTCTAGAACAAAAAGAAGCAAATACACCCAGGAGGAGTAGAAGGCAGGAAATAATCAAACTCAGAGCGGAAATCAACCAAGTAGAAACAAAAATGACCATAGAAAGAATCAACAGAACCAAAAGCTGGTTCTTTGAGAAAATCAACAAGATAGATAAACCCTTAGCCAGACTAACGAGAGGACACAGGGAGTGTGTCCAAATTAACAAAATCAGAAATGAAAAGGGAGACATAACTACAGATTCAGAGGAAATTCAAAAAATCATCAGATCTTACTATAAAAGCCTATATTCAACAAAACTTGAAAATCTTCAGGAAATGGACAATTTCCTAGACAGATACCAGGTACCGAAGTTAAATCAGGAACAGATAAACCAGTTAAACAACCCCATAACTCCTAAGGAAATAGAAGCAGTCATTAAAGCTCTCCCAACCAAAAAGAAGCCAGGTCCAGACGGGTTTAGTGCAGAATTCTATCAGACCTTCATAGAAGACCTCATACCAATACTATCCAAACTATTCCACAAAATTGAAACAGATGGAGTGCTACCGAATTCCTTCTATAAAGCCACAATTACTTATACCTAAACCACACAAAGACCCAACAAAGAAAGACAACTTCAGACTAATTTCCCTTATGAATATCGATGCAAAAATACTCAATAAAATTCTGGCAAACCGAATCCAAGAGCACATCAAAACAATCATCCATCATGATCAAGTAGGCTTCATCCCAGGCATGCAGGGATGGTTTAATATACAGAAAAACATCAACGTGATCCATTATATAAACAAACAGAAAGAACAAAACCACATGATCATTTCATTAGATGCTGAGAAAGCATTTGACAAAATTCAACACCCATTCATGATAAAAGTCCTGGAAAGAATAGGAATTCAAGGCCCAAACCTAAACATAGTAAAAGCCATATACAGCAAACCAGTTGCTAACATTAAATTAAATGGAGAGAAACTTGAAGCAATCCCACTAAAATCCGGGAGTAGACAAGGTTGCCCACTCTCTCCCTACTTATTCAATATAGTTCTTGAAGTTCTAGCCAGAGCAATCAGACAACAAAAGGAGGTCAAGGGGATACAGATCGGAAAAGAAGAAGTCAAAATATCACTATTTGCAGATGATATGATAGTATATTTAAGTGATCCCAAAAGTTCCACCAGAGAACTACTAAAGCTGATAGACAACTTCAGCAAAGTGGCTGGGTATAAAATTAACTCAAATAAATCAGTAGCCTTCCTCTACACAAAAGAGAAACAAGCCGAGAAAGAAATTAGGGAAACGACACCCTTCATAATAGACCCAAATAATATAAAGTACCTCGGTGTGACTTTAACCAAGCAAGTAAAAGATCTGTACAATAAGAACTTCAAGACTCTGAAGAAAGAAATTGAAGACCTCAGAAGATGGAAAGATCTCCCATGCTCATGGATTGGCAGGATTAATATAGTAAAAATGGCCATTTTACCAAAAGTGATCTACAGATTCAATGCAATCCCCATCAAAATACCAATCCATTTCTTCAAAGAGTTAGACGGAACAATTTGCAAATTCATCTGGAATAACAAAAAACCCAGGATCGCTAAAACTATCCTCAACAATAAAAGGACTTCAGGGGGAATCACTATCCCTGAACTCAAGCAGTATTACAGAGCAATAGTGATAAAAACTGCATGGTATTGGTACAGAGACAGACAGATAGACCAATGGAACAGAATTGAAGACCCAGAAATGAACCCAGGCACCTATGGTCCCTTGATTTTTGACAAAGGAGCCAAAACCATCCAATGGAAAAAAGATAGCATTTTCAGCAAATGGTGCTGGTTCAACTGGAGGTCAACATGTAGAAGAATGCAGATCGATCCATGCTTATCACCCTGTACAAAGCTTAAGTCCAAGTGGATCAAGGACCTCCACATCAAACCAGATACACTCAAAGTAATAGAAGAAAAACTAGGGCAGCATCTGGAACACATGGGCACTGGAGAAAATTTCCTGAACAAAACACCAATGGCTTATGCTCTAAGACCAAGAATTGACAAATGGGATCTCATAAAACTGCAAAGCTTCTGTAAGGCAAAGGACACTGTGGTTAGGACAAAACGGCAACCAACAGATTGGGAAAAGATCTTTACCAATCCTACTACAGATAGAGGGCTTATATCCAAAATATACAAAGAACTCAAGAAGTTAGACCGCAGGGAGACAAATAACCCTATTAAAAAATGGGGTTCAGAGCTAAACAAAGAATTCACAGCTGAGGAATGCCGAATGGCTGAGAAACACCTAAAGAAATGTTTAACCTCTTTAGTCATAAGGGAAATGCAAATCAAAACAACCCTGAGATTTCACCTCACACCAGTGAGAATGGCTAAGATCAAAAACTCAGGTGACAGCAGATGCTGGCAAGGATGCGGAGAAAGAGGAACACTCCTCCATTGTTGGTGGGATTGCAGACTGGTACAACCATTCTGGAAATCAGTCTGGAAGTTCCTCAGGAAATTGGACATTGAACTACCTGAGGACCCAGCTATACCTCTCTTGGGCATATACCCAAAAGATGGTCCAACATACAACAAAGACACATGCTCCACTATGTTCATCGCAGCCTTATTTATAATAGCCAGAAGCTGGAAAGAACCCAGATGCTCTTCACCAGAGGAATGGATACAGAAAATGTGGTACATCTACACAATGGAATACTACTCAGCTATCAAAACAATGACTTTTTGAAATTCATAGACAAATGGATGGAACTGGAAAATATCATCCTAAGTGAGGTAACCCAATCACAGAAAAACACACATGGTATGCACTCATTGATAAGTGGCTATTAGCCCAAATGCTTGAATTACCCTAGATGCCTAGAACAAATGAAACTCAAGACGAATGATCAAAATGTGAATGCTTCACTCCTTCTTTAAAAGGGGAACAAGAATACCCTTGGCAGGGAATAGAGAGGCAAAGATTAAAACAGAGACAGAAGGAACACCCATTCAGAGCCTGCCCCACATGTGGCCCATACATATACAGCCACCCAATTAGACAAGATGGATGAAGCAAAGAAGAGCAGGCAGACAGGAACCACATGTATATCTCTCCTGAGAGACACAGCAAGAATACAACAAATACAGAGGCGAATGCCAGCAGCAAACCATGAACTGAGAACAGGACCCCCGTTGAAGGAATCAGAGAAAGAACTGGAAGAGCTTGAAGGGGCTCGAGAGCCCATATGAACAACAATGCCAAGCAACCAGAGCTTCCAGGGACTAAGCCACTACCTAAAGACTATACATGGACTGACCCTGGACTCTGACCTCATAGGTAGCAATGAATATCCTAGTAAGAGCACCAGTGGAAGGGGAAGCCCTGCTAAGGTCCTGCTAAGACTGAACGTGATTGCTGGGGGGAGGGTGGCAATAGGAGGAGGATGGGGAGGGGAACACCCATAAGGAAGGGGAGGGGGAGGGATTAGGGGGATGTTGGCCCGTAAACCGGGAAAGGGAATAACACTCGAAATGTAAATAAGAAATACTCAAGTTAAAAAAAAAATCCAAGAAAAACCAGACTAAACACTCAGAGAGAGCTCTATGCTCTAGCTAAACCTGTATTGAGCCTAACGGAGTTTCTGGAAGCCCTGTCTCCATGTAGTTCTGGGAAGGAGTGTGGATTGCTCTGTCTTTATGTTCCTACCATGCTGTTAAAAGTGCATGGTGCACCCGCCACACACCAAAGAATAAAAACCTTAGCTGCCCTTCCCAATTCTGCCACCAGATGGCGGCATGGCCCCGTGGGTGGATTTCTCTAGGCGCAGTAAATGGTGTGCAGGTGCTAAGGGTGCTAAGGTGATGTTTTGAGAGGAAGAACATTGGCAGAAAATAGAAACGTCTGTTATAGGTACAACTCAACTTTAACAAGCAAATGCACTGCGGTTAAACAACTTCCTCTCAGAGTTACTCTGTGCTCATTATCCAGAGTAGTCCTGAAATAATACATATGTCTTTTGATTGCATAGTTCAAATATTTTCTTCTGCTCTCCAGGACTCTTTTTTACCCATTCCTATAAGAATATGAATTTCTTCTGGTCTCATTTAAGGACACCTTTCATTTACTGGGGACCAACTGTGTGCCGTGAATGTTTACATATTGGGTTCTATCTATTTCTCACAACAACCGTGAAATAATTGCTATTAGTCCAATTTTACAAATATAAAAACTGGTGTGGGTAAGTGATTGGCTCCAGAACAAGACAGAGGCAGAGTTGGTTTGAATCCCCAATTGATTGGCCTCCACGTTCAACTGCCTCTCATGGGATTTCTCAACCTTGGTGTCGTTGATAAGTAGGACTGGATAACTCTTTGTTAAGGTGAATGCTATAGGCCAGTGTTTCTCAATTTTCCTAATGCTGAGACACTTTAATACAGTTCTTCACCTTGTGGTGACCCCCAACCATAAAAGAATTTCGCTGCTACTTCATTACTGTAATTTTGCTACTGTTATGAATCATAATGTAGATGTCTGATCTGTGATCCAAAGGGGTCCCGACCCACAGGTTGAGAACCACTGCTGTAGGCTCTGTAGTATTGCAGTATTCCTTTGTCTTTTAAATTTTGAGGAACAGTGAGCTAGGGTCTTGCCTGTGTTGTAACCTTCCTTCCTTGCACCCACTCTTCCTATTTCCAAGATGAAGCTGGTTCCCTTCCTCATTGCTTCTTGTCCCTTTAGGACACATTTCCTGGGACTCGTGTGAAAAGCTCTGGATGTTGGGTGGGTAGGAGTTAGCAGTGTAGTAAAATGAGCCTGAGGCTTCTTCGAGTCTTAGTAATCTTTACCTGCATCCTCTGCTGCTTGGAGATAGTTGTAGTAATTCACACTGAATGACCCTGATACCTCGTTTGGCCAGTCACAAACTTGGTCTTGCTGCCGAGGACCATCAGCACTTCTGCATGACTGGAGCAGAGCTACATACATGCTGCCAGTGCTGGCCAAGATGCTCCTGAGGATGGAGCTTAGAGAAGGCAGAGAGGCAGAAGTGAGGGTAAAAGGGACTGGAAAGGGGTGTAGCCACTGAGCTAACCCCTAGCAGTAACTGTGTATTTTCTTTATTGACCATTTAAATGGAAATTTCAGGGATTTTTTAAAAAAAACTGTATTAATTAAATTAGGTATTCAACAATTTATGCAAATTCCTACTCTGTTGTGGGTCAATGCAAACATCAGTGGCAAAATTCATAGAAACCAGAACCAGGCCTGGTGAGACTGCTCAGTGGTTAAGGGTGCTTGCTCTGGAGGACAAAATTAAGATCCAGCACCCATGTAGTAAGCTGGATGTCTGCAGGAATACCTATAACCCCAGCTCTAAGGCAAGGGCAGGAGGATTGCTGGGACTGGCTGGCTTCCAGTGCAGCTGAGAAAACATGAACCCCAGGTTCAGGAGGAGACTCTGCCTCAAAGAAATACATCGAGAGTGATAAAGGACACCCTACTGCCCTCTTCTACCCTCTGCACCTTACCACGCATGTGCAGATGCACTCGTGCAGTATAATACACACACACAAGAAGAACCAAGCCAGGGTTAAAGTTAGGTCAAGAATCTGCAACATGGGAGCAGAGTCCACAAAGGTGAACGTGGAACCCAGGGTCTGGATCTGGAGCTCTTGGGTGTATGCAGTGCCTTGCCTTGACGTGTTACAGAGCTCTGACGCCAGTGCAAGCCCACAGTCAGATCCCGGGAACACCACAATTTGAACCGGAACAGACTGATAATTACCTCTGATAGTGGAAGCATGATCTTCTGAGGCGTTTACAGCTCAATATTCCTCCTACCTGCTTTGTGAGGTTTTTTTGTTTGTTTAAAAAATTCAAATGGAAAATTAAAAAGTACACAAAAACAGAAGAACAATTTATTTGACTCTCCCGCTACATGCCACTTACCCTTCCGGACCCCTTATTTCCAAGCAAATCTGAGTCATCATTTTATCTGCAAATATTCTATCATGCACCCATATAAGTTAAAGACCTTAAAAAACTCAAGGTCATTTTAAAAATTTGTCTTTTGTTTATCCATTTAAAAATTATTTTTAAATTTTATTTTTGCTTGCATGCATGTTATGTGTACCATGTGCTTGCATGCATGTTATGTGTAGCATGTGCTTGCATGATGCCTGTGGAGACAGGAAGAAGCCCATTGGATCCACTGGAACTGGACTTACAGTCGGCTGAAAGCTGCCATGTAGGTTCTGAGGATTGAACCCAGGTCCTCTGTATGAGCAGCAAGTGCTCTTAACTGCTGAGCCACCTTTCCAGCCTCATGTATGTATGTATGTATGTATGTATGTATGTATGTATGTATGTGCTCATTCATTCATTCCAGTTTCATACATGTACACATTGATCATATCCACCCAACTCTCCCTCCCACTCCTATTCCTCCTGGACACCCTCCTCCCAACTTGTGCCCCTCACATTTTTTTGTCTTCTACAGTTTTAAAGTTTTTTTTAAAAAAAGGTTTATTTACTTAATGTATATGAGCATCCTGTCTCTGACATATCAGAAGAGGGCATTGGATCCCATTACAGATGGATGTGAGCCACCACGTGGTTGCTGGGAGTTGAACTCAGGACCTCTGGAAGAGCAGACAGTGCTCTTAACCACTGAGCCATCTCTCCAGCCCCCTGTTTTAAAGTTTTAAAAAGTTCTTAGTAGTCAGTTTTGCAGCTTTCTGGAATGCTGGCTGGTCTTGTTGCCTGATCTTGTACAGGTAAATGTAGGTGCTACGAGGTTCTGAATGCACCAGCCATGTCACATCCAGAAGACCGTGTGTCCCAGCACTTCTCCCTGACCTTTGGCTTCTGCACTCATTCTGCCCCCTTTTCCCCGAGCCATGAGCGTATTGTATTAGCTGCCCCACTTAGGGTTGGGCACTTGTATCTACCTGTTCTCAGTACTTTGACGAGGTGTGAGTCTTTACGTGATCTATTCCTTACTGCAGAAGAGGCTTCTCTGACTGAGGCTCTCACTAATCTCAGGGTATACACGCCACCCCCCACTACATTTTAATTTATTTTGTGTGTATGGGTGTTTTGCCTGCATGTGTGTCTGTGTACCATGTGCATGCCTTGTGCTCGAGGAAGCAAGAAAGGGGGTTGGATTCCCAGGGACTAGGATTGCGTGTGCTTCTGAGACACCATGCAGGTGCTGGAAATCAAACCCATATCCTCTAGAAGAGTAGCCAGTGTTTTAGTCGCTGAGCCGCCTCTCAGCCCAATCCTAATATTTAGAAGGCAGTTCCAGACTACATCAGTTAGCAAAACAGTAGCTCTCCCTTCCGCCTGTGCTGTCCCGAGTTGTGAGTGCTTGACCAGATTTACCAGACATAACTTCCCTTCTGTGAGGAGGCCTCAGATCCAGAAAGAAGGTGGTTTGTTATGCCCTCCCATAACCTCTATTCCATCACCAGACCCATGGGCACAACTTGCCTGCCAAATTGGTATTTCAGTGCCAGGGTTCCCTGCTGGGACGTACCATTGATACCATTGGTAACTTCCCTCCCCGGTGGCCTTCAGGGACCCTTAATAGCCAGCAGGGGGAAGTTTTCGGGTTGACTCCACCTTGATGTCCTGCAAGCAAAGTGCCCAACACTAGTTTTACACCTAAACGAGTTGATAATTCCCAGTTGTTATGAGCGCCGACCACCTCGTTAACTGTCTTAGAGTATTTTCCAAATTTATTGGGGTCAAGGTTCAAAAATGTCTGTATCCTGTTTTTTTTTTTTTGTTTTTTTTTTTGTTTTTTTTTGTTTTTTTGTTTTCGGAGCTGAGGACCGAACCCAGGGCCTTGCGCTTGCTAGGCGAGCGCTCTACCACTGAGCTAAATCCCCAACCTGTACCCTGTGATTGGTTAACATGGGTTTTTAGCAACTATTCATCTATAGGTTCATGTCCACATTTCTCTCTGTTTCTTTCTCTCTGTTCTTGAATAAGTTACTTCTTTCCCAATGTTTTGTTTGTTTTCTTGATTTCACTGCATCGCTTGACAAACCTCTCTGTCTTCTATGCTGCTTACAGTGAGGCCCATTTTCGATCTCACTCCCCTCCCCCACTTACACACACACACACACACACACACAC